>NC_134457.1:115155074-115773645 GCF_047948215.1 Lycorma delicatula | reverse complement strand
CCAAACTCATGATCTAGATCTGTTACTGTTATAAACAGCATTTTTGTTAAAACCCAACAACTAAAATATACTACAAACATCAACGCTCAAATCCAATGTGTAGTTTTATTTTATTTTATTTTTTTTTTTAAGTTAGACCATTTAAAACTTTTTACAAGTTTATTTGTTTAATATTTCAATCTGTACAGTTGGAATTTTACATATTGCCTCTGATAAAATATAAATGCGCAATAAAGTATAAATGTGATAAAATATAACTATGATAAAAGTATGGAAATGTTTATGTTTACAATGGAAGTAAATAACAGTGTTTTTTAGTTCCATTTTAAACATCAGTACTTTAGGTTTTATTTTGGATGATGTAAGCAATGGGTTACACTTTCACTTATAATTCCATTATTTTTAGTTTACTATCAGTAAAATTATACATCAAAGAAAGTAATTCCTGAATGTACACACATGGCCATGTACCCAAGCACACATCCATATTATGGAATAGTGGATGTATTTCTCTTACTGTGGTTGGTTTCTAATGGAGAAAATAGAATAAGATTGCATTTCCTTTCCCTTCTATGATGTTTTGTGCATTACTACCTGAGAGAGCATAATTAAATTGACTTTTTGTAATAAATATATAAATGGCTTTTTTTAAATACATATATAATAGATACATACATAGAACTAAATACATACAATCATATATACATGTATCTAAAAATTTAATTTTAAATCTAGTTACATAAAGAAAAGGAAGGTACCATACTTCAATAGTGTGAATAGTAAGATATTCAGAAATTGAATAAACCTATTAGATAAGTGCCTTTTAAGAATTCATAATTGTTACTATCTACCTCCCAATATATTAACTAGTTAAATTGTTAATTTAAGTTTTATTGTTATTTTATGATTTCTGCAATTATAATAGTAGTGACAGTAAAATAAAATCTCACTTCCACTCGTATAATCATGCAAACATATCACTATCACCTTCAAACTTATTTGTATGTAACTAAAAAACTGAACTCTTTTTCAAATATTAGAAAATTTTATTAAATTTTCACTGATTTCTCAATACTGATTTGGAATGAAAGAATTTTGATCATAAATTTAGCTCATCTTTCTTTACATCTGAGAATCCCCTAATACATGTACTTCATGTATTAATGTTAATGGGTTAAAAAAGGTTAGAAAAAACAGAGATTGATACCAAGTTTAGTCACACTATTAACTAAACAATTCAAAATTGGTTCAAACTGACATTGGAATTTTTCTGCACATTTAAAATATTTAAAACTATGAATGTTTTTCATACAAGAAAATTGATGATAGCTGAATAGAGAATAAATGGTTATTTTACTCTTAAATCTTTAACCACAGTGTATTTACACAAAATGCAAGTTATCTGCATGATTCTGTCTGAAAAAAATTGTTCTTCTTTAAACTCCTTTTAACATCTTTAACAATCTTTTCATGATATTTATAACAAATTTTTAATATATGTTGTAAATCTTATTATTTCTTGGATTTAATTTTAGTTTTGAAATTCTTTTCAGTATGGAGGCAATCCTGTGTCATGTGCTATAGCTAATGCAGTGATGCAGGTCATAGAAAAAGAAAATTTAAGGGACAATGCAACCAGAGTGGGAAATCATTTATTAAACTTGTTACGCCAATTAATGAGTAAACACATGTTAATTGGAGATGTAAGAGGAATCGGCTTGTTTATTGGTATTGAATTGGTTACTGACAAGATCTCAAAAAAACCTGCTACCAAAGAGGCTCAGTATATTTTGAAAAGGTAATCAAATTATATTATTTTGCTAATCTAAATAAAAATTACAACTAACCTCCAGCCTTACAAATAATGAGAAAAGTCATGATTCATGTGGTACATTCAGGAATTGTAGTTATACGTTGTACACTGTAATCTTTAATCATCTCCACATTACTTAAGGAACAGAGCTACAGAACTGAACCGCACACTATGTTTACTAATTTAGGTTTCTTTTTGCATGTGTGTTTTGTATTATAATTTTATAAATATTAGCAATTGCACACAATTATTTTATTTTACAAAAAAGGTTCTCCTTTTTGCCCCTTTCTGGTTTCTGTAATTATTATACTTTATATTACTTTCATAATAATTGGTAGTAATCTTTTACTCAGGCCCGCTATACCAGTCTTGTTACAATATAAACCTTCTTCTTCTCCTTGTTTTCGTATTATTTTGTTCTTCTTCCTTATCTAATGGAGATCAGTGTTCCTATTTTTAATTCCTCTCCATCTCTCTACCTGAAGCTTTCTAACTTCTCCACCTGTTCTCAAAGGTATTCCACTATCTTATCTTTCCACTTCTCTTTCTCTTCCTTACAGGAACTTCCAATTTCCTAATCTTGTTTTCAACATAACTTTTCCAAACCATCTCAGCCTACATTCTTGCAGTTTTCTGCTCATAAGCCTCAACTTGGCCAGTTTTCAAATACATTGATTTTTTATTTTGTCTGTTCTTATCACTCACTTTTCCATCTCAGTATTTTGTTCTCCACCACCTACACCTTTATAATTAGCCATATCTCAGAGCCAATCAACATTGCTAACAAACACCACAACATTTTTGTACATTTTTTCTTTCATATTGTCACTTTGTTTCTTGTCACGCAGCATGTTGCTTATCTTTCTCCAATCTGTATATCCACAATGTGTATATATGCTTTCTTCAGCTTCTAACCCTTCAATTTGGAAAGGTTACTTGATGTCCATTTCTGATTTCAGATGCTAGAATTTACTACTTGTGTTCTAAAATATTCAAATATATTATTACAATGTATTAGTCAGTGAAATTTAATATCAGAATATTTAGTATACAAACTGACATTTACTGTTTAAATTTTTTATTGTAGAATGAAAGAAGAATTGATTCTACTTAGCAGTGATGGACCATATTCCAATGTTTTAAAATTAAAACCACCCATGGTATTTTCAATTCAAAACGCAGACCTTTTTGCTCAGATACTTGATGAAATATTGACAGAGATTGAAAATGGAGTATTATCAAATGGTAATGTATCTCCTGAAAGAAGGAAATTGTCTGAAAGTGATGAAATATATTATAATGATGAGATTCCAAGACAAAAAAGAACAAAAATTATGGAACTAGATTGTATAAATGAGGTATGTATGAAAGATTTTGTAACAGATTTATAAGGTGTAATAATAAATTTATAAAGTGTTAATTTTATTGTAAGATATTATAAAAGTATTAATTGTGATATTGGCAAATTATATTTATTTTTATTTTTGCATCTTTATCTTAAAAGAAATTAAGTAAATAAAATCTAGTAATGCTATAAGAGATAGCAGCTTAATTATTGAATAAATACATTTGCCAGTCATCAAATGAATGTTTTACAACCTATAAAACAGATGTTTAAAAAACATAATATTAATATACTTATATGCATATTTAAAAAACTAAACCAAATTTCTTCATCAGTTGTACAATCCAGAGTAGAAGAAATTCTTGATTCTATTATTCTCATGTAGATATCATTTAACATAGAGATTTAATAGCTTATTTGCCAATACTGCCATGTAAGAGCTTTAGACTTTGTAGCAAGTTATTTTTGAAAATAAAGATCAGGACTTTAAAAGGATTTTCTCAAAGAATACCATACTTAACATTTACAACAGATGGGAAATTTCTGGAGAATTCTGTTCTCAATTAAAGATATGATGTGAAGTAAAATTCAAAATGTTTAACTCAGAAAATCTAAGTTACTTCTTTCATTATGAACACTATCAACAGTAGAATATAACTGTTGATAGTGTAATATAACTGCATAACATTTTCATGCAGTCTATTTTTAAAGTATTAATGTATCTGAAAAATAAGATACTAATAATTATATTTTGCATACCACACATATTTTTTTAATATATATGTCAAAAATTTTAATATATAATATATGGTGACAAAATATTCTTATAAAATTATTTTCACATATTTCTTACTACAGTTTGTGTTTTTTTTTTTTCAGAATGAACATAACATGTTTGTTAAATCATGATAATGAGTTGTATAAAAATAAGAAGATATTTCCTATTATCCTATTAAATATATTTAAATTTATTTGAGAACTTAAATATTAGTATATTTAATTTAATTTTTGTAAATTTTAATAAAAGTTAAGTAAGTAAGTATATGTACAGATTAAATAAAGTAGTGATTTACTATATTTGTTTTTTTATTTTTATTTTCCCATTTATAAACTATATCTACTATTGTAAAATGGTCTTCTATTATCATTTAAATATTTTTTTGGCCTCAATGTGCCTAGGTGACTCCCCACACACTCACAGGAGCCCCCAGGCACTCAGCCGCAGACCTGTCCAGCCTACTACTCCCATAGATGGAGCTTGTCTGTCGTCACCTTCCTTGCATATTGATCCACCACAGTCCACCTTTCCTCTCCACTCATTAATATTTGCCGAGTGTTTTCCGGCTGGAACATATTTCCATAGCTCAGTGTATCTAATAACTCCTTTCACTCTTCCCTGAAACGTACACATCTGAAGTAGATGTGCAGAAGGTTTTCCTCTTCTCCACACTCCAGACAGGGGTCGGTGTGGTCTAAACCGAATCGGAACAGGTATGCCCTAAATCCGCTATGGCCCACCAGAAACTGAGTGACACTGTAACCCAGCCAGCCATGCGATTTCCTACACCAATCCTTGACGTACCCGATGAGCCGGATCATCCACTGTTCCTTTGTGGACCGGTCTCATCGGTCCTGCCATTCGTTCATTAGCTCTTCTTCTGTGTCATTGGCTAGCCGTTTTTTATCCACAGGTGGCAAACTCTCCTGTTCCCTCAATCTTCTCCGCAACGACATCATAAGGTCGATTGGGAGATGACCCGCTAAAACCTCTGCAGCCTCTTTAGAGACTGTTCGGTATGCCGATATTATCCTGAGGCAGCACCTCCTGTGCAACACCTCCAGTCTGCCATGGTATCTGGCTTACTTAACTGCACCTCCGCTGCTGCGTAGGCCCGCCAGTTTTGGCCTCATCATCTTCTCAGCCCTACCGCAAGTTTCTATATCGTGTACACCAAATCTGAGCCTGTAGTCTGTCCAGACTCCAAGAAATTTGATTGCCTCAAGGCAAGAAGGATAGAAGGTAGAAACCTATCACAAGCGTGATCGTCCGCCTCCGTTTGGCGGAGGAGATCACCAGCGCCTCTGTCTTTTCTGGTGCCAGCGTAAACCATGCTCCAGTCATCCATTCCCTTATCGCCATGTAGGAGTTGACAATCTTTTCCGTGACCTCGCGTCCTGTTCCCGCTTAGATGGGAACACAAAGTGGGCAGAGGCCATTATTTTAACCTCTCACGTTAGAGCCATCCGAGATACGCCGTCAAAGCCGAGGTTCCAGAGGGTCGGTCCTTGGACCAACCTGGAGAACCCCAAGTGTCAAGTATCCTTTCCACCAATTTATCCTGTACAATCTGCGTCCAACAAGATACTAGCGCACCATCTACCGTGATAACGCGCAACTCCGTATCTCTCCAATGAATCAATTATAGCAGCATGGGATATGCAATTAACTAATGATGTCTAGCGTTATTAGGACGCACATATCCTTCTTCCAGGGCCTCTTATCACCCTCCTCGCAGTCTCGCAAACATCGGCCGAGGCATCCAAACATCGACCTGCCTTTTCGAAATCCATATTGACAGGGGGAGAGTCCGTCCCCCTCCACCACTGCTCCTGTTATTCTCTGTTGTAACATGCGCTATAGCACCTTGGCTAAGACTTCTTTCATCGCCAGAGGATGGAAGTCCTGGCTTCCTCCCAAGTTTGGGGACCAGTACCAGCTGCTGATGCCTCCATCTCGCCCCGGAAATTCCCTCTGCCAAACAGATGTTGAAACCTCCAATATGTCACCGGATCAGTCCTTACAATCAGCCTAATTACCAGACCTGGCATCAAATCCGGGCCCAGTGTCTAAATTAAACATATCTAGTAGAATAATAAACTAACACAGTATATGAGGGTTTGTTGATTTCTGTAGCATCATGTCTCTGTAATTAAAATTTTATTACAAATTACAAAGCAGGAGTGACATAAAGTGCCAAATAGCACATGTGAATCAAGCTTTCAGTTAGAAATATAATTTCCTTACATAAAAATTAATTTAAACATCAGGAAAGCATTTTTGAAAGTATATGTTTGACGCGCAGCTTTATATGTAAGTGAAACTTGGACGATCAGAATACCTGAAAAGAAACGATTAGAAGCTTTTGAAATGTGATGCTATAGAAGAATGTTAAAAATCAAGTGGGTGGGTAAAGTGACAAATGAAGAGGTATTGCAGCAAATTGATGAAGAAAGAGGCATTTGGGAAAATACACCTAAAAAAAGAGACAGACTTATAGGCCAAATCTTTAAGGCTTCCTGGAATAGTCTCGTTGTTATTTGAGGGACAGGTAAATGGGAAAAATTGTGCAGGCAGACAACATTTAGAATATGTAAAACAAATTGTTAGGGATGTAGGGGGTATACCAAAAAGAAAATTAAATGATTTCCATAGGAAATCTTGAAAAGCTGCATCAAACTAGTCAAATGACTGAAAAAAAATATGTACTAATTAACTACACCATTAAAGCAGGATCTGGCAAAACAAGAAATTTACTAAAATTGTAACTAAATATAATTACAATTTAATAATTATAATTAATTAGAAATTATATTTACTAAAATTATAAGAAATTGTTAAATTATAGCATTAACATTTATGTTAGTTTTATATTCATATTATTTATTTAGTGTAAAAAACAAAAATACTTACCTTTTAAGTTACATATGTTATCAGTGAGTGGTGGTGGTACTACAGGGTAGGCCCCAGTCCCTCCAAATTTTTCTTGGCCCATCCAGGTAACAGAAAAATTTCAGAGGTCAAAGTCAAACTGTCATTAATACAATTCAACTCTACAAAAAAATAAAAATCAGT
The DNA here is from genome assembly GCF_047948215.1 of Lycorma delicatula. Taxonomy (NCBI): domain Eukaryota; kingdom Metazoa; phylum Arthropoda; class Insecta; order Hemiptera; family Fulgoridae; genus Lycorma; species Lycorma delicatula. The sequence goes on along the minus strand of NC_134457.1, from coordinate 115,766,634 downwards.
TCCTTGAGAAAGAAGAAAGCAGTGGTAAGGAAATCTATTTTAGCAATTGTATACACCCTCCTAACAGCACTCGTACACGAGTGGAAAGCAACCACTAAAAGTGATTGCCAGGGGTTCAATTCATCTTGCTGGTACCTACTGCTTGCACGTGCTACATGCACAGCATGCATGGGCTACTAGTGACCTGCAATTCAAGAGTTCAAATGCCTAAATTAAACAATTATCTCAAATTCAAATAAAGATTAAATTTAGTTTTTAAGGAAAGTCATGGTTTTTTTTTTCATGTATACTATGCTTTAGCAAATATTATTATCAAAAAACACAATATGAGTTGTATAGCTGCCGTAATGAATCTTAAAGCTTGGACTACAACATCTGATACAGTGCCTGTTATCCAAACTGAAAACATTCAGTTTAGTTTTCATGAGCAGAATCAAATTGAGGAGTTCCATGCAACAAGGCTGTGAATACAGAAATGTAACTTTTGAGAAAATTTTGAGAACTGTAATGAAATCTGTAAATTTTTATAGTTTACAAAGAATTGATATGCTGAAAACTGATATCTTTTCTATACTTTTTGGTGAAGAACAACGCTATAAGAGACACAGTATTTTAGCTTAATTTGTTAAAACATCTACAGACACCCTTATTGCATAGAACAACATTTGATGAGTATGATGTAAACAGTTTTGTATGTTTTTAAAAATAAAATATCACACAAATTGAATAAAATTTAATCATAATTGAATACAAAATATATATACATTATATTTACAGAGAGCTTTATTTAAAATATTAAGTCTGGTACATCGTTTGAACTCCAGCTGGACTTCATCATCAAACTTGTACTGAACTTCTACACCAACAGTAGGGTTCCAACTTTGTTGTATTTTAGTCGCACATAAGATTAAATGGGAAAGTATAAACCATTAGTCGTGTTTTTGGCAAGGTGTAATTTTTTAATGCATCACCCCATTGCTTCATGACGTTTGAGCAATCTTTTACAGTAAAAGATTTTCTGATTAATTCAATGCATTTCTCACCAGAGTAAATAATTTTTAAGTAATATTTTTTTGACTTCATATGCTAAGAATAAATGTCAAAATTTCTATCACTTTGATCGTAAGAGTGGCCTTTGATAGGAAAAAGATGCATCACTTCTAACCAAATTGCTAAAAATGTACAAAAGCAAACAACGGTTGTATTTTTGTTATGCCCAGCAGCATTATCTGAAAAGGAGAACTATTTCAGACACAGTTTTCTCTCCCATTTTATTTTTTTTGAAATCGTAGACAAGACACAACTGTGTCAGGATTTTTCTTAGATTCAGTTTCTGGATAGCAATACATAATAGAACTTTTTTCATTGTGACAGTAGATGTTAAAAGCATTCAACCATGAAGAAGCTTATAAAACTGGGAATTTACACTTAATTTGGGGAAAAGAAGATTCTGCCCAAAGTCAAATTCTAAAACTAACACATGGGAATCAACTTGTTTTGATTTTTCTATAATTTCTTGCAAATTCTTTCTTTTTTTTTGTGTCATGCGAGTCTGGATTTTAAAGATTCATTGCCCAGATTATTGTTTTATTACTATCTCTGAATTAACACAAAAATTGCATTCATATGTACAAGGCTGTTTGAAGGTAGATATTGTATTATGTAAGAAATACTTATGGTACGTTTTATATTCCATAATAACCTATGTTATCATATTTAAACATGCACATGTTTAAATGTTGTTACATTTAAAAAGGGATTCAGGAAATACAACCTTCCAGATTTATTATGACTGTATTGAGACTAGCAGTGTAGAATTTCCTTAAAATCCATGTTAACCATTTGGAAAGAAAAGCATCAATTTTACTAGGCCAATTCACATGTTTTCCCCTACTGTTAACAAAGTTAATATCTTATTAACATTCAACGCCCATGCAATTTGCAATTCAATGCCCATGCTTTTCAGATATTTGAAAAAACAACAAAATTAATTTCCTGCACACTTTAAGACTTTAGTTTGATAAGGGAAGGTTATATTCCCACAAGATATTAATATTCTTTTTCTTTCAGTTTTATGTGACTTAATATCTTGCTGTATCATGCAGTTATTTAAAAACAAACTCTTTTTAGAATAATCAGAAACAGCATAAAAAATATTGCTAAAAGTTTATTTATTCCATAAAAAGTTTTTTTTTTCATCTGTTGTACTTATTACTTAGTACTTAATACTATTATTTTTTTCTTGGTACTACTTTGAAAGCATTATTTCAGGCAGCATTTGGTTAACTTACAGAAAGTTTTCTTAAGAACGATTTTATTGGTTTTCTCTCGGGTTTTCTTTTACTGATGGTCTCTTTCCTCTTTTTGCATTTCTCTTCCATAAAGATTTATTTAATTTACATTTCTTGCCTACATTTTTGTCTAATGAACCAGCCTCTTGAAACTCATCACCACTAATTTTGATATTATAAAACCCACTTTCACTCATACTTGAAAAAATTAACTATTAACAATAGTATACCTTAAACACTTAAAATGAAACTACGAAACAGCAACAGAATCACAACATAACCTATCACGCGGATGCTCGTCGTAACAGCTTATTCTCAACTTTTTTTTTGTCTTCAGTCATTTGACTGGTTTCATGCAGCTCTCCAATTCCCTATTTAGTGCCAGTCGTTTCATTTTGGTATACCCCCTACATCCTACATCCCTAAAAATTTGTTTTACATATTCCAAATGTTACCTACCTGCACAATTTTTTCCATCTACCTGCTCCTCCAATATCAAGGTGAATATTCCAGGATGCCTTAAGATGTGGCCTACAAGTCTGTCTCTTCTTTTAGCTGTATTTTTCCTAATGCTTCTTTCTTCATCAATTTGCCACAATACCTCTTCATTTGGCACTTAATCCACCCATCTGGTTTTAACATTCTACTGTAGCACCACATTTCAAAAGCTTTCAAAGATGCTTTCCTGATGTTTAAATTAATTTTTAATGTAAACGAATTATATTTCTAACTGAAAGCTCGTTTTGCCTGTACTATTCAGCATTTTATATTGCTCCTACTTGTCCATCTTTAGTAATTCTACTTCCCAAGTAGCAAAATTCTTCTACCTCCATAGTATTTTCTTGTCCTATTTTTATATTCAGTGGTCCATCTACTTTATTTCTACTACATTTCATTACTTTCATATTGTTCTTGTTTATTTTCATGTGGTAGTTCTTGTGAAAGACTTCATCCATAACATTCATTGTTTCTTCTAAATTTTTTTCACTCTGTTAGAATTACTATATCATCAGGAAATCGTAGCATCTTTATCTTTTCACCTTGCACTGTTACTCCGGATCTAAATTGTTCTTTAACATCATAGTTCTATGAAAAGATTAAAAAGTAATGGGGATAAGGAGCCTTCTTGTCAGACTCCTTTCTTATGCTCTTCAATTATTACTGTTGCAGTTTGTTTCCTGTAAATGTTAGATATTGTTCTTCTATGTCTATACTTGAACCTGAATCTTTTTAAAATACTGAACATTTTATTCCAGTCTACATTATCAAATACTATTTAATTCTATAAATGCCATATATGTTGATTTCCTTATACTATTAATCTAAGTGCTAAAATTGCTTCCCTTATCCCTGTACTTTTTCTGAAACCAAATTGGTCTTCTCCTAACGCTTCTTCCACTCTCTTCTCAATTCTTCTGTACAGAATTCTAGTTAAGATTTTTAATGCATGAGTAGTTAAACTAATTCGTCTGTATTCTTCACAATTATCTGTTACTTCTTTCTTTGGTATCACGACAATAACACTCTTTTTGAAGTCTGATGGAACTTCCCCTTTTTCATAAATATTACACACCAGTTTGTATAATCTACCTATTGCTTCCTCACCTGCACACTGTAATTCTGCAGGTATCTCATTTATTCCAGTAGCCTTTCTCCCATTCAAATCTTTTAACGCTCTATTAAATTCAAATCTCAGTATTGTATCTCCCTTTTCATCCTCTTCAACTTTCTCTTCCTCTATAACACCAGTTTCTAAATCATTTCCTCCATATAACTCTTCAATATACTCCAATATTGCTTCCTCTTCCTATAACTCTTCAATATTGCTTCCTCACCTGCACACTGTAATTCTGCAGGTATCCCATTTATTCCAGTAGCCTTTCTCCCATTCAAATCTTTTAACGCTCTATTAAATTCAAATCTCAGTATTGTATCTCCCTTTTCATCCTCTTCAACTTTCTCTTCCTCTATAACACCAGTTTCTAAATCATTTCCTCCATATAACTCTTCAATATACTCCACTCACCTTCAACCTTTTCTTTTGTATTATAAATCAGCATATCACCTTTATTTAACACATTATTAGATTTTAATTTATGTACCACAAAATTCTCCTCAACTTTTTTGTGTACTCCATCTGTTTTACCAATGTTCATTTCTCTTTCCACTTCTGAACACTTTTTTTAATCCACTCTAATTTCGCTTATTTGCACTTCCTGTTTATAGTATATCTTAACTGTTGATAGTTCCTTTTACCTTCTTCATCACTAGCATTATTGTACTTTCTATGTTCATCCATCAGCTACAATATATCCTTTGATATCCAAGGTTTTCTACCAGTTCTCTTTGTTCCACCTAAGTTCACTTCTGCTGATTTAAGAATTTCCTTTTTAACATTCTCCCATTCTTCTTCTATATTTTCTACCTTATCTTTTTTACTCAGACCTCTTACAATGCCCTCCTCAAAAATCTTCTTCACCTCCTCCTCTTCAAGCTTCTCTAAATTCCATGATTCGTTTGACCCCTTTTTTCAGGTTTTTATATCCCAATCTACATTTCATTATCACTAAATTATGGTCGCTATCAATGCCTGCTCCAGGATATGCTTTGCAGTTGAGAAGTTGATTTCTAAATCTTTGTTTAACCATGATATAACCTATCTGATACTTTGCAGTATCTCCTGGCTTTTTCCATGTGGATATTCTTCTGTTATGATTTTTAAATTGGGTGTTGGCAATTACTAAATTATACTTCATGAAAACTCAATGAGTCGATCCCCTCTTTCATTCCTTTTACCCACCCCATATTCACCCACAATATTTCCTTCCTTGATTTTTCCAATGCTTGCATTCCAATCTCCAACTATTATTAAATTTTCATCCCCTTTTATGTGTTTAATTGCTTATTCAATTTCTTCATATACACACTCTGCCTCATTATCATCATGGACATTTGTAGGCATGTAGACAATAACAATCATTGTCCACTTAGGTTTTGATTTTATCCTTATTACAATGATTTTATCGGTAAGTTTTTTAAATACTCTACTCTCTTCCTTATCTTCTTGTTCATTACAAAACCTATTCCTGCCTGCCCTTTATTTGATGCTGAGTTAATTATTCTAAAATCACCTGACCAAAAGTCGTTTTCCTCTTCTCACCAAACCTTGCTATTTCCTACTACATCAACATATAACATACCCATTTCCCTCTTTAAATTTTTGAACCAACCAATCATTTTTAGACTTCTAACATTCCACACTACAACTCATAAAATGTTATTTTTTAAATTTTCTGGTGACCCCCTTCCTTAGTAGTTCTCACCTGAAGATCCAAACAGGGGACTAGTTTACCTCCAGATTATTTTACAAAGGAAGGCACCTCCATTTTTGTTACATGAAAATGCAGAGAGCTACATTTTCCTTGAAAAAAAAACAGCTTTAATTTTCCACTGGTTTCAGCTATGCAGTACTCAGAAGAATGAATGATGTTGATATGGCCATTTCCTGACCTACGCCCTTAACAACTACTGAAAAAGTTGCTGTCCTCTTTCAGGAATCTTTCCTTTGTCTGGCTCTCAACAAATACCTCTCCTGTATGGTTGCACCTTCAATCCAGCTACTCTATCAGTGATAGAGTAGCCATTGGCATGGTCTCATGTTTCATAGAGGGAGTATTCTCAACAAGTATTATAATTACATCAGCAAGCACTAAATGATAAATTAACTAACATTATATATAATGTTTTTATTATTTATATAATAAAAATTTGAAGAAAGAACAGCAGTTGCATGTGGGGTGTCGCCATCCAAAGTCCAAACAAAGAAAACAGAAAAAGGGTTGCTAGAAAAATTAAAAAATGAGAGAGACTTCTTCTCTACTCCAATAAAATACAACTCCATGAAATGCGTGCAATGAGACTGGACATCTTTGACAAGTGTATGGTGAAACAAACTATAAACAAACTTCATGGACAACTGCCAACTGTGAAAAAAATAATATTAGCGCTCAAAGATGCTATTGATTATTCAGGAAAAGAGATGACTTTGAGAAAAATAATAAAAGAATTGAGCTGGAGGTGCAGCAAAACTGAAAATAACAGAAAGGTTCTCACTGAGCGACATGACATAAAGTTTAAGACTATTCAGTATCTGACTGCCATAAAAAATTTAGAACCGAAAGTAGGCTGATATTGTACATTGACAAGTCATATATATTATCTTCTCATACAACAAACAAATCATGCTGGAATCAGGTTACTTGCTGAAAGTTTCTGTTTCAAAAGGCAGCAGATTATACACAGAAGGTCAAATGAAAGTGAAAAATTACTTAGAGATATTAATTTCAAACTTTTTGATAATTCTGTGGTAATCTCTGACAACACACCCTATTACAATGCCGTTTTAGAAAAATCACCAATTTCCTACTCAAGGAAAGAAGATATAATAAAGTGGTTGCAGAATCATTCTATTCCTCATTCTTCCTCGATGCTGAAACCACAGCTGTATTCATCACTAGCAGAATTAAGTGGTAGTAATGATAATAAAACCTAGCCAGGAGAATTTATGAAGTACAATAAACATATATTAGCCAATTTAATTTTCAGAAGTTGCAAACTTTAAACATTTTTCTTTTCATTTTAATTAATTGATGGTAAGCATAAATGATACAAAATAATTCAACTTACTACTATTCTTAGCTGAAGCCATGTTTTTGACATTGTCTTCATAAATAAATTTATCAATAATAAAATCACATACATAACTATTGCTGCTGGAAGCAGAATTCTATGAAAAGCACATTTACATCACTTCTAAATAATTCATCATCTTGTAGAGTTAGTCTTGTTACTCAATTTAAAGAGAACTTGTTACACCAAAATCAGTCATACTGAAAATTCTTTAAAAATAATAAAACAGACTGGACTACAGAGATGTACTCTACCACAAAATATTTAAGGAAATAGTCTCTATTGTCCTTATCTAGACATGTTTTACCAATTACTGCCCAACATGATTTTCTTACAATGCAAACTGTGACATTATACCAGTCCTGGTATGTTGATTAAATGTTCTGTAGAATTATTCTGTTAAAATAAAAATTAGGCTGTACACAATAAATCAAATCATAGATTTAATTGATATAAGTTTTAAAATCTCAATATATTAGTATTTTTATTAAAACGTTTTAGAGCTTAATTAACCAATTTATGCATAATATCATAACAGTAATAGTAACATTTCTTTAAGAAAATATCTCTAATACACAATTTATATAATACCTATATCACAATTGGAAAACTTAACCTGATCTAATCATGAGTGCAAATTGTTTTCATAATTAATTTTAAGCCTAGTTAAAAAAAATAAAATGACAAAATAAGTACAATTGATATTATTAATTAATCCTAATTATAAAAGAAATTAATATTTTCTTAATTTCCAATTAGGTAATCAACTCAACAGGGATTATTATATACAAATTATCCGTTTACCATACAAATGTAAATAGAATGATCACATAAATATACATACCGTATTCATGTACCTGAATTTTTAAAATATAAAATTTTAACCAGATTTATTTTCAAGATCTTGAGAATAAATTTTTGGTCTCCTGATATGTTAGTACAAGCCTGTTTGAGGGATTGTTGAAAGTAGTGAACAAATGGGCAAGAATGGGTTAATCCATTACAAACACCTCCACCACCATCCTTACTGTTTATGGAATTCTCTTTCATTGATTGACAGATTCTACCTCTAGGGTAATTGTTGACCTTGCAAGATTCTCTTTTTGTTACTGAGTGGAGTGTAAATACCTACTATTTACACAATTAGTACTGCTGTTCTCTTAGCATGTACCGGTAGTTACCATATTGCATTGCCACTGGTAGTTATAACAAAAAGTTATTTTTGTAAAGTGTGTAAAATCTATTCTGATTACACTGCAAGTTTCAAATTAAATATGTGGGAAACAGGGAAACAGAGAAGAGTCATATTTCCTGAATAAAACAAGCCTGGTTGAGAAAGCAAAAACAGACTCTTGCCCAAATTAATGTATCGAAAAAAGCATTCTGAGGTCTGAAGACTGGAAAATTTGCACAACTTGAAGAAGAGTTATTGGACTATGTTAAAGAATTGTGTAAGAATAGTATGTGTGTTTCATATGAAATATGTTTCAAGACGCTAAGAGTTGGCAAACACACAGGGAATCAGTTCGACCAACTTCAAAGCAACAGAGTTTTGGCATATTACTTTATGAAAAGGAAAACCTTTCACTGAAAAGCCAAACATCATTGTGTTAACATATGCTAAATGACTTTAATGACAAAATTACAAATTTTCATAAACATGTCATTGATCTGCAAAAATAATAATTTTTGTTGTCTCAAATAGGCAATGATAATCAGACGCCTAGTTTCTTTGATGTGCCAAGCTACACCACCGTTTGTGAAGAAGGTGCTAAAAGTGTATCAGCACAAACAACAGGGTTCAAAAACATAAGCTACACTTGATGCTTTCAATGATGGCCAATGAAACAAAACTACCACCTTACATAATTTTTGAGAGGAAAATCATGTCGAACAAAATTTTACTCAAAGGAGTTATGTTTACATCCAAAAAGAAAAGTTTTTGATAGATGTAAATCTGTTTCATGATTGGGTGCACAAAGTTTGGAAGAGGTGACTTGGAACATTGCTTCAGAAGGAATCATACAAAATGTCTCCGTTTCTTACTGAGATGAAGGCAGATCTGGCTATTACCCCTGGTGGTCATATGTCTGTGTTGCAGCAACCTTTAGATGTTTTTGTCAACAGGCCATTTAAAGACAACATGAAAGAGTTCTATGCAAAATGGATGGCTGAAGGGGAACACAGTTTGACACCAACAAATAAGACATCCATTGATTGAACAGATATGCTACTAGAAAGTAAAGGCATGGTACATGGGGAATCAGCTCATAATTGTTATGAGTTTTTGAAGACTGGAATTCCAGTGCGCTAGATGGAAATGAGAGTAATGCTTTGTAACTAATTGAAGAAAATGTGTTTTTCATCCAAAAAAAAGAAAAAAATATATATATACATGCATGTACGCCCTGATTATACAGATGTGGTGAGTTGAATAAAATCAACACATTATACTTTGTGTGTGTGTGTGTGTGTGTGTGTGCGCGCGTGTTATTTTTTCTTATAAGTGATTGCTTTCACAATATACTACTATATTTCTTGACAACAATTCACAGAGAATTTGTATGTGATTAAACATACAGAATATAAATTAAAATGAGAACATTTAATTTCTCCATATTATTTTATAAGATTTGGATACCATCTTAAATTATATATATTTATGAGTGTTGTAAATCAATTGAAGTAGTGCATTACAAAATCATTCATAAGCCTACAACAATAAAAAAAAAATTAACTACATAAGATATAATCTTGTTCCTCAAATTCATTAATTAATAAATTGTGCAACATTTTTTGGGTATATGTAGGACGAAAAAAGTGGTGTAAGATTTATACACTGTCATCCACAGTCATATTTTATAGGAAATATAACACAAATTGTAATAATAGATTTGAAATTAGCTTTCAGGTGAAGGTCACGCGACTTCCTCATTTTGTGCCCTCATAGTCGTATTTTGCAGCGCGGAGCGCGTACGGCCGCACATCACCACGTCATTTATTAACTATGCGTCAGAAATCTAGAAAGTCCAAATACAAATATAGCATTTTCAGTATATAACTAAATCACAAAAATTGAAATCAAATTTTACAATAATCGCGCTTAAGGTATTTTACGCACAATAATATTTCATTCTAAAAAACTGTAAATGTTTTTCCAAATATTTCGTGATCGAACTACTTCATTTTTTGGATTGTTATTGAGTAACTGTTATATACAGAGACAAATCTTTTGTCAAATAAAAGACTGGTATAATTAACATTTATTTTATTCATTTTAATTGTTATTTTAAAGGTCTATGTTAACTATTTCAAGACGTATTACATTATGTTTGTCACCGCAAACGCAACTTTTGTTTTGTAATACAATTCGACCAGTTCAGATTACGGTTTTACAATAAATATATCAATCGGACGTGCAGTTTCTTTGGCCGATCTTTAATAATGAAAGTTATTTTAATTGTGTAAGCGTTTAAGATAAAATGGCAGCAAACAGCCCTCATCTTCGGAAACAATCTAAAAAAATTATTTATAGGGTATATAATTATTTAAAAGAACCTGTGCGTAGCAAACCTAATGCTACTATTAAAGAGGTTTTTAATGCAAAGCAAGAAGTGACCGCAACTATGTGTGCTGTGTCAGTGCGTACTGTACAAAATGTTTGTTGTGAAGTTAATGAAATTGCATCAGCCCAAGCAGAATTATGCAAACATTTTTTTGAATCGCTTCGGGTAAAAGTTCCTCATGCAAACTGGGTAACCGATCTGGACGGCTTTAATAAATATATAGTTTATTGAACCATTAAAGAATTTTACGAGATAGGAGAGTATCCGACGAGTAGTAAAATTAAACACATTTGAAAAAATAAATAAATTTTACCAAGAGTGCGTATACTACAAGTAAAATTGTTAAGACCATTACGGTTCCGTTTCGTAAATGTAATGTTGGCGAAAACGTTTTGATGGAGAGCGTTCTTGCTCAGGTAAAAGTTTTAAGGAAAAAACACAAAATTAGACAAAATAATTCTCAACCAATAATTTACTTAGATGAAACTTGGGTAAACCAGAACCCATCCATGAAATACATCTGGCAGAATTCAACAAGCAGTGATGGCCTTAGGATTCCGGTTGGAAAGGATCCGTTCAATTATATGAAATACAGATTGCTATGAGCTTGGTTTTATAAAAGACTGTTCTCGTTTTTCAGTCGAAGCAGACAGGGGATTTCCACCAAGAAATGAACTGTAATGTATTCTGAGAATGGTTCGTAAATTTGTTGCGATCTTTGGAAGAAGGTTGTGTTATCGTGATGGATAACGGCAGCTATCATTCAACGCTTAAAGAGAAAGTACCAGTGACCAACACAAAAAAAGCGGAAATTGTTTCACGGTTAGAAGAAAATACCACACAATTCTTCACACACAATCTTCGAATTACTGTTTATTGTTAATAAACACAGAGAAAAATACAGGCGGTATGAGCTTGACGATATTGCAACATTAATGGGGGATAAAGTCGTTAGACTAACGCCATTTCATTACCAGTATAACCCAATCAAGCTAATTTGGGTGGAAATAAAAGATGAGGTGGCAGCCAAAAACAGTACATTTCAAATAAAATACGTTATTAAAAGATGCCATAAACCATGTAACAGTAGAATGTACAGTAGACTGTAGAAACTGAGTTAGAGATGCAGAAATCCTTCAAGTAGAAGATTTTCATAAAGAAGGATTACAGAATGAACACTTAAAACACATTGTAATGAACTTTTAAGATGACAGTGACAAAAATACGCCAGATTTATTAGGTGATGAAGACTTATAATTTATTTCAGGTGATTTTGTCTTCAGATTATAATTTATTTAGATTTTGTGTAAAGTTTTACAAATTTTTCAGTTTTAAAGTCCATATTTAAATTTAGTTATAACATTTCCAAATTTTTGAACAGGTAGGAAAATTGTATAAATATTTTATGTAAAATAAAATGTTTCAGATGTGAGTTAGTAACTTCTTATGCACCAGTGTAGTGCAATAAATATTTTGGGAATAAATACATAAGATGAGGTGACAAAATGTTGGCCTGCAAAGAAAAATGGAACAATTCAGTATTTATTATTACTGTGGTGTAGGTGGAATGAGGAGAAACCTTAGGCAGTGGAAGGGGAAGAAAGCGTGATCTTCATCTGCAAGATGATTTCAAATCTATAATAATACTCCCAATTGTTAAATCCTATTCTAGGAATATGTTTTTGACTAGAATAGTGTATTTATTTGTCACCTATATGTTTACTGTCTTCTCCCGTTAATCATACATCATACTTCTATCAGATATATGGATCTTGTCATTCCTCAATAATAATGCCATACAGTACAATATGCCTGTATAACTTCTCCAAAAACATCCATTGATATATCTGGAGTTTGATTTATCCACAGAGGGAAAGAATACATAAATATTACATTTTATTTATAACTTATTTAAATATATTAATAAATAATTCAGATTAAAAGGTTGGATGTTGTCATTTTAAATAAAGAATTGAACATCAATAACTTCTAATTGATCTAGACCAAGTATGACCAATTTATAATCTAATGAGATAGCAGATAGAACAGTTTCTCTATTTTACTGACATTTCCACTTTTTGTTAGGAATGTTAACAAATTACATTCATATTCATAAAAACCTAAACGAATCCGATCATAAACACTATTTTACAAAGGATATATTTTTTTTGTTTATATACATAACATATACTATACTAATATAAATTATAATGAGCACTCAAATATCAACTGTAGGTAAAATAAAATTTAAACAACCACATTGTCATATAACAGCATAGAATACAATGTTATGAAGAATTCTCTCTGTAGAATGAACTTCCTCGAATCGGTAATGGATGTGCTTCTGTATTAAAAACCCACTCATCTAAAGGCAGCAAGTTATCATCACTGTATAATAAGTACAAATACTGTAAGTAAAAATAAAGCAAATTATTATTTAGTTAACACAATGAAATTTCATTAATTTAATGATTGTAAGTGCTATAATGCTACAATGTTAATTTTATATTGCTATTACTTTTTGTTATAATGATCAAAACAAATATAATTCATGCTCACACTGTTATCAAAATAATTGTTGTTCCCACATCTAATATTAATGAATGATTTTTTTTTAATTCTTGTAGGTTATATAATAATAATTAATGAAATATAAAAAGTATTAACTTTTCTACAAAATTATTACAATGTCAAAATTTACGGCAGTTTGTTTAAATCCTGCCGCCGAATGGCTTCGACGGCACGTGGCACTTAATAACCTTATGGTGGTCCTGAAAAGGGCCGTCTTTGTCGTCGATTAGCTTCGACAGCTCGTTGTAATTGCTAACCTTAGAGTAGCCCTGAGGAGAAGGACTGTTGTCGTCGAATAGCTTCGACGGTTCGAAATCCATAACCTTGTGGTGGCCCTGAAAAGGACCGTTTTTTGCGTTAGGTCTGAGAAGAGCTGTTGGGTCCGGATGCTGGTCTCCGGCGAAGTCGAGGAGTTGCGGCTCGTCCATTGAAGTCCGACCGGGCTTTCCCTCAGCGGCAGTTGGGTCCCCACTACAGCGTGGCAGTGGTAGCCCCCCGAGCTCCACAGTATCGGGTCGGCGTCGGTCGTTCTTGGCCGGGTACTGCTGCCGAGTCCACCGGCTAGGGCGATTGAAGCCCGGCGAGTTGGAGCTGGCGCTGGAGCAGGAAGGTAGCGTCCGTGTCCAGCGACTCCCTCGGCGGGCCGGCCAGGCCTGCTTCTCCGGAGGGAGGGGCTGGTCGGAAGGTCCCACCATGAGCCGGCCAGGGAACTTCTTCTGTTTTCTTCCATCTTCTTCTTCTTGGTCTTCTCCAGTTGGTGGTCGACGATGAATTATCAATTCACTCTCGTGCACTCTCTTTTATTGGAGCCTGAGAATGGTGGGGCTGCAGCGCCGTTATGGTGGGAGAACTGCGCAGACATCTGCGCGGTGGGAGTGATGCTTGTATCAGCGCGTCCGTATACTGTGCGCCCCGCTCACATCGTTGCTACCGTTATCGCCCGCCGATATTAAATTAGGCATATATGTGGTAGCAATCCATACTCTGTTAGTGGAAATAATTAAACACTTACAGAAAAGCCAAATATTTTTTGTACAAATTAAGTTTAACATTGATTACAAAATGGCCAAACATATTTTGAATAGCTTTTTTGCCATCAGAACCACTATCCAGCATATTACAAAGAGTTATCATTACTTGTCAACTAAGCAGAAAATAGAATCTTTAAAAATGAAATACTAACAAAGATTTACAAATTTTTATGTTGTAAATTGATAATTTTGTGGGCCTTGATTATACAGACCAGATTTTTTATGGACTAGTGTAAAAATAAGTTGAATTTTATGTGCAATATTATTTATATATTATAATAACTACAGTTTCCTCTCCTACAATTGCAATGATTAAGAATGAGGATTCCTTTTGTAAGTTAACCAAGTTGGCTTAATCACATGTAAGCAACCAGTCATGTAGAATAAAGCTTCAGCTGTTACTTTAGACAGCACATTGTTTTTGAGGTTATAATTTTTTTTTGGCATTGACAATTAAGATCTAGATGATGAAAATCTTGCAGAAGAAAAAACAGCACTGTAGGCTTTTCAATGAAATGATATTCCAATGTGAATATTATCACTACATTAGAAGTCTGACGGAAGTTATTATTTAAGGATAACATAAAATATGTTAACTCAAAATTGAATAGTTTCTTCTGACAAAATATCATTATTTGCTAAAAAATATATTAGGAGATATTAGTAGATATGCTAATTCAGCATATACATAAACCCTTGTAGTTAGTGTCAGTGAGATTATTAAACTTAGACTTACAAAAAAGTAACTTATTTTTAAATAAAAACCATTTGGATAATAATGTAATTTTTTTCACAACAATAATTTTGTAACAGTTTCAAAACAATTTCTTAATGACTTTTAATTGAGTCAAACATCTTTCGACTTGCTGCAATGTTTTTTCCCCAGAAATTGCCTTACTTAATTAATATAAGTATACAGTTAAGTATAATTAAGACTAATTTTAAATGACTCAAATAACTTTAACTTTTCTTATTAAATTATATACTAAAGACAGTAAATAAAATACAACAAAAATGTATTACTCCCATTTTAACGTCTATTTGAATTTATGGCTTGGTCTTTTGCACTATTGTCTATAAAATCCAAGATTTAACACATTTAGTACTACTGAACTGCTCATACGGATACTTGTACTTATTTACACAGACTATTGTAAACAGTGAGGAAAAAGTGTGCTCTAGCAATGATAGTTCATGAAGAGCACCCTGTGGTCACCACTAAACACTCTCATTCCCTGAATGTAGAAATGGTAATAATCAGTTTCTCCATAATAGGATATCTTCATTACTGAACATGAAATCAGAATTTCCTAAGCAAGTTTTAACTAAGCAGTTGATGTAGGAATAACATAAATAAAAAAAATTGGCAGGTTTGTTCATTTTTCAGACATAGATATGACATTTTTTTCAGACATTTTTCAGACATAGGTTTTTCAACAGGATATAATACATTTGTACAAACATGCTATATAAAACTATTTTATTAAGCAGTTTAAGCATCCAGAACAAATTCCTTTGATTACATATGTTCTTCTTATGACAGAAGTGATTATAATAATGGTGACAAATGATTTAAAGTGCTACCTCAAATGGTTTAAAATCTACACTTAACAGTGAAAAAAACTTCACCTCTTTCCCATAAAAAGATCTGAAAGTACTTGGAGCAATCTTCTCCCAAGATTAATGAATATTTCTCTATTTATTAAAAACAAATTGTATTTTTAATACATAGAATGGTGCTGTAAGGAGCCTGATATTGCTTCAGAACAAAGCATAGTAGAGAGATGAACATATTAAATGAAACATCCATGGAGAACATCCAGCCCATCACTGAGCAAATGTTTAGTTAAGAAAATGCTGCACAATTGTGGCAAAGTGTGGAGAAGAACCATCTAACTGGAAAATGGAATTCGCAGTATTTGGGGCACTGCATACCCTTCTAACATATCCAGAAAGATATTCCCATTATAGTTTTTTCAGAAAAAAAGAAGGGACCAATAACTCTGTCTTGTCCAATAATTGCACCATACATTCACTTTTTCACTGTCATGCTAATGTTCAATAACGGCATGTGGAGGTTCAGTATCCAGTATACAAATATTATGCCGATGTACTCATCCAGAAACATGAAACGTTGCTTCATCAGTGAAAATGAACTTTGAAAAAATCATCAACCTAATCAGAATCATCAACTTATCCAGAATGTCAACAACAAAATCAAATCATTTCACCTTTTCCTGTAGATAAAGTTGTAAAACCTGAATTTGTAAAATTCAAGGTTGTAAAACCTTGAATTTTGTAGTGAAATATACCCATCTTTTTAAGACATTGTGAACAATTGTTTTAGGAATGCCCAACTGTCTACCACACAGACTTCTTCAGGCTACGCAAGAAACTTGTTTGCACTTCTTCAATTGTTTCATTAGACACCAATGGCATTCCTGGACATGTTTGCTTAGTAGGCTACCTGTTCCTTTGAGTTGTTTATCCCATCACTGAATGTTATTTTCATGCAGGGGGTCATAGGCCCCAGCAGGGGGCCCAATCTTGTTCATTAAATTTCACTCCAGTTGACTGTTTTGCATTTCTAAACCTTAAAAAAAGCTTGAAAGGAAAGAAACATTTTAATAAGTTAGAGGTGTTAACAGCAACTGAGCAGTATTTCACTGGCAAAGTATTTCAGAGAACAATGCATCAATGTATTGAATATTGAAAATCCAAGTATAAATTTTGAAATCGAAATCATAATTTAGGTCACCAGAATAAGTTTTAAACAATAATATTATAGATATTATAAACATAGAAAAGTTGTAAGTTATTCTCATTTACCCAGTGGAACAGTGAAAATATTATTTACCTTTAAAGTTTCTGCAAGAAAAAAACTCTGTTGTTCATCATCTTCTATGGGATTTTCATGATATACATTTCTAATACCACTAAAACCACCTTGTACTCGACAATATTTTTCCAATGCCTGAAAACAGAAATAATGTTAGCAGTATAAGCCATGCAAAAAATACTCAATTTGATTATTAGGTTTACTGATTATGCACTATATTTGCCTTCCCATATATAATGCAAACCATTCAACGTAATAATAATTATATCAATAATATTTTAATTAAAATTTGGTCCGTGTATTAACATGTTTTTCAATTATGATCAAATAGTTACTTCTTGCTGTACAAATGTGACTTCCATTATTCTTATAACTGTTGTCTCAATATTATCTTTCCAAAGAAACAAAAAATTATATCACTTTAACTTGTAGGATATTTCATCTTAATTTAACATAAAATGTACTACATTTTATCAGGAATTCATTTCAAAACTCTTTATTTATGGTTTTCCTCTCTCCTGGAAGGTATTTTGTAAGTTTTTCCATATTAATTTCTGTGGTATGTATGTTAGTAGTTCTGTTGTGCTAGAATATTTTAACAATGTAAGTAATTGTGTGAATATTTTCAGTAATGAAGGTAACTTTGTTGTCTTTAAAAATAAATAAAATCATTCATAGAACTCACACTAATGCACACAAAACTCAAGGATTATAAAAGTTAAATTATATGCAGCAAATTTTTCAATTTCTGTAGATAAGTGGCCTTTTTCAAACGCCAAAAATTTCCATTTTCATATTCCCATGCAAAAGCTTTTTTGTAAGCTTCTGTTGTGAATTAATTCATTAGTAAAAGAAAAGATTACGTTAGACAGATTAGCCCACTGGGCTAGTCGTGGTTAACTTGTCATTGCAAATCAGTTGTTTAATAGCTGATTTTCAAAGTTTTGTTGACAAAATAGTGTACACTCGAAGATTCTTTATAGTACAAACATATATATATGTGTGTGTGTGTGTGTGTGTGTGTGTGTGTGTGTGTGTGTGTGTGTGTGTGTGTGTGTGTGTGTGTGTGTGTGTGTGTGTGTGTGTGTGTGTGTGTGTGTGTGTGTGTGTGTGTGTGTGTGTGTGTGTGTGTGTGTGTGTGTGTGTGTGTGTGTGTGTGTGTGTGTGTGTGTGTGTGTGTGTGTGTGTGTGTGTGTGTGTGTGTGTTATTTGCACATATATAAATTTTTCATATTTGATTTATTTTATACATATAATATAATATATATAATAATATATATGTATATATATATATATATATATATATATATATATATACATATATATATATATATATATATATATATATATATATATATAATAAGTTAAGTCGGCATATAAAATAATTTTTTAATTTATTCAATTTTTATGCTGCTAGAATTCATTTTAATAAAATATTTTATATGTAAATTTTACAAACAGAAATGAATTCATTATCACACACAGTTCTTCCAATAAAGTAGTAACCTTTAAAATATATTCCTTCACCCAATATGATTTTTACAATGTCGATACCCTCATCACTCAATCTCAGAAGTGGGGAATGTAAATATCATTATAAAAATACCAATCTACAAAACAAAATAAAATTATACTTCTATGAGACCAAACTGGAAAATAATTTTTTTTTTAAAATACTTTAGTATATGAAAATAGTCTTAACAAGTACAACTTATTATACCTTCCTATTTTACCAAATCTTCAGACAAAATAAAATGCCTATCACAATGGTTAGTAAGCTTGTGAAGTCCTTTCAGAGATCCATCAGAAGACAGATGATAGCAATTTTTGTCATGGGAAAACAGAATATACCTATGACATATCCACATGCATCACTAGTCTCACTATCTCCAACCATAATAAAGTGGAAGTTATTTTCCAAACAGTGTTCACAAGTGTATTTATTACAACAAAGTACAGAAGATGCAAAGGAAGGAAGACCAATTGAGCCATTACCATTATCTGATCACACAATTCTGTGAGTTACAAACTTCTAATTCATATCTATATTCCAACACAACAGGGTTATAATATCCCTATAAAATGGATGTGAAATGAAGGATCCAAACACACTCATAAAAAGTAACACCAGCTACAACACAAATTTTATGTTTAATAAATGTATATTTAGCAAGTATAACTGACAAAATTTATACCTCAACGAAATCCCAGCCCCATTCACGATATTTTTCATTTTTAGTAAATCTCCACATGTAGAAATATGACTCTACTGTTTCAGGCCGTAATATGTAGTGCTTTTCTTCAAATCTATTAGTTGTGGCTTCATTTTTTTCAGTAAATCTAAAAGATTCTGGTCCTAAATGTGTTTTTGCTCGAATATATGACTCATGACAAGTATTTGTTATGCCCGCAGCTATCTCCATATACCTGTTAGACATGTAGTAATTTTTGAGTGTATTAGCTGCTAGACTTAGCAAACCACCTGAAAAAGTTAGTATTTTGTTAAATATAAATATTAACTAATTTTTTTAGTGTACATTTAATAAAAATTCAATTTCATATTTAATTGTTTCAAATAATTTAACATCCTGCAGAAGGATGTGATAAATACACACATACACACATGTATATATATATATAAATTATAAAAATGCTATATATTATGCTATATAATGCTATATATTATTATAAAAATATATATATATAGTGCTATATTATGTGTATATATATATATATATATATATATATATATATATATATATATATATATATATATACATAATATAGCTTTTTTTTTGTTGATAAATTATGCTGTTTTTGATCTGTTATCCAAGCCTTTCTGAGCAAGTCTTCCTTACATTATGAGACTGTAACAATAGCATATTTTAAGAAATAAAAATTTTCTGTACAAGTAAAACAGAAAAAAATCCATGATTACAGATGTGTTAATAACATTAATTCCATATATGTTCATATTTAAGAACTAATATAAACAGATGTGTTAATAACATTAATTCCATATATGTTCATATTTAAGAACTAATATAAACATTTTTCTGTATTAAGTGCACTACTCTTTCATCAGACAAAAAGTCAATATGCATTTTACTTTCCGATACATAGAAGCTCTAATCGGTCAAAATTGGGCATATCTGATTTTCACTGAATCTTGATGTATTGACCTCTAAGGACTCCAGAAAAATGATAAATGGCATCAAAATTTCCGCAACAAAATGTGCGTACATATGTACGTATGAATGTATGTTGGCATGCAAATCACCTTATATCTACAGGACTACTTGATCAATTTTCACCAAAATTGGGTTGATTACTTTTATATATGGGGCATTATTAATGCTATTAAATTTTTAATTCAAAAAGTCAGGGGGTGGGGTATACAGGGGGAAAATGAAATCATCTCCAGATTTTGCATAATTAAGGTTACATTTTTTTGGTGAATAAATAAAAAACTTTTGTAAAAAAATATTTTTGCTATATTTCATCCCCACCCCTTAAAATAGGTTTAATTATGAAGAATTATAGAAGGCAGTACAATGGGGTGGTACAAGGATGATACATTTTTCATTGCATTTTTTTTTTTTTGAGAAAAATTATTAAAAAAACATCTTTTGTGTAAAAATCTTTTTGCTAAATTGCACCCCCACTCCAAAAAGTAGTAATAATTTTGAAGTGTTTTAAAGGCATTGAAGTGGGTCTTTTTTGGTGCAGTTTTTTTCTATTAGTATCTACTTGGATCCACAAATTTGTTCCCTGTCAAGTGGGGTCTTAACCCAGCCACCCCACCCCCTTACACACCCCACATTCCACTTAGCGACCAAACTACTGCTGTAGTTGTCTGCTATGTTGTGATATCACAGGTGAGCAGTAAAATTAAATAAATGAATAATATTTAAAGTGTAAAAATTATTTAAAGTGGATGCTAGTACCGCCATACCCATGCAAATGATATACAGTATACGAATGTGCTTTAGTTAGAATCATTGAATTAAATAACCAAAATATATTGTATTTAAATAAAATTATAAATATTTTAAATTAAGTTGTGTGTGTAAGCCACATGACAGGAAAGTCCTACAACTCTGTTGTCAGCTTTTTTTTTTTTAATTATTACATTTTATTTAGCTATTTATTTATCTATTTTCTTAAACAACTGGAGAGAAGAAATTTTGTGTTGCGTAAAATTTTCCCAACCAGACCAAGTGTCAAACTTAGAATTTTCTAAATGAAAGGCAAAAATAAAACTACTCTATCATGGAGGTCAGTGGATTATATAACATTTATTGTAAAATACATTACCATAAGTTAATGCTTCTATGTTTTTATCAATAATAACTGAAAGAATTTCTACTTTTACTATTTTAAAATAGATTTTTAACTTTAATAATTTTTAAAAATGTATTGAACTGTTACCTGATGAAATAGAGTACTAAAAAATTGCTCCCAACAAAAAAGTAAAAATTAAGAGCAAAAAATAAGTATTTTGAATTATTTGTTGATTTATTCTGCTGCTGAGATGCATCTTTATTTTATATTTATGCATATGTACATATATCTATTTACATAAATTGTGTATTTATTCAAAAAAGTAACAAACTGACCATTATAACAGGCAAGATGATCCATTTTATGTTCAACGATATTAAGTATAAAATCACCAAAATATAAGAGACCAGATGGACTACTAGTACACAGCATTTGAGTAATAGCAGCTTGCATTGCATCATCATACATGTGTCTTCCTTCTTTATCTTCTTTACCACTTTGAATCCATGACTTTAAGAGATATTCATAAAAACTGTCACCCATTGCACCCAATGACACATGAACTGTAAAGTAAGACATGCTTTATCATAAACTTGATTTATATTGAAACTTATTTATCCTATACAAATTTTTCTTCTACATAATATATACTTTATATATGTATTAGCTCAATTAATGCATATAATAAATATAAATATATGCACTGTGTAATATACAAGAGTTCATTTTAAGTACCATTTAAGATCTCTGATTTTAAGACTTAGATCTCTAAATTGTAAGATCTAGAGAAAACTTTAAATGGGGACTTCACTTATTTTCCCTTAACATGGAATTGACATTTTTAATTCACTTCCATTTTTCATTCTAGTGACCAAATTTTTTTTTTAAACAGATACATTTTTTATCAGTTTTAGATAGAAAACATCGTCTACTTTTTTTCTTTTTTTTCTCTTTTTTTTCTGTAGAACAAAAATTTGTAACTGGTTTCTCCTTCCGAACCATAAGTAATTATGCTAAAATATCACATGAGAGTGGTGACCCCTCCCCAAAAAATCCAACCGTAAATGATTATATAATAGTAAACCTCCATGTTAATAAACTAAGATCCAGTAAATTTATAACAACTAAGATGCAGTAAGCACTGCTTATGTCATAAGCACTATCATCACTGAGTTCTAGAACTTGTCCAGTCTAAGGACCACAAGCGTCAAAAACATTCAATTCATATGCGAAGATTTTTATCAAATAGAAGATCCTCATTCACATATAAAGACAGGTAGATAAGCAAGCAAATGAAAAATTAAATACAGATATAAAAATAAAAGATTGACAAAATAAGCAAATATAGATATATGTAAAGGTAAATGATAAACAGTTCTTACTGTTTGTCATTTACCTTTGCATATACCTAACCGTTCTTACCTAACAAGTTCTACACCTAACAGTTCTTACTGTTTGTCATGTCTTCTTTCTGTTTGTCATTTGTTGTTACTGTAATTATATCAATATCGGTTGCGAAAAAAGTCTCTCCAAGATCTATGATAAAACTGGCAAGTGGCTAATCAGCCTATAAGAAGAAACTTTCTATAAGGGCTTACCTGAGAGGATCTGTGTCACCTTCTTGTGGATCATCGTCATCTGAGAGACTTTCCATTTCAAAGGGAAATGTGTCATTCAAAGAATCTAATTAAAAGTATAATTTGGTTGAAAATGGCAGCATAAACATCTTATGCATTATAGAGTCAAACCCAGGAGTCTTTCTTATTTTCTTTACCACCTTGAGTTCACTAGAAGATACCTCTTCCAAAGAGAATGGTCTTATGGGCAGACTCAGAGGGACAGAGCTATTCAAAAAGTCAAAACTTTCTCCCTAATTTGCTTCTTATTCATCGTGGGGCCTGAACATCATGCCAAGATGTCTAGCAAACAGCTTGACATCAGCAACCACCACAAACTCATCCATCAGGAGCCTTTGAAGGAGAAAAGGGGTGACTGCCTGAATTTTCCATAATAAGTTTTGTCTCTCTTCAGAGGAGAAAAATGTTCAACTAAATTCCTGAATGACTCATTCTTCTTAATTTTCCTCAGCAATTTCCTTAACCTCTGAGAAGGGCTGTCTATCTTTCAGCCTCCTGTAGCACTGCCCCATCTCCTCATAGTTTTTCTCTTATCAGAAATCAGGTCTAACACCTGATTTAAGATGCCTGTTTATTATACTTAAAATAACTGTTTTAAAATACTTGTTTTAAATGTTTTTCCATAAATGCCACTATTCAAGATCTATAGGTTTTCAAAGATGAAAACCAACACGGTGAACAACATAATTCATATTTTTCATATAATTTTGTAATAGGAAACATCATTTTAAGATTTTTTTTAAAATAATAATTTTTCTTTTTTTACATTTCAGCTGAACTTGAGAGGTTTGTTGTATGAATTTTTATCCAGACAGTACTTTTACTACTCCAATATTTAGGCATGCTGTATTTGCAGAGAATCCTTAGAAATTGTTACGGTTTTTGAAACTCAGAATGTTCTGAAAAAACTGTCTCATTTTCAAAAACAAGCAAGTCATCAATGAGATAATATTGTTACATAGCTTCAAAACAACTGTATGAATTCTTCAAACATTAAATAATAATGTTTAAATAATAAACAGCTAGGAGTCATATTAACAAATTCTACTGTACACTTAAATCTTTCAAATATTAAAAAATAACTGGGATAATAAAAATAGATTAAAAAAACATGTTAATAAAGAGTCAGTTTGAAACCAACTATTTAATAAGAGTCAGGAAATTCCTACAGCAGTCTCCGTACACAGATAAATATTTTATAATCCATTGCACTCAGTGGAACCCCTTTACAGTAAGGACCATCAACTTCTTAATATTTTTCAGCACATAATATCACATATTTTTGTGATACTGCATCAAAAAAATGCATTCAAAAATCCTTTTGTCATAGTGTGTGTATACATAATAACTGAAGCAAATAAGCAGTAATTTTTACATTTACATGGAAAAATGCATAATTTAAAAAAATTATCTAAGCTAAAATACATACACTGTCCCCATCTGCCAGTTTCAGGATTCAAGAAATTTGGATATAGACCACGCAGTTTTCCAAGACTTTTAACAAATGCACGAATATTATTAACCTTTGTTTTATACACTGAAACTCCAGTTACATCTGACAGATATGTAAACTCAAGATGCAGTGATCCAAATTCTGCTAGTATACTAGCCCCTCCTGAAACCCAAGGATAATTTTTGCTATGCTGTAACAAAATAAACAAATAAAATTACAATAGATAAGAAGTATTATAATAATATATAGTAAAACCCTCTAACACAGCATGCTTGTTCATCAGCATCACATTTAAATGGTAGAGTCTTCCTAGCAACTAAAATGCTGAGGCTCACACAAAGTGATAGATTTTGCTGTAATTTGAGTAAACAGTACCTCCCACATTATTTTTTTTAAATTAAAATTTATTTATAAAATATATCCAAAGACGTAATATTAAAAATAAAAACTAATTTTTTTAAATGTACTTTTAAACTGCATGATAATCACATATACTCTTTGTACTTTTCAGTTTTCCAGATACTATTCCATGAGTTGTCATTTTTCTTTCCAAGGACCTTTCAGAACTAATTATCATCAACATTTTCTTCAGTGAAGTTTTCATGACCACTGTCAATTGATGAACTGTTTGAACTGTTTTCAATGGCACCCATCTTAAAAGATTAGCAGTTTTTTTTTTTTATGTAATTGAATAAATTGTTTGATCTATGTTGTTATATCTTTAATCTAATTTGTTGTCAAATTCAGTGTCTCTTTTTCTGATATATTTCAAGTGTATTTAGTTAGGTCTTAGTTTTAAAAGTATTTTGTTACATGCAAAATTCTCATGTTGTGGTTAAGAATGTAAGTTGTACTATTTCCATTAAGTCATTTCCACAACTTGATTCTGTTGTTGTGTCTAGTGTCTGTAAATCTTCCTGCATCTGTGGGTTAACATGCAACCAGTCTGTTGCAATTAAAGTAACCAATGTTCTTTAATTTGTATACTCAGTTTGCTACCTTGTCATTCAGATATTTGTTAGTTTACCATAAGATTCTGCCAAATCTATCTGTTATTTTTAAAGTAGTATAATATAATTTTCAGACAATTTTGGCAATTTTGTATGACAGTTGTAACATAGTATTACTTACATCATGTGATGTACGTAGTAAGTGACATCATTGTTAGTAACCTCTTCTTAGTTTGTATGAATATTTAAATTTTATTTTATTTTCATTCAGTATTTGATGGTAATCTTTAATGCAGGTGTACCTATTGAGATAATCAAAACCCTGATTATCCCTGTTAATCAATAAATAAATTTTTATACTTTTACAATGTAGTCAAATTTAATTAAAATATTATTATTATTATTATATAAATATATTATATTATTATTTCATTGAAATATTATATGCAAATTTGTATGTAAAGACATTTGTTACACTACTTTGTGTAAAATGTAATTTATACTTTCTTGGTTGGAAACATTTATATTCACATTCATCTAATTTCTGTCAATAGATGTAGTTTTAGTTTTTTCCTGTGCTTAATGTAGTTTATTGTTGGTAAATGCAAATGGGTGACTGTTAACCAATGCTTGATGTTTTATTGTGCCGGTCTCCACGGCACAAGTGGTAGGGGTTTGTCTCAGCCTTTCATTCAGAGGTCCCGGGTTCGAATCCCGGTGAGACATGGCATTTTTACACATGCCATAAATCATTCATCTCATCCTCTGAAGCAGTACCTAATGGTGGACCTGGAGGTTAAACAAGGAAAAAACAAAAGATGTTTTATTGTATTGACTTCACTGAAATTGTCAGCAAAATAACATGTGTGTTAAACAATTCAGCATGTAAGAAAGCTGTATCATATTTCTTCTGTTTTGATAATTTTAATTATATTTGTTTTAATTGTGTATTATCTATTTTAAACACAGCGATGTCAAGAAAACTAAATAATTTGCTGTATTCATATTCTACAGGGAGTGTAATCTGGACTATAAATTACTGATCATAAAGAATATGTAACATTGATTGACACTTGCTTAGTTCAGGAAAATTATGGCATAAACATAGCGATATCAGTATAAAACATATTTGCATGTTTCTTATTGAGTAATACATGAGTGTTTTTGAAGTGTTATAAAAATATCTTAGCCAGAAGGTTAAAAATGGTGAAACTGTTATTAGCCTCAATTGAATGCAGTATTTGGTTATGTGAAATAACTTTGTTCTGTTGTTTCTTGTATCAAGGTTAGGATTAAAGTTATGTATTCTGAGGATGTGTTATTTTCCAATAACTCATGTAAAATTTCAATATTTTCTTATACAAGAATATTACAGTATAAAATGGTTATGAAATATGAAAGAACAAAGAGATTAATTATATAATAATTTCCACTTACCAATTTTTATTATTATGTTCCAGTGCTTTCAGATATTAATCCATCATTAAGAACATTTATGTGTTATGCATTATAATTATTTCCTTCACAAATGAAGATTATTTCCTTCACTAAAACCGCCGTAGCTGTTGATCTAAACACAAATCTGCAAACTGTCGCAATCAGAATGAAGCTTCCGCTGCAGATCACTATCTGTAGCATATTCTTGCCGAATTTTGATTGTAAGGAGGATGACTTAGCAGAATTAGTTTTTCAGTTTCCCCCACCAATACTACTGGTGGGTGATTTCACTGCTCATAATTCTTTTTGAGGGTTGGATTGAATAGATCCCCGTGGAAGAGAATTGGAAAGGTTCTTCCTGTTCAATTCTGAACTTATTCTCTTAAACGATGGTTCAGGAACTTTTTTCAGTACCAGAGATGGATCGACGTCCTGTATAGATCTAGCACTTATAAGTGGATCGATAGCATCGAGGTACACCTTCCATATTTTAGAGGATCTACATGGAAGCGATCATTTTCCGGTGATAATTTTAACTGACTTTACAAGGAAAACATATCCCATCTCCAAAAGATGGTTGTTTGATAAGACAGATAGAACGAGCTTCACAGCTAGGATGATATATTCCCTGAAACAAATGGAGTTATCGAAGCCATTGTCGACGCTATAACTACTGCAATACTTGACTCAGCATCAAGATATATTCCCAAAACACCTGGGAAACTCAAGAAGCGACCCGTTCCGTGGTGGAACGATGAAATAAGTGAAGCTATTAAAAGAAAGAAAAAAGCGTATAACGCCTTTAAGAAACGTCCCACACTAAGAAATCTGGAAATCTAAATACCTTTAAAAAATACAGGGCTTGTGCAAAAAGACTTTTGATAGACTCTAAAAAACTATCCTGGCAGCAATACTTGTCGTCCATTGACAGAAACACAACTGCATTAGACGCTTGGAAGAAAGTGAAGGCGATTTGCGGGAGTACAAGCTTTACTCCCATAACTAGCCTTCAATATGAAGATGGAATTAGAGATAATCCAAACGAAATTGCAGAGTTACTAACCAATCACTTCGAAAAAGCCAGCAAAACGGCTAACTACGATGAAGATTTTAGGACAAAATAAGCAGAACTTGGAAGTCTACTAAATTTTAGAAGTGAAATAAATTATTCATATAATGCACCTTTTAAAACAGAAGAATTTGTGAAAGCGTTGAAGAAACCCGGCAACGCAGCTGCTGGTCCGCATGAAATTCATTATAACATGATCAGGTAGCTGAATACTGGTGAAAAACGTAGATTGTTAGAACTATATAATCAGATATGGTGGGATGAAATGTACCCGCAGCAGTGGAAAAAGCACTTATTGTTCCAGTGCCAAAGAAAGATAAAAATTTGACAAATCCCAATAGTTATCGTCCTATTTCTTTGACGTGCGCTATGGGGAAAATATTTGAAAAACTAAAAAACTACTACTAATAGCAGTAGTAGTGTTTATAAAAAAAAGTAGTCTATATCGCAGATATAGACCGAATAGTAGTAGTAGTAGTAGCAGCAGCAGTAGCAGTAATAGTAGTAGTAATAATTTGTTTATTTGTTTTGTTCGTGCAACAGAACAGCTATATAAAACCTTCGTATGTTGCACAATATTACACAAAAACACATTACAAAATAATTACAATATCATAACAATTGTTATAAGTCAACAACTTACACATAAATTAAAAAAAACAATATTTAAAATAAAATAATAATAATAACAATTGTAAATTCAAATATCATGGATTTAATCAGAACATCAATGGAAACACCTGACAATATAGTGCAATTTACGACCAGCAGTGAATATAGCTGGAACACAGTAGCAGGTTACGTTAGGCAGATTCTAATCCAGAAATATGTCGATGAAAGAAGCCAAGGATATTAGTATAGACTAGGGTAGGGAGGACAGCCTCAGCTGGGAGGGCCGACATGCCGAGATGTGTCGGTTCCAATGAGCCGCTGGGGACTCCAGGGGCTCTAAGTTAGGAATATTGAAACGCCACGACAAACCAGGTATGGCGTGGTGTCAGAAATGGGCAAATCTAAATAAGGAACTCTCAAAAGAGCTGAACCGGTGGCCGACCTGTCATGCCGGATGTACAACCGGCATGACACTGGTGGGGAGGCCCATTAGAGTAAAAAAAAAACTCCCCTGGGTGGCGTAATACCAAGTCGGTCCGGCCCAGGGGAGTTGAGAGGAAAAGAAAAAAAAAAAGAAGAAAAAAAAGGGCGTTATTATTATTATTATTATTACTAAGAAGATAGAAAAAAAACCAAGCCAATTCAACCTCTTAAGGATGTGATATTAAGATATAATACACATTGCAATCTTTTTTTTCTTTTTTATTACTCATATTAAAGGTAAGTTACATAAATATCTAACTTAGACATAATATCCTAAAGAGACTGTCATATATTAACGTAGAACCTTTTTGGCAAGTGTGAGTATTCGTCTGTGAGAAAGTATTATACATTTGTAGTATAATACAAAGTATTATATTATACAAAGTATTATATTATACAAAGAATCATACAAAGTATTAT
Organism: Lycorma delicatula; assembly: GCF_047948215.1. Lineage (NCBI taxonomy): Eukaryota > Metazoa > Arthropoda > Insecta > Hemiptera > Fulgoridae > Lycorma > Lycorma delicatula. The sequence continues at coordinate 115,737,302 of NC_134457.1, read as the reverse complement.
ACATAAGTAGTACACATTTTCTACTGGAAGAGTTGATCAAAAACTGTTCAATATTCTTGTGTGTAAACTAATTTGGAATGTAACAACTGCAGAACACATATGCAAAAAGAAAGATATTGCTTGCCTGATTGATCAAAATGTGTCACATGACTTCAGTTTTATAAGCATTATAACTCATCTACAAAAAATTAAACTTATATAAATAATCTTACCCCAGTTTCAATATTGATACTTGAATGTGGTATTCCAGTATCTGTTTCAAATGCTGGAAGCAACTTTTGTGCTACAAGCTCTGCTTTTTGTTTAAACATAACATCCCCAGTCAGAGCAAAACAAGATAGTAAACCACCAACAATTCTGATATTCACCTCAAATACAGACAAATACACATTCTGAAATAATAAATAATACTATTAATAACAAACTGACTGCATAAATAATAAATGAAATAAACCACCAAATCAGTTTAATAAAAAAGAATTAAAACTGGAAGTGGTTATACACTATTCAAAACAGATCTTAAATAAAAAATATTAAAACTCATAAAAATGTGCTAATTTTGAACATACTAAATAAAATATCCTTGTCAAACTACATTTTGTGATAATTTAACATCAAAATGAGTAGAAAGAAAAAAAATTTATAAAGCAATATTTTATAAAACATTGCATTAAAGAAGAAGCTCAAATTACAGTGACAAACCTACTAATACACATTATAAAATAAACTACATGTGATATATGAGCACCTTACTTTTGAACCTATTAAGGTAGATAAATCTTCAGTTTTTTTTTCATCTTTTTAATTTAATTCTTGGTGATTCAGTGTTAGTGTTTGGTGAGTAATATTTGAATTTAATCTAACCCTGAATTTACAACTACCTTACAATTAACTTATAACTTATTTATTGCTGGGGGACGAAAGGTATTATATAACAAAGTAAAAATTGTTCAGTTAAACTTACTTTAATCTATTTTACAAAGAAGTCTCATCAAATGTAAAAATCCAATATAATTTCTACATGAACTTAGGACCTAATAAGTGGCTCATATTCAGATCAATAGCTCTCGATAATCCGACGAATATTGAGCAGCTCTGGTGTCAAATTACTGGAATTTGTCGGACTACTGGAATTACCCTAACTTCAATGGAATAACCAATAGAAAACGTTACATACTTTCATATGCATTTATTAATTTGAATAACTGATGTAATTTTATTAAGAAAATAATACAACTAACCACTTACTTAACAGAAAAATATTGGTCAGTAGTCTTTTGTTTATTTGTTTTTTTTTTTTTGCCTTAATGGACAGTTTAAAACTATTTTCTCGCAAACGTTTTAATTTTAAAATATCAGTAGCTGCTACTTCATTTTCTTAAGCCCACTTGATACACATGTTAAACGCATTCAAAGCAGTTTCGCGACCTACAGTACTAAACGATGGCGAAGGTTTTCGCTGTCATCATGGTCTTAACACATCTTCAGTTATCTCCCGGTTGGCCATTAATTGATAATTTTCATCTTAAATTCTGGTCAGCCATTCATGTATCACCTTGTGTCAGTCCTTCTGAGTCGTACTAACTGCACAGTTGGCCTAGCGACTCCCTAATGCCGTTTATTTCAGCATCATAACTGAAATCACTACTTTCGGATGTTGTAGATATTTGTTCATTTATTGGTTTATTGGATTTTTCGTAGAAATGTAACAGAGGATGAGTTGGCCACAAATTTTTCCAAGAGCACACTATTGTTTTGACAGGAATCTTTTACCATGTTTGTGCTAAATCAAACACGACGTCTTTAAGATTTGTTTGATTAAAACATTTAAAAATAGGCGTATTTTCCGATTTACACATTACATTATACAACAGGCTCTTTGTGATTTGTTTTAACCATCTTGATTACATTTTGATCCATCAGCTGAATGATAGCCGTAACCAGTGGCGGCTCGCGTATAGGCTCTGTAGAACTGCAACTCCCTCTATTTCCACTTGATATAATCGATAAATATAATATAATGAGTCCTTTTTTCTTTAATTCTTTCTTTATACTTGTACAATATATAATCCTTAACCTTAATATTAGTAGCCATCCCCCAGTTTATGAAAAAGATACAAAAATCTTTGTACGGAACTGTGCTCGTCACAGTTCCAGCGGAGTGGTGTTTGGCTGTTGTGCGCATGCGCACATAGGAAGCTGCACTCGAGGCTGCGTGGGAGACAGAGCACTGTCGCTCCCGCAGTGCCGCAGTTGCTCCTGGCGTGCTAATGGAAGATAGTTTTTTTTTTACTCCGCGTGTGCATGGAACGATCCTTGTTCGTTCCCTTTTCTAGTTTAGTCGGTGGAAGGAATATGAAAGTGGTTTAGTTGTTTCTTCAGTAGTGATCAAAAAATGGGGGAAGGCAAGGGCTCTTTGATTGTCAAATCTGTCCAAAAACACGATGGAAGGGCGAAAGAGAAGGTAATTAATAAAAAATAATTATGTATTTGCTTCTGAGTATATAGACATTTAAATTAAACACCACTGGACTGTAGTGTTTTTAAGCCGACATTTTATTAAGTTATTATCTAATATCACTAAAAAATATTATCTGTATTGACATTTTATTATTTATTCGGTTAAACCGAATATGGTTTTTAAGCAATGTGCTTAACATATGTGTACCATATTCTTGAATGTGATTAAAGTGTAGAATTCGATTATTATCCTGCTTCCAGCTATTCCATTTGATTCATATTTTTTTCGGTTCTTTTATTTTACAGAACACTTTCACTCTACAGAAAAGTTTATAGAAGCCTACAAAATAACTCTCTCTCATCGGCATTATAAACCTGGTCAGAACCAACCCCCAACTCTTTGACTGCCTTCATAATTTTTTTTTTTATACTGCTCGACGGCAATAAAATCACAAGAAAGTTTCTCACCTGTGGTGATTAGTAAACGGATTCCACAGCGCTTCTTGAATTTGTCGAACCGCCGGTCACTTGCGCGGAGATTTTCTTTCTTCATCATTTCTTTATAGAAAAGCTTAGCTTTTTCTTTCAAGATTTCGCCAGAAAGAGGAGTGTGTTTTGAACTTTCCTGGATAAAGTGCATCTTCCATAAACGGGAACGTGCCAGATTTTAATGTTTTCCGATCAGTTTTACCACTGACATTATCTTTTACAAATTTTTCTATTTTTACCCGATTTTTTTGCAAGTCATAAATCGTTGCAAGTTTACAGTGAAGCTACGTGGCAAATTTTTTAAAGAATTTCTGCATTTTGTAAGAAACTCAGCGTGATGGGCTTAGGTTTTTGTGGTTTTCACATCTTCAACGCTAAAAACAATGAAATTTGAATACTGTTTAAAATACGGAAAACTGGACACTTTAAGTGAAGAAAAACTAGACACGTTAAAGCAAATATGACAACTTAACATGGCACACGATCATGCGATACTGAGAGGTGTTGTAAGATACTGTAAGAAGATTAATGCCGCCTATAAACCCCGGCGTTGTACAAGTCGCCAGCCGGCAGCGCCACGCGCTCAACTGCAGACACAGCTAATGACATTGTCGGTGATCAGAAGTACTGACTAATTTACGAAGCTCGGCTGATAAATTTTGCACATATATGCGTAGCATGGGAATGAAAAGAGATATTGGAATGGAATAAAAAATGAATGAAAGTACAATACCTTAGTTACAAAATGCAGTATTTATTTTTCAATATAATTCACGTTTACATTGATACACTTTTCCCAACGTATGAAAAGTTTTAGCATTCCGTCACTGAAATGTTCTGGCGGTCTTTCTCGGATCCAAGTGGCCACAGCTTCCTCACCTCACCGTCAGTGGTGTAATGATTACCTTTGAGATCGCTCTTGTGGTAAGGGAAGAAGTGGGAGTCGCACGGAGCCAAATCCGGCGAGTATGGTGGATCCGAAATAGGCTCAAACTTCAGCTTGCGGAGACCATCAGAGAGTTTGCACGGTACCCATCGTGCACAGGTTTTACGGTAACCCAATGCTCGATAATATGGCCTACTCGTTCTTTATATATGCCTAACTGAATAGCGATGTGTTGCTGGGTGATTCGCCGGTCACTTTGATGCAAATCGTCCACCTCCTTTCGATGTTTCTCGTCAATCACAGAAACTGGTTGTCCGTTGGGAGGTGCGTCCTCAATTGTCGCTTTACCAGCTTCACATTCGCGAAATTTCAACGCCCACCTATTCACAGTACTTCCGCCAGCAATTTCACTACCGTAAACCTCTTTTAAACGATGAAAAATATTCGTATGATTCACATTTTCTGCTGTTAAAAATTCTATCACATTGCACTGTTTTAACCGTGTTGACATATTGGCCGGTCTCAACTCCATTTTAACCGCTACTGAAAACAAACCGAAAACGGAATTCAACGAATTATCGCAGGTTTGTAGAGGGGAATTTTAGTTATCATGTGCTGCCATGCTCAACTCGATAGTACCTTTTGTCTCCGTGTAGCACGCTAGAGTGAAAAATTTATCAGGCGAGCCCCGTATTAGAGAATTCCATGTAACCACAGCCTACATACTTAAAACATTATATTCACCACTCGGCCGTGGCGTCTCTCTGTTTAATCAGTTGTGACGGCGTGCATAAAAGTCATGCATAGAAGCAAAAAAAAAAAAATTGTGGCATTACCCAAATTGCCTCAGTCATCAGACGAAAAGTGTCGGATTACTTGAGGTGTCAGACCAAAGAATGTCGAATTATCGAGAGCCAATTGTACAGTTATATAGATCCACAAACCTACTTCATCCATTTCTTGTGTCCTAATTTATGAGCATCTACTTCTTTTTTCTTCAAATATGTTTGCCTATAAATAATTAATTCCTGCTTCATAAATAAATAATGAAGGAACCATTATTATTGATTGATTTTTAAAAGAATCTACAGATCTCATATTTCCATATTCATTTCATGTATCAATGACTTTTTTCAAACTACAAACAGTTTGTAAATTTTTTTAGATGATCCCTAAAACAGGAATGAATATTGTATGGGAGAGATTAAATCTACTATTAATTGATCTCATCAATCTGTCATATCAAATCTAGATATTAATCGGAAGTAAAAGATATTTGTGCTTATTTTTTTAATGTAAACTGCATGGTCAATGTTATCAATCATTTGAAATCTAAATTATTTTGTTGTTTTCTATGTTCAACTTTAAACCTAAATAAAGTTGGGTTTGTTTTCATTTATTTATTTTAAATCTGGATGAAATATGGAACAACTGAAAGAATATAATAATAAAGATATTTATCTGCAGTCTTATATAATTATATCAGCATTGGTCATATTATAAGCATTAAGTACTCTTTTTAATATAAAAGATGCGATAAAAGCTCTTTTTAATCATTGATGATTGGTCACTAATAAATATACATTAAAAATAAACCTAAATCTAGTACTGAGTTTTTCATAATCTAATTAATAATTTGTAAATTAGAACCAACATTTTTTTTTACTACCATTTAATCAATAGTTTTAATTCTGTGCTTTGTTTCTTATTTATATGAAATGTGCAAAGTCATTAAGTATCCTCGATATATGAATCTTCTATGACCTTTGCTGAAATTCTAAAATCACAAGAGCTTTATTTAGCTCTATCTGTCACCTTTTCTAGTTTTATTTATTTAGTCACACAGCAACAACAGACTGTAATGCAATAATAGTAATTACGATAGATGATACCAAATTTTATACCAATGAAAAATGCCATGCCTAACCAGGACTTAAAATTCAAAACCTCATGATAAAAGGCATAAAACCCCACTTCTACATCACAGATTGGCATTTCTAATGGACATTTTGTAGATCTCTCTTTTCTAATCTTCTGTTCTACTATTAATATACCAGTTTCATTGAACAGTAACCCTTCAAATATTTTTGAGAAAAATGGAAGTAATTTTGCAAATCTGTAATTTCTGATTCAGGTGACATTAATTAAACCTGTTTAACAGTTAAACCTTTTAATTAAACCTGTTAATATTTCACTAATTTGAAATATTATGTACATACAAACAAAGAAAAAACATGTATTTTATATTTAATGACCCAAAAAATACTGAATGCTTTGTAAAAAATCATGCAATCAAGGTATGTAACTTGCATTAATAAATTATTAATTCAATTTGCATGTACAGATGTAATTGCATTAAATAGATTATTTATGCAATTTTTTTCTAATTTCTAACAAATTTTTTTCCTCAAGTCAAAAATATAGAAAAACAATTCGATTAGAGTAAATAGAAACTAATTTAGTTTTAAAAAATAGTAGGATATTAACATTCAAAATTAGATTGTTTAAGTCATTTTATACTATATTGCATCTAGAATTAAAATGTAGCTTCCACTTCTTTAGTTGTATCCAGAGAACCATTATTCACCAACATTCAAGAAATCTAGTAGCAACTACTTTAAGGTTTTGATATGTAAATAAAAAATTACCTCTTTTAATAATTTTTTTATATTAACATCATGAAACTAAACACAGAGATTGACTAGAAATTCTTCTGCAACATTTAATTTGAGATTGCTTTAGAGCAATTTATATTTCTTTGATCTAGTTAAAAAAAGCACAAGAAGTTCTTCCAAAACAATGAACAACTGAAAATTTAGGTAAAGAATTTGCTTCAGTATTAGACTAAGAATTTTTAGCCATAAGAACAAGGGGTTGGGAAATAAGATAGGATAAATGTACAATTTTATAGTTAAACTAGACTGAAAAATTACTTAAATATAATCATTATATAATAAAAAATAATGATTATTATTAAAGCTGTCATGCCTTTATTTGTTTTATGGGCACTAAGTAGATAAATACAGTTCAAATCCAATGCAAAAAACTGTAAATACTTCATATGCCATATTTTTAAACGTCTTAAATTGATAAGTTTTGGGTAAGACTTGGTTTCTTGCTATTGACAAAAGCCACTTGCAATGTTTTCCACTGAAATCACAATACAAAATAACAATAGTACTAATCAATGATGAAAAGACACTTTACACACCTAAAAACAGATATAAACAGAAATTATATAACACATACAGTGGAAGTTATATAAACTATCAGAAAATACTTAAAATATCATTTACTATTTACTGTATGTTTAAAAACAATATTTACACCTAGAAAACTAAATAAAATTAGAACGTACCATATCTTTAAGGTTCAAATTATTTGCTATCCAATCACGACCCTGATTAAATTCTTCATGAAGACCCATTATGTAAAGAGTATCTAATGCATCAATAATAGTTACCCCAAGTTTTGCTAAACCAAATGCAGTTGCTGTATTACCAGACTTGCTTACAGGTCGAAGCTCATTCTCACCCCATGCATAACGTACATAATTATTCCAGGCATGTTTCATCATCTAAAAATTCAGAAACAAAAATCAGTTCATAGTTATATTTGTTACAACAAAAAATATGAGTTATTATGAAAAGGGAATTTTTTAATATAAAAAATTTGATAAAATAAAAGTTATAAACAAAAATAATGATTATTTCAGATAAATATTAAAAATTATTACATTAAAATTTCATGTATAACCAAATTTCTCAGCAAAATAAATACATTTTTTAATCATTTCTTCATAATTTAAAAAAAGTTGATATTATTTTGTACTGATAAAGAAAATTTATCGTAAAGAATTTTTATACTTAAAGTTATGACCTACCTTTAAGTATGAAAATTCAACCGATATTTAAATAATTATGATTATTTTAAATTTATAAGATACTTTAAAATAAAATAATTTACCTCAACAGTTTTATTACGCCTTTGAAGAGTTGTATTATCTAGGTTTAATGGTTCAGGCACTTCATATTCTAAATTAGTTGTACCTCTTGTAAACCTATTTTTACGAACTTCAGAAACATCATAATAACTACTTTCTGATTTAAATACTGTTAGTATCATTAATGTACAGCACACAACTGCTAAAACTAAAATAAATCTTAGAGTCTTTAATGTCCTTTGATGCATAGTTACTATTTTTTATTTATTTATTGTTTTATTATAACACTTTAAATTCTGAAATGCTAAAAATACTACAAAAATCACAATCAATCAGTAGTAGATTCATATCTTACAACAATTCTTGTTATAATAACAGTTGTACTTGTTAAAACAGAAGTTTACTTTCAAAAGTAAATTGAAACAATTCTTGTTTGAGTTGTTTGTTTAAGTAAATTGAAATCAAAAAGTGCCTGTTATCTTTCTGTTTATGAATTATGGATATTTTATCGTATCTATCAAAGAACTCATGCATCTGTTACAATGATCAGTAAATCACTGCTAAAAAACTGGACAAATTTTACTGTCTAAACAACAATGTAATAGAGAATGTTACATGACCTATTTGAGAAAAATAAATGGACTTTGTACTTATTTTTATTTATAAACAGTTCTATATATGTTTAAATTATTTTGTTATCAAAATTTTATGACCTCTGATTAAGTTTTTTTTTCTTTTATAAGCTGAGTTTCTAACTCAGATTTGCACATGTTGGAAATAATAACTAAACTGTTCTATTAGTAATACACACTCTCTTCTCATATATAAATCCAAATTTATCAGTTAACATATCACAGATTAAAAAGTCAACTTCATTACCACATTTATAAATAACTTTAATTGGTTTAATTTCCTTTTATTTTATTTAAAATATGATATATTTATTTTATTTTATTTATTTTCATCAAACATTTCCTTTTATTTTACTTTACCCATAAAATTTCTGGTTAAAAAATATTTCTTTTAGCATAAAACAGACTATTTTAGTAACATTTTAACATTTTTTAATAACCTTTTGTTAGCAATGTGTTCAGTATGAAAAACAAGAGTGATACTGTCTAATACTAAAAGTTTCAGTAACTGCATTAAAAGCCCTTGTCTCCCGCTGGTCACTATATTAACCACTGGTAATCAATTTTTCAAATTCAAATTTCTCATGAACTATTTAACATAGAAAAAAGATTTTTATATGGATTTAATCACAACGCCTTGAATTATGAGAAAATGCAATAACCATAACAGCCGTGTATAGTGTACATATTTCACAAGGGATCAAACACAGTACTTTTTTTCACTGACGTCATTGTTTCACTGAAGTCATAGTATTTTGGTATTTTTTTTGTTTATTTGATTCTTATATACATTAACGGTTTGTTATCTTTTATATAATTGCTATGCAAACGTAAGTTCAACAGAATAACGAGTGAACGTGACTTATGAGGAAGCAATAATTTAAATTGTTTTTTTATAAACCACACTTGTTCTTTATTCAAAATATTTTTATACATGTATCAAAAGCAAAATTTTTTTATATATATATATATCAAAGTTAGATTTTATACTGGTTCAATGACACAATTGTACGCCCGTATACTCCTTTACCTTTTCCGAAATCTCAATCTGTTTTAGAGTTACAATTTTCTGAAATGTAGAGTGTTTTTTTTAATTTATTTATATAATCAGTTTTTATCGGATATAAATAAATTTTTCGTCAAATTAACCAGAAAAGTCTATAGTTTATATAAATATAAAAAAAACATAGGTCACTGATCATTAAAAAAAAATCATAAACTAAAAAAAAAATTATAATTTTATTTTATACCATATTTGTGCGCGCGCAACATAATCAAATATTAACAAAAATTAATTTTTGTTGAACAATATAAATAAATAACGTATTGTTAACATACCCTAATTTTTTCAGATTTTTTGGATGAAAAACAATTCAGTAATAGCGAGATAAAGAAACGTTTACCGAAATCTCGATTCGCGCGCAAAATAAAGCGGGAGGTTAAGAGTTAAATCTTTTTTAAAAACGTTATTTTTTATATTAATCAACCACTTTTAGTAGTTCCAATGACAACAGAAGTTTTGAATTTATTTAAAATGATAAATGAAATAATATGCTATAATGAGATAATACGGCCATGAATACTCTTGGCGGTTACCTTTTTCGAGCAACCACTTTTTCCAAAAGTTCAGTTGGTTAGGTAAAAAAATACCTTACCACTATGTGATGTGGGCTGGATAAGTCAAACTCCGGTTTGCCAGAGTTCTACTAAACATAGAAAACCTCCAAGGCTCACAACCTTAGTTGTAATCTTGTCTGATTTATCTAGCCAAATTTAAATCACTAATATCATGGAAATGACTTCTAATAAAATAAATTACCTTAAGACTACATTGGGTGTTTGGATTACAGGGAGCCCGACGATTTGAAGCAACTAGGAGAATCAGAGCTCCACAGGATAAATTTAAAGTACAAGAAGAAAAGAAAATATTTTTTTGGTAAATACAACATAGATTCACTTAAAATTGAAAATTGACAACTAACATCAGAATTGAAAAGATTAAATATGTCAATATTAGCTACTCAGTAAACAAGATTCCTTGATGAAGAAACAAGTATCAGAAGTTTTAAAGGAAAAATTGGAAAAAAGTAATCAAAATAATGCTATATTCTGGACAATATTTATAATAAACACAAAATTCTAAACTCAATTAAGAATTTAAAAGTATTAACCCACATTGTATGTACCGTCTATTAAAGCAACCAACAAAAATTACTCATTAATCAACTGTCATGCCTCTACAAATGAAAATAATAAAAGAAATCCGGAAAAAGAAGAAGAATTTTGGGAAACTTTAGAAGAAGAAATTCTGAAATTACCAACCAATAAGATTATGGATAGTAATGGGTGATTTTAATGTCTGATTAGGTAAAAAAAATTAAATAAATAAAAAATAAACTAGTGAAAATTATCCTGCACACAGAAGAACCAACAAAGTTGGAGAAAGATTAGTAATATGTCAAAATTTAAATTTAAAATTAATGTCCTCTCATTTTAAATCATTACCCAAAAAGAAAAATACATAGGTATCTCCTGATCCAGTATTAGGTGAATTTCAATTGGATCATGTAACAATCTCAAACCATTGTTACAAAGAAATACAGATGGTAAGAAAATTTCTAAACATAACTTCAAATTACTATATCTCTCAAATCAAAATGAAGTTCATTCCTAATAAAAAAATTAATTAAACAAAAAGAAAAAATATCAAGGTTTGATTACTGATCTTTAAAATTAATCAAGAAGAATTTCAAAATAATCTTAACGCTCCAAATTCATGGGATGAAACAACAAATAGTTTAAATCAAAATGAACAAAATTTAGCGGCTAAAACTATTCATAAAAAACATCCACGGTAGTCAGAAAAATGTATAGTAGTAGTACAAAATAGATTTATTATTGGAGATTGTGGAACTCATATAAAACAAAAGAAAAATTTGTATTGTATAGTAAAATTAGAAAAGACACAAACGAAATTATCAAAAATGAAAAAAGGAAATTTTTAAAATTATAAATATCGGCATTGAAGTATCAAAAGAAATAATACAACAAATTTCATAATTTTTTTCAAACAAGGACCTCAACTACATTGCACCAAGTGTATGCTTTAAGAGGAAGGGTGGGACATTGACATTAAACAATGAAGAAACCTATGAAATTCTAGCAAATTATTTTGATAACCTTTAAACTGCAAAACTTCTAAAGAAAGATTAACTTTCATTAAAAATCCCTGGAATCCAAATTGCAAATCACCAACAAAAGAAGAAATTAACAAAATCATTAAGCAAATGAAAAATAATTAAACTTCAGTCGAAGATGTCATTATTACAGAATTATGGAAGTATACAAATGATAAATTTTAACAGTTATAATCAAATCTTTTGAAAAGTTTGCCAATTGAAGTAAAACCAGAAGGTTAGAAATCTGCTTTAATACATGCTCTATATAAAAATATCCAAAAGAAGTTGTAAATAACTGTAGAGGAATTTCATTACTTCCAGTAAAATATAAAATATTTTCTAAATTCCAATTAACAGACTAGAACCTAGAGTTAATCATAAATTTGTAGAATACCAAGATTTAGAAAAGGTAGATCATGTCAAGAACAAATTCCCATTCTAAAATTAATAACTAAAATTTACATGTTACAAACCAGTTCAATATTTATCTCATTTATATGTTGTTAAGACTCAGGTTTCATTTCCTCCTTTTTTATTTGTAAAAATAAAAATGTTCACTTTCGTTCTTACTCTTTATAAATTCTCATTTAACTAAATAAACATTTTTAACTAAAAATGTTTATAATAAAAAAACTTTACCCAACAATGCCAAAATCAGACGCTATAATACAGTAATTAAACTTGACATTATTTATGATAAGGAAACAATTTACTTTACCAATCTAGAAAAAAAATATTAAAAAGGAGAATCCTCAAAAAATACACGGACCTAAAAAATTTACAACTATTTATAAATAAATTATCAAATAAAAAAATATCAATACACTAGAAACAGCTATAGAAAAGTTAAATTAAAATCTCTTGAACATGATGAGGATGAATGAATGAATCTAAGCGAACAAACGAATCCTTTGATAAAATTTGGAAATACAAAAACCAGCAAAGTTACATCAAACAAATGAAAACAGAAGTGCAGAAATTCATGTAGCTCCGTAGATTTTTCCAATCAGAGATGAATTTAGAAAGTTCTTGTACAATCTGAACATACCTGTGGAAGAGTAAAAGCCCAGTGGACTGAAGAAGAAACAAAAGTTAAATCATAACAGATGAAAAAATTCTGGGAAGTAAGAAAAAAGAAATCAAAAAAGTGATACTTTTGTGATCATTTGATGGTCTATACGGAAAAAAGAATGAGATAAATGAAATCTAGCAGCCGATAAATACGCTCTTCTCACACTGATCAGCTGCTTACTACTATTAACCATCTTAAAAGTATCGGCCGTTTACTACCTGATTTTCAACATTATTTAACAGTAATTAAAAAATAATGTTTTGCCATATATACCTAAATATAAAATATTAAAAATTATGTAAAAATGTGTAATAATAATTATTTTAAATAATTAAATGAATTTATTATTGCGTAATTGAACATTTTATTTAATAGTATTTATCTTTTTAAAAGTGTACATAAAGATATATATTTATTGGAAATAATGTTTAAAATTAAGAATACCGTAAAAGATCACATTTTATTTCATTACATTTAGTGACATAATTACTCGAAATTACAAATAAAATGAACTATTTAAGTATCGATTGACAAATACGTACAGGCCACTCCACACCAATTACAAAACTTAATTATATATTTAAATTTTATTTAGCTTTCAATACTTTTATAATTTTACATTGAGACGTTATAACACACTGCAATAATAATAATAGAAATTAAAATAAAACAAATAATTAAAGGAACTGTTTAATTGTTTTATTTTATTACGTCTATGGAAATCTTGCATTATCAATGTTAAACATTGACAGACACTACCAGTATGCAATATAGATTATCACATTGTTAACGTGCATATTTCAATTAACCGTAATTTAAAAACGCTTTATTAGAATTCTAGGATTCAAAAAGTAATTGACTAAAATGACTAAACTGGGATTTGTTTATTTTTTATTTCCTGACACCATACATCCGTTGTTAAATATACCTGATTAATGACTCAAAAATCGTTTATGCTGTAAAAACACTCTTTCGTGAAATTAAAAGTAAATATTATTTATTTTTTCAAACAATAACAAGAAAATGACGCCTGATAATAATTACTATAATTGATGACAATAGAATTTTTTTAATTAAATTAAAAAAAAATGAAAATTTGAGCAAAGATATTCGCAAACATATGGTGTCTCAAGTGATCCCCAGAAAATCAAAACTGACAAAAAAATTGCAGTTTTAGATTAATCATTTTAGATTTGTGTAGAGTTATTAACCGAACGAGACGAGATTTTTTTACCTCAATCTTTTGATACTTCGTCTATTTGTGTGTTAGTAACATTTTTACGATCAAATGTGTTTTCCGATCTTCATGAACTTTTGCAGTAAGGTTCCTTTCTATCAGTCAGACCGTTGTATGTGTAACGATTTTTCGTTAAAGAACATAGAAATACGGTGATAAAGAAGTATATATCTCCAACCCGCCAACACGTGGTCTCCCCTCTACGCTTGTTATCATCCTTTTTTTCCTGTCTATTTCTCAACGGTTAAACTTGTTAGATACCTCACTGTTTAGGCCGATCTCTTGATGTACACAGCATGTACCTTTTTCAATACTTTATTGAATTCTTAATATTACCTTGGTTCTCGATAAATTTATTTTTATCGATTTCCCATTAAACACCTTATTTTGAAAAAAAAGGTGTATTTTCTCAACAGTCTACAATCATAAATCGTGTTTGGTAACCCTAATAACACTTCTAATGATAATGATTATTTACTTTTATCTTACATTAATATTACGTAAGATTATTTTTGAGATCGGCTAAACCTTCCACAATAGTTACTAATAATTTACGTCGATAAATTTGGTTTTTGCTTTATTTTTTAATTAAAATTTGTAAAAAGCTCAATTCATTAATTTCTGTATGCAGTAGTGGTGTCTACTGTTAACAGAAATACCAGTAAATATATGCGTCAAAAACATAATATGACTTTTCATTTTGGAACGAAGTTAAAATTCGCATATTAATCATCAGAGTTATTAAAATCAGCGTCTTTGTTACGTAACGCAACCAAAAATGAACATAGGACTAGTCAAAACTCAAGTAAACTATTGCAGTTTAACGGTAATTGTTAAATATAAATTATCAGCCAAAATTTGTCGGGAATAAAATCTTAGTTAACCAGTAAATGTCAACAATGATATGAAAAAGCACTATAATCCTCTCCTGTTATACGTGTAGCGAACGACACGATCTACGCGGGGTATGAAATTAGAGACAGAGAATCACGTTTTCCTCCAAACGCTAACGCTAAAGCATACTAAGGATTTTTAATATAAAGGGAAATTTTCGAAAATAAATTTCCCGCTACATTCTCCTTGTCAATCAGTCTTTGTTATTATTATTAAGATTTGTGATGTAGCTAGTTGATTTTATTTTTAAATGTATTTATTAGCCCATCGGCTGGTCTAGTGGTTAACTCGTAATCGCAAATCAGTTGTTTAACAGCTGATTTCCGAAGTTGCAGGTTCTGAGGTTCAAATTCTAGTAAAATTTAGTCGTTTTTATACGGGTTTGAATACTGTACAGTACACTTTGGTGATTGGGGTTCAATTAACCATACGTCTCAGGAATGGTCGGCCTGAGTCTGTACAAAACTACATTCATTTACATGTCATACATATCATCCTCATCTCATTGGTCCGGAGAGGATGTTTATTGTTTAAGTAGACTGCAACGTACACATTAGGGAAAAAAATTATTTATTGATAGATTCATTATAATTTTATTTATTGATGGTTAATCGTGTAATTTTAGTTTTAAAACCAATATCAATCTTTAAATCTGTAAACAGTGGCCCGGTAACACAAGTTTCTATCTGTTATGCTATTGTAAACTGTTTCTGTTGTAAACTGTCACTAAGGTGATATTATCACGAAAGAGTTAGTACAGGTAGCGTCACCACGAGTTAATAAATAGTATTAACGATGTCGTGTAATTTATTTGTTTATATCACTGTTTGTTTTACACTTGATTTTACTTTTGATATTGTATGTTATCGTTTAGTTAGAACTCTTTTAGTTACTATCACTTTATTTGATTTAATCAAACATTTGATTTTTCTATTTATTTTTTTTTTGCTAAAACGAAAATATTGACAGAGTAAGAACATGGCTGGTTCCCGCTGCATATTTCTTAAAATTTAAATCGACTTAATGATACTACATTAATAAATGAACAAATATAATTTATTTATTAGGTTTAAAAATTAGACTGCTATTGTTTTGAAGTACTAAGTGCTGTAATCGTGCTGCATGAAAACACTGTTCGTGTTTCATTATAACTGTCAGTGTCATTCTAATTTTAATTCTACTGTAAATTATTGTTGATAGAACATACCTATAGATAGTATTGTAACGTCATCATGTTCCTCATCGGGGAAAATAATAATCAGAGCGATGCACTGTGAAGTTACCGTGCACTGTGTAGTGCTCGATAATGTAAGTCCTCAATTTCAGCGAGTTTATTGCATAAGTTACTTTTTTCTCTCACTATGCTCTTAAATGAAGCTATTTTTATTATATCCCGAATGAAACATTATTCTGGTGGAAAAAAAATAGTTACTTCGCGTACTATACTGTTCAAATCTTAAAAGTGAATATACGTACTTATCTGTAAATACTTAACTCGGAAAGTTATTAAGTTCGGTAGGGATACTGGGAAATGTTTAAAATTTTCTAAATTAGAGACAAAACAAAAATTCCCATGTTTTTTTAGCGAGTAAAAATATCGGATAAATTCATAAAATCATTATAAAATACTCGCACATACATCCGAAGTCAAATCATTTAAAAATAACCAGTTGATGATTTATTATTTATTATCATAAGTATTAAATTTATCAGTAAAACAACTGATTACTTAAGAAATTGAATTGTATTATTAATAGAAATAATTTTATAAATTTATTTCAATTTATAAAACAGTATTATCTTAAAACAACGGCATAACAAACACAATACTCGCCGGTTAAATATACAGATTTAATAACTGCATTTAGATAACAATATTTATTTTACTGTCATCTGTCCTTATAATATGTTCCTTGAGTAGTTCAGTACTGAAAGATTCCACTAAAATTATTATTAATACAGCGTAGAATAATTATTTTTCCTTTCATTTATTTTTTTCTCCGGTTTCAATATCTGTACAAGAATAACTGTTTAGGACAGGGACGGCATATTAAAACTGCATAAAAATTTCGATTACTTTCTTTCACAGTATTAACAAATAAAGAATTGAAATAAATGAGATGTTTTGTTTAAAAACAAAAAGATATTAATTATCCACTTTTCTGCAAAAACGATTCAAAAGATTTATTAATTTAATACAAATATGCTTTAAAATAATACTATAGTTTCAAAATAATATTATTACAAAAAAAGAAATATAAATTTTGCCTTTCCAGAAGGTCACACAGTTCAACAAAATTTTCCCTTGGACTGTGAAACGGATCTGGGCTACGGAAGAAGAATAAGCGGGCGAAATTTAAACTAATACGTGAAACATATACATATAACTTACTTTATTTCGATATCAAACATCCCCGTATCTCTCGAACAATTTATTATTTAGTTCACATTTTAGCGACAATTTCTTACGTATCAGTTGTACAATTAAAAATCAGTTATAATTGAAATTACATTAATATTGCTCAATAAGCAAAAAATTGAGTCGAGAGGTTTATTCAAGTGAAAGCCTATCAAGGTTAATATACTAAAATAAATCTTCTTTATTATAAATGGAAGAAACGGAGGATCTATGAAGCAGAAAAATTTATTTTTTTTGCATTTGCATTTGTTTTTAATGGCCAGTTATTGAAAATATAAATTGGTAATTTCGTAATTCTTTTTTGATCATATTTAAGTTGATTTTGCAAAATCGACTTCTAAAAGAGTAACTACGACAAACTCACAAAAAAGATAACTTGTCATCCCCTTTGCATTGACATATATGAATCTACTGAACTTTTAAATTATTCGGCATAGAAATAACATTTAATTGGAAAAAAAAGAAAATTAATACTTTCTTCTGTAAACATGTGACGCAAAAGGATGAAAATCAAAACGAAAGTATCGAATTAAACGGTAACTAATTAAATAATTAAAATAATAAATTAAAATTTACTACCCGAGAGAACGGGAGATTTTCCTTAGTTAGTAACGATTGAAATCGAGTGTTCAAACAAACGCATAATTTTTTAATTGTATAATTCAGACCATTTTACGTAATAAGAGATCTTTTAGTTCAGAGGAGATAATCAGGAAAATACAGTTTTTATTAAAAATAAGACACTTTTATAATATTCGTTTGGATGCCATAATTTGATGGAATTTACACTATAATTTTTTGTTATACACTATCTTTCGAAGTCTTTCATAAGGCTTTGACGCATGTAAAGTGTCTGAAGTGTAAGTTACACTAATAAAATCATCGCTAAGTAAATCAGACGCACGTAAAACATCTGAAGGTCAAGTGGAGCTTCTTTCCTTTTCTGAAAGTAATGATGATCACTCCCCAGTCAGTCCTATGATGAACAAATTAAATACAGTTTAATATCATCTGCATTCCGATGGGACTGGCGTACTGATGTGGAACAATATATTCTGTCAGAAAAGGAGTCAACAGAAAACCACTTCACTTTTCAATTTTCCTAGAAGCCTGGACGATGTGCTTTCGTCTAAAATCTTATGCGTAAGGTACCGAAGTAAGGTACGCGTATCTAAGCACACACAGACACACATATGAAAAAAAATTTCCTATAAAAAAGAGATTTCATTTTTCATTTGTTTATTATACACCTGTTCACATGCAAATTAGGTTTTTTTAATTTAAACATATCAGCATAATTTTCAATTATTATAATTTTGACTCTAATTCTGGCGGTAAACTTCTGTTAAATAAGAGAGTGTAAAGTTTTGTTAATTTATTTTTTTAATTTTATATCGCTTTTCATAGCGAAATTTTTTTTATTATTTGGGTTTCCCTCACAACACAATTAGTGTCTTTCATTTGTGCGTTTTCCTTGCTTTATTACATACATTTTTCTACTAATAAAATAGTTCGAAGTTTGAGCGCCCATTTTTATTACTGATTCCAAAAGACTTAGCGGTTGGGTCTGCGACTCCTAAACCTCCAGTAGGTCAAGAGATCGTAATCCCTTTTAGATTACCCTCTGTTACTTAAAAGTTTACGGGAATATATTCATGATTAAAGGAGTCATACCAGTTTACTTTACATTTCATGTCAAGTCAACTGGCTTTGTGCCTTTTTGAAAATGTTTAATAAAAATCTGGTAAGAAATACAAAGTTGATTTTTTTTATCTTGATTTTTCATTTTTAAGTAACTAACTTACATCAACTGAGAAATTCTTACGTCAGAGTAACTCTTTCTGCAGAATGGATTCCCACTTTTTGATATTTATATTTTTGTAAGGTGACGTAACCCCTTCACATTTCTTTTTATGGCATACACTAATTTAAAAGCTTTATATAACGAATTATTTGAAATTATCTGAAAACAAGTTTATATCACCAAGAAAGTGGTGAGGATAAGCGTTATTAAAATTATTCAACAGATAGAATAGGTTTTTGGGATACAATTAAAATTTTTTCTGAGCTATAAGATAAAAGATGAAAATCTTTGAAGCATAAGAAATACTAGCGCGAATATAAATATTATAAGATTCTAAAAAGAAATATCGAAATCTCTCTTTTTACCTCTTAAAATTTTAACCTGTAATAACTTCCCCCTCCACATTAAAGTTCAGAAAAAACAGAAAATGCTTTGAAAAATAACATTCCTGTCAGAAGATAATGTTTAAAGAGAAAAATAAATAAAAAGTTTTTAAAAACCCTTGATACTGCTGTTTGTAGAATAAAGCCGTATGACACAAGTTAATATTTATTTTTTAATTTATTAGCAAGTATTATCAGCTTAAAATATATTTACGAAGAAAAAACCTAACGCTACGTTTAGACTTCAAAGTAAATGATTCTGACAAGAAGCATCAATTACAATTAACTAGCAAATATTTCAGAGATTAGCTAAAAAACTAACATATTTCAGTAATTTACTTTAATATATTACTTAAAGGATGATAAAAAACCACCAGTTCACTCCGTATAACATACGGTATCACGTTTTTCCAATCAGCTGATTAAAAACCCGACCGCACGAAACGTGTACCTTACCGGTAAACATGCACACAATTCAGCTAATTTGGACTTTCAGAATAGCGACGATTCACTTAACCTTTGCCGCACCAAACTGTAATGAAATACACAATTTCCAAGTCTACTTAAATCGTTAACATTTACTCCAGTCCCTCCACAATTCATTTACGTACACTACATGTGCGCATGCTTACTAAATAAATGTTTAAACTGATAAGATTTAAATACGAGTTACGTTTGTATCGGTCGCTGTCTCCTTCGCCTACCATCTCGTTCGCTGCTCTGTCAGATATTATACGCCCATACTTTGTGGAAAAGTATCACGTAATCTAATAAAAAGCAATAAATTCGTTATTAATATTTAACACAAAATATACCATAGCAAAACTTCAAGGCGACCACTTTTGACAAAAAAAAAATTCATTCATTACAAATATTATTAGTATCTGCGACATTATTTTCCAATTTATGAAAATTCTTGTTTATTCAAAATTTATACTTTCACGAAAGCAATAAAATAAACTTTTTTAGTAAAATAAAAACAACTTTAAACAAATAAATACAATAACAAAACATTATTTCCGGAAATATGTTTTCTTTAATCCATTAATAGAATGTACTTTTTCAAATATAATTTCAGTTTAAAACAATCTAATCTTAAATCATTAATCGTTGAAACATCAATAAATCGTACATTTTACTTCTAGTTACTGATCTGTTACTTGTTGCTAGCGCTCAAACATATTAATGCTTATATATTTTAAATTTAAATAAAAAAGAATTTTTTAAATTTAATTGTCATTTGTATTAACAAAAAATAAAAAGATAAAATTTATTGTATAATGTCAAAAAATAAATTAAACTGAAAACTGAACATTTTATTCATTCTTCCGTACTACAAATAGTTCAAAAGTATAGTAATGTTTTTACTGTTTATCTTTGACTAAGAATTAATAAAAAAAGGTGAAGCAATTCTGAAGTACATATAAATATTCCTAATTATTTTTTTAAAACACATTTTTTTTTTATTATTTCTCTTAAAGTACGAATGTGTATAATGTTTAATGAGACTGTTTTAATTAAACTGATTGATATTCACAACAATTTCACGATTACCTAATTAAACTAGTGATTCACTCGTTTGTAATTTAATGCACGAATCAAACAAAAAAGATTGTCAGAAAATAAGAAAATTTATTTAATTATAAATTTACAATAAGTATTCTGATTTTTACTTCTTTGTACGAAGTAAAGGAAGTATTGTGATCGCGAAAAATTTCGGTTTCCAGATTTCAACGAAAATCTCCAATTTGATCATCCCTGAATCCATTTTGACTAGTTTCGGCGTGACGTCTGTACGAACGTATGTATGTATGTATGGATGTACGTATGTATCTCGTATAACAAAAACGATTATCCATAGGATGTTGAAATTTTGGATTTAGGATCGTTGTAACATCTAGTTATGCACCTCCCCTTTTGATTGCAATCGACTGAACCAAAAGTGTCCAAAAAAGCCCAAACTCCAAAACAATTTGGATTTTGGACTTTTTCTTAATTTTAATAAGCCCTCATTGAGAGCTTTTCAACGATATATCATAAGTGGTACTTATTTTCATTGGTAGCAAAATAAAATTTTAATTAATGTAATATTTGGATCTTAGGAGAAGCCACATCGGTTCAAATCAGACTTCATCTCCTTTTTTTCTTTAATTTTTTTTTTAATTTAAATATATTCATTTATTAATAATTATTAACCTCTCATTGTAAAAACATTTTACGATAAATAATAAATTCAATAACAAAAAAAGTTTGAAAAAATATCAGAAGGTTTTAAAGAAATAAAATTTTATGTATTTTCATTTTAAAAAAATGTGTAAATGTAATTTAATAGGCGTACAAAGAAGCCATGTGTTGTCCACATCAGATTTTTTAGTTCAACAAAACGAGAAATAAGCTCTAAATTAATATAACATCAAAATAAGTCTTCATGAAAATTGTAAAAAAATGACAAGGTCAAAAAAATGGCAGGTCGTACTGTATTATTGCATAGCTTTATGTGATGAAAAAATAACAAATTTTAAATGTTTTTTATCTAAGGAATGGCTATACCAAACAACCTAATAATATCATAAACAATATCAAAAATAATATCATTAACAAATACTTTCACTAGAAGATATAATTGACAGAATGTGAAACTTCTGGGGCTGTCACACCGATTCATCGCGGACATGCTCGCGCACCACACACTCAACACACATACACACACCCATAGGTTTGAGTAAATTTTTTAATATATCTTACAAACTTATTGAGTACAAGCCCATATGATAATTCCTTAATTTAAATCCTGTTGATAGCATAAGACTTTATTTTATATAAATTTAGGATGTAGTAATGATAAACACGTAATTTTCACCCACATTTTTCTCAGTTTTTTTTTAACAATCCATACCTGCACTTAGTGGATATTACAGTACAGCCCAAAATGGAGTTTAACGTATTTAGGGTGTATGTAAATCGATTAAGGAGAATAGATGTTTTATTTTCGGTTAAGAGTTAAGTCTACACTTTGTCATTTTTATTTTTTAAATAAAAATGATCGTGGTTTGTAATCGACTAATGAGAATGACCTTACTGAACAAGCATATTTACTACAATTAAACATTTAATCAAATTTAAAACCCCAACGTCATCGAGGGTTTCAGCGCAAAATCCCCCACAGCAAAGCTATGAGCACGAAAAAATGGCAAGAAAAGAATAAAACTATCAACTAAGAAGAAAAATAGATGTTTTATTTTCGGTTAAAAGAGTTAAGTCTGCATTTTTCACTCGTTGGGAACGTAGTACGCTAGGCGTACTATGTTACAAAACCATTTAAATACATTAATACAGCACTGCGATCGAGAACTTGTAGCGTGTTCCAAAATTCACACAAGAAATAATTTTGATAGAAAACATAGGTTTTTAATTAAAAACTGTAATTTTTTATTGATTCATAAAATGTACAGTATAGGGTTATGTATGGAATAGCATATCGGGTAAATGGCCTCCACTGCTTTACTGGCAAATGCACATTCTTTTATCGAAATTTTCAATGACCGTTTTGCATAAATGTGGCTCAATTTCGTTGATACAGCGCTCAATTTCCTCCTTCAAGGGTAGTCATGAGCTTGATGGCATAAACCTTATATTTCATAAAATCTCAAAGAAAAAAGTTCACAGCGTTAAGTCACACAATCTGGCCGACCAATTCTGATCAACAAAACGGGAAATTACACGACCAGGAAATGACTCGTGCAATAATTGGATTGTTTCTCGGGATGTATGGCATGTGGCATCTTCTTGTTGAAACCTCATGACGTCAACATCTATATCTTGCAATTTAGGCACAAAAACTGGATTTTCATTCCGCGATAGCGAGCATCATTAACTGTTATTATCTGACCAGCTGCATTTTCGAAGAAGAATGGTCCGATGATGCCTCCAGTCCAAAATCCGCACCAAACAGTGACACGTTGTGGATGCATTTGTTTCTCAGCAATCGCTCATGGATTTTCTGAACCCCAAAAAATTAAGCTCTTCACAGTTGATGAATTTAAATCACTATTCCGATCATATTTTACGAAAAATATTACGCATATTATATTTTTACGAAAATTGCGAACTGTAGCTGCCAAACCTTCATTATTTTGAAAGCGCGTTGTTCTTTCGTGTAACGCTCTATTTTTAATAACCCTAAACTGTCAGCTGCCATACTGTCTTTTTTTTCATTGGCAACACTTTACCGCAAAAATGGCGCAAAATTCAAACCTTGTGTGAATTTTGGGACACCCATTTATAAGTGGTTAGTTGCAATCACGCACCCGTAGACCTTGTGTATGCGTAAATGAAATAAACAATCTCTTTTCAGACCGAGCGATTATGGTTTTATCTCGCTAATTCATAGTAGCAATAAAAATAGAATGAAAATTATTTTGTACGCTTTGCAAAGTTCAGTAACAAACTTTACATGTAAAAACAATGCCCACATCCACTACATTAGTAAGATGTGGGTGCTGTTGCCAAGATGAGTATACAATTAGGAAAAACATATATAAAGTAAAATTAAGTAATGCGTGTCCTTACAAAGTTACATATAATATAATTTGTTTATTAATAATAACGGGTGTACAAAAAATTTATCGGGGTTTTAAAGCTACTTAACATATCTTAACTTTGACTTAGAGACATGAATCGCAAATAAAAATAAAAGAGTAACTTTTACAGTTTTTTACTACAAATGTTTAATTCGACACCCGCCACACATCTAACCGACAGGAGAGTTCATTTAATACTTTAACATGGATAAGTGACTTAATAAAACGTCAACAGACAAAACATCGTTAGTAAAAAACCCCTGTACTATCGAACACTATTAGAGAATCAGAATTTGTAACGAGTCCAAGATATTTTTCCTGCTAAAACACGAAAAGTTTTAAACAATATCATCCTGGGTACATTAATATTGGATTTACTGACACGGATGAAAACATTGAGCCACGACCTCAGTGTGCAATCTGTTTTGAAGTTCTTTCAAACCAAATAATGAAACCCTCATTGTTGAAATAACACTTTCATACTAAACATTCAACGTTAGAAAACAAACCTAAGGATTATTTTGTTCGAAAATTGACAGATATAAAATGCGCATAAAAAACTGTGTCTTTTACAAGTAGTACTCAAAAAGCAGTTGAGGCACCTTTCTCTTTCTTAGTGAACCTAAGAATTAAGTCTAGGAAACCTGATGAAATCGGTGAAGAGCTGTTGTTACCTGATGCGAACGTTGTGGTGACTTGTATGTTGGGTGAATCGCAGCTAAACGCCTAAATACGATACCTTTGTCAAATGATAACGTACACCAAAGAATTGAAATCGTGTCTTTAAATGTTAAATAAAATTTAATATCTGGGGTAAAAATCGTGATTTTTTTCCGCTATAAACTCTATGAGAGAACAGATGTAAAAAATTATGCTCAATTTATGGTTTACCTGCGATATGTATTTCAAAAAAGATTTTAATTTTTTACTGTTTTAACATTCTGAGGTAAGACTCTATCGCTATTCTAATGATGTATTTCATATGTAACAATTCAGAGTGAGTAATTCATCAGTGACTGATATCTTAATACGCAAAATTACTCGCTACTCCTTAGCTAATCTTACTGCATACAAATGACCACCTGTATGTATGACGTGAACACGTCAGTTATTCACGTCAGTTGAAATTACATTATTTGGTTTACTTCAGTATGTGACGACTTCCCGAGATTCGACAATTGCAGCAGTATTAAACATTCGACGTATAGTAGACAAAATTTCCGTCATTTTTAACCGACATCAAAAAATAAGAGGTTATCATTCGACTCGCGCGCGCGTGTGCGTGTGTTGTCCGAGGATAACTTCTGATCAGAAACTCCGATTTTGATGATTCTTTTTTTAAACTGTAGATGAGTTGCTAGCGGTGGTCCCGTTCCATTAATTAATTGTATTAGACCAATGGGAAAACCGTAATGGACAAAAAATTATCTATTTTTGTTTCAAGAGAAGATACTTTTCTCTTAGAACAGACTCAGAGTTTATTTCAAAATATTTTTGAAACTTATTTTTTGAAGTCGGCGGCAAATTTTTGAATGAGTTACGAGTACACAAGATACGGATTATGAAATTATGAGTCCAAGATATACTGATAATGATTCTTTTTTTTTTAATATGACGCCGACTTCAAAAAATAAAATCTTTCAGACTGTAGTGAGAGAGCACTGGAAAAAGTATTTTTCCCATTTGTGTTTTAAGTTGACTTAAGCTTTTATTTGCGATTAAATTCAACGCATAAGCTCGAAGTTCGAAAGAATATGGAATGGATATATTGTAGCGTATGATAAATGCTGTATCTCATCGAGATTCAAACCTGGAAACTTCCGGATGAAAGGCTGATTAAACCTATTTTTATCATTGTAAAAAGAATATTTCAAAGGATAATTGCATATATATATGTATATATATATATATATAGAGAGAGAGAGAGAGAGAGAGAGAGAGAGAGAAAATTTTGTAGCATATTTAACAACCTATTGAATTCCGAGTACTGTAAGAACTTACATAATCTAACTTTAGCGGACGACTGCAGCACTGTAGACAGTTCAAAGGTTTCATTTATAATGGTGTGTTTGCTTTGGACGATTTTTTTCAGTTTAAGCGTGGTTTCATCTTTCTGGATACATTAAAACTAAAACAATAGAGTACGGAATTCTAAGAATCCTCACATTTATCGTGAAAGGTAGTCAAAAACGTATTCTCAAGAGTTGGTGTTCGGTGCGCGATTTCGCAACGAAGAATGATCAGATCCAATTTTTTTTACAGAAATATTACTTGTAAAACATTATTCAGAATTAAAAATAACGTATTAATATTACAAATTTCGCAGCTTTGCTTGAAATTTAAAAGCAAAACTATTGGTTACAGTAAGATGGTGCTTCGTACCACACTGTCGGATTTGACTACATAGTTGTTATGTGAATATTTCGATAACCATATAATTTTCGGCGGACTATGACCTCCACGGTCTTTCCCGATCTTTCTTACCAGATTTTTATTTTTAACTTCTATGTAAAAGTTAATAAATTAAAATAATTTTTTTTTGTGTAAAATTCTATAGTTGACTTTTCCTAATTTTTATTATAACATTAACTAAGTAAAATTATATAATTTAAGAGTCAAAGTGAAGTCTATAACAATTAGACTTCACAAAATTAAACGGATTTGAATAATCGATCGTGGATACCGGTTCTCTTTGTGATTGGGTTTCAATTAACCACACATCTTAGGAGTGGTCAACCTGAGACTGTACAAAACACTTCATTTACATTCACACATATCATTCTCAATCACCCTCTGAAGTAATACCTTACAGTGGTTCTGGAGGCTAAACAGAAATTCACACATTTATCATTTATAATTCACAGAATTATAATAAATCTATTAATGTTGTTTTAAGGTAAATTATCGAAATGATTGTGAACAATACTTAAAATGTGTCATTAGGTGACACACCTAATGACATTATGTACCTAATGACATTATGCATACCTAATGCATTATTATAATCACCTTAATGACATTATGTGTCATTAAGGTGAATTAGAAGTTATTTATTACTCACTTGTAACATATATATATATATATATAGAATACTAAATTCCATATTGGTTGAAGGTGACTCGACATGAGACTCAAATTACTCCTCAAAAGGAGATACAGCCTTTCTTGAGAATAAAATTAACATTTTTGCAGGCCTCCGAGGCGGAGACGTTGCGATTCAGTTTTTCATACAAATGGAAAAATTTTCCGTTATTTAAAAAAAATTAAATTAATATATTGTAATATGATTTGAAAATCTCCTTTCTTGAGGTAGGTTAAAAGTATCTTACTTTCACAATTTTGTTTCCTACGTAACTACCATCAATACGAGTCTTTTGAGATAAAGTTAAAAATATGACTCATTTAATAATTGAGTTGTGTACTTAATGTCAAAACAAATTTAGAAGCTTGTATGTAATCTTATCAACGATTAACTGAAAAGAAAATGATTGAAAAGAACTCAGCAGAATAAGGTGTGTTTCAATATAAATTTCTTTTAAGTACATTACAGAGTATTTTCTGATTTATTTTTTATAGCATTTTTTTACATGATCGTATTTCAATCTTTTTTTGTATAATAATTTATTAATTAACAGTTACACTTAAAATTTGCTTAAAAAGTTAGGTTGTTAAAAGTCTTATTTTAGAAAAAACTGAGATTCGCTCATTTGGTTTACGAAATTTTTAAACTGTTACGTATTCACCAAATTCAGTTCTGTGGAGTACTACTGTAGTTTATTTATTACAAATTAAAGTAAACGGCTGTTCTACTACTTTAAACTTGTAACATATTTTTTAAATTTCAAATTTTTTAAGTTGTAAAATTTTTTCAAAAATATATTATATTAAGTAATTTCAGATCGAAAATAATTAACTAAATTTTAAAATTAAATATTCTGATAATTAAAATAAATAATATAAGTTGACCTAACCATTTAATTTATAGCAGTGTTGCAAATTATTATTAGTTGTGAATTACTCTTATTACTAGTGTTATTTATTATTAGTATTTGGGCCATTAATGCCAACATTAGCTGTTTAAAGTTAATTATTGGATGTAATTCTGACGGTAATACGAAATTAAAAAAATATACTACAAGGCGTTTTACCACGTTTATTACTCCCGCGATTTTTCCGTTTTTGCAATTTTGATTGCTTACTCGAAAACGAAGGCATTTATCGACAAACGGTTTTCATCACCGTTTTTCTCGTAAAAAACGTACATTAAAATCATATGTCCACCTTCCTATTTAAAGAAGCAAAATTCCTATTTAAAGAGCAAAATTATGATGCAGCAGAGAATATTCATTGTCTCTCAATGCATTAAATGTGCCAGTTATACCCAGACTCAGGATGCCTCACAGAAAAGTATGGTGTGAATGCACCAAACAAGTAATCCATCAAGCGGCTGTACGACAAGTTCCAAGAAGAGACAAGAAATGTGGTAGTTGCAGCCAAAGGTGTTGACCGAAATTGCTAACACCAGAAAAAATTTTATCGACGTGCAAGCTGCATATTCTGTTAGTCCCAAGAAGTCTATGCAATGTCTATCTAGCCAGTTTGGCTTGGATTCGTGAATCCACAGAATTCAGGCGTTTAGGGTACGGAAAATCTATATCAGCTGCACGAGTCTCCTCTGCAAAGACAAAAAGTGGGAGTTTGGTATGCAATATCACATAGGCAAATCTTCATGACATTCTTTCATGAATGAACGCTACATACAGATGGTACAACAATCTATAAACACTATACCTGCAAACCGGCCAGCGTGCTCGTGGTTCCAGCAGGACAATGCTACGGTTCATACAGCCAACAGCACTACGACCTTCTTGGATCAATGTTTTCATGGAGAAGTGATTTGAAAGGGGTTGTGGCCCCCTCAGTCTCCTGATTTATTCCCTTCTGACTTTTTCTTGTGGAGATATTTTAAGGATGCTGCCTACAAAACTCATCCTCACACCGTTCCCGAATTGCAGAGCAAAATTGAATAATATGTTGCTGCAATGCTTCAAAAAACGTTACATGTGTTTAAGAGCATGCAGCGTCGTATTCAATTATGTGAATTGCATAATGGAGGCCACTTTCAACAACTATTATAACTTACTCATTTTTCCATATGTTATGTCACTTTTTGAACACCTTTAGTAGGCTTGTAACGCAATGTAGATCCACACTATTTTCAACCTCCTAGTATGCCACATGTTTTTGCAAATCAGCTGAAGCGGAAGTCGAGAGCACCAGTGTTCAATCCTAGTGCAGGCAGTTATTTTTATACGGATTTGAATACTAGATCGTGGATACCGGTGTTCTTTGGTGGTTGGGATTCAATTAACCACACATCAGAAATGTTTGATCTGTGACTGTACAAGACTACACTTCACTTACACTCATACATATCATCCTCTGAAGTAATACCTGACGGTAATTCCCGGAGGCTAAACAGGAAAAAGGAAGAGTATGCCTCAGTTTCGAAATATCCTACCTTAATATCACTCTGTATATATATATTTATAGCTTTGTAAGTTACGAAACAAGCAGAATAAAAATAAAAATTAAAAATACGATTCTGTTAATAGCAGAAATATAATCACAAAATGTAATGTAGTAGTATATAATTCCTACATATCAATAAATTTAGAATTCTTGCAGAAAATGATTTTTAACATCGGTAAAATAAAACTTAGTTTATTTAAAACTTAGTTTAACTAAGTTTATTAAAAAATTATTATTTTATAAAAAATAAATTACGAGAAAAATTTTGTTGTCTGAGAATAAAAATCACTTTCTTTCTACTTCGAAATAGCCTTTAATAATATTTTTATTTACTTTAAAATGTCTACATTAAACACACTTCTGGTTGTTGTAATTATTAAGTTTATTTATAGAGGTAACTCTAAAGACATTAAGGAAATCAAAAACATTAAACATACGAAAACATATTAAACAAGTAATTAAAATCCCATTGCAAACCACTTACGATTATCTGTTATATTATTATCGTTAAATTGTTGATGATAAAAGTCAAATAACCATAACACGTGAAATGAGGTAACCTGCCACAATGAATCAATTAATCTATTAAAATTCTCTAGTAGTAACAAAGCATAAAACGTTATATTA
This sequence comes from Lycorma delicatula, assembly GCF_047948215.1. Lineage (NCBI taxonomy): Eukaryota > Metazoa > Arthropoda > Insecta > Hemiptera > Fulgoridae > Lycorma > Lycorma delicatula. Next base: position 115,707,165 of record NC_134457.1, on the reverse strand, counting down.
AAAATATTTTTTATTATTAACTTAGATAATACATCTATATATTTTAAAAATTCTTCTATCGTTTATTTAAATTAAAAATAAGAGATTTAAACCAGTCTTACGCATAAAACACTTGTAATCGAAATTAAACATCGTTTTTTGTATTTAAAGACGATATTTCGAATGGGGAAAAACAATTTGATAAAAAATCATAATCAGCAACTGCAAAGATATCTATAATCAACATCGAGGTGATTGCAAAACCACAATTGATATGGTCGGCGAGGCGAAGAAGAGGCGTGACCTCGACTGATTTCAAATTTACTCAAATATAGCTTACTTCAAAAAAATGTTATTTAATTATAAGTATTAAGTAACTATATTAACTACATATTAATTAACAATAATTATTATTGTTTAATAATTAAAAAGAAAAATTACTTCATACATTCTTTTTCACTACAGCGAAATCAAGAGAAAACAAAATAGATTATTTAAGTCCCACGTCCGCAGAATTTTAAGGTCAAAATTTATCAGATTTTTTTTTTTAACACTTAGGTAACTATCTTAAATGTAAGCGGAAATTTTACCGTTTTATTATTAATCATTAAGAAACTTGTTTACAATTTGTTTAAAGTCTTATGAAGCCTTATGATTTATAAAATAATTTAATAATAAAACTAAGTAACATTTTCCAAAAATAAATTACAGGCCTAATTGAAAGTATATAACACAATAACTGTTAACAAAGTAAGTCATTTATGTAAAATCGCTTTGCTAAACCAAACATTCATTCCCAAAAAAATAGTATACGACAAAAGTAATACTATGTACAGATTGAACACCGAAGAATAAAGGAAAATATCAGAACATGTTCTATACATAAAGAAGAAATTTCATATAAACATAGGTTCAGAAACGCTTCGTCTTTGTTAAAATTAAGCCAGATTATAATGGCATCCAAATTAGGAGGTAAATTTAGTGGTATATAATATCGTTTATATCATACAAGTTTTATCAGAATCAAACTCTGTGCAAGTTTTCTTTAAAATATTTATGTGTTTATTATTCATTTCACAAACTTATTTCACGCCAAACATAAAATCATGTTTTTTGACTCCAATTTTTGTTTTTTACCCTAAATTTCTCGAAAACTACTAAAAATACAATTCTTGAGCCAACTTTTTTCAGTTTTTCAGGTCAGATTTCATATTTTTTTCAAATGAGATTTCAGAAAAGAATAAAAATGAAAATAAATAATTCATAAATTAAAGAAATTCTTACCGGCAACCACATATTACTCAATCAGACATCCGAATCCAAACGCTACTTCTCTTTTTGGTCACTAAATAAAAATCACAAATCACTAGAATCATTAATACTGTCCTCCAGATTAATGATTAAAGATTATCATTTGATTTCTCACTAACTTTTCTAAAATCCCCTTAATTGCTTTCTTTGTGAGTCTTCAACCTTTTCCCAGTCTTATTTTGAAAGGCTGTCAAGTGGCTACGAACGAATTTTTCGATCTCGTTTAAAAATCTTATCATTAGTTACAATTTAACGTTTATCTTGTGCCCAGATTAATTTTAGGGTATTACAATGTCAATGATTATTTACCGCAAAACCCCGTTCATTGGTTATCATATCCAGATAGTTCATTCAATTTTTTTAATTTTTACGTACTATTTTACTATTTTCAAACGTTTTGTAAAGTTTCTGCCAGAGAACTCGAGATTTTTGTTGTATCAGCTGATTTAAAATATACTGTTTTCTGATGTTAGTCGACGGAATCTTATTAAAGTATCGTTCATAGTGACATCGGATGCAATGACATATCGGATACAGTAACCAAAAACTTGCTTCTTGGTCTGTTAATGCATACATATAGTACGTAAATTGTTTATAATGACATCGGTTGTAGTGACATATCGGTTATTGTGACATTTTTTCTTCTGCAATGCAACATTTTATCGCATATAACGGAAAGAAGTGACTCATCAGTAACGTAGTATATCTATATTGTAGCTACAGAAATATTTTGACGATTAAAATGAGTCACAATTTCCTTTTTTCTTACATGTATACTGTAGTTCTTCTGTTTTTTTATCTTCTTCCTGTATCAGATAATTGTAAACTGAAGCAATCACATTCAGTTATTAATATTTTGCAATGAGCGTATCAGATCGTGTGGGTACAGTATTTTATTTTACATATCCTGTGTAACTCATTCAATAGTGATTTAATATGACTTCGCGAAAGACAACCCACGATAGAGGAAAAGGTACGATATTGTGTCGGGGAGAATAAGTGTTGAGGCCGCAGCAGCTCCAACCGATTTGTCAGAAAAATGGCTAAAAACCATTTGGCCAAAATTAAAAGAAATTCTCTACAGTGGTAGCCTCCAACGAGGCTACCACTGTATTGGGAAAGGCTCCCCAATCGATTTAGTGGTGAAAGTTTGGCCGGCCATGTGGAAATTGCGAAGAGGCAGAGAGGCCGAGGTATTTGGGATGCGGTTTTTTGAAGGGCCTGTACCGGAGCGGAACGGTGATCTCAATGCACCGGTTCTAAATTTCAAACAGTTGCCCATCTTCCGCCTGCGAAGGAGGCTTTACAGCCTCGCGATGGAAGCATGGCAGCAGGAATGGCACGCCACGACTGGGAAGGTCCTTGTATAGATTTATACAAGATCTGGACGGATGGTATGCCTCTCCATCATTTTTAAGGGCAACGGGAGACTGAGTGTTCCCCAACCATGTAAATTTAAACCAATATTTGTTTCGGTTCCGCCTGACAGCTGATGAGCTGTGCGTCTATGGGGAGGTCCAGTCGAATGAACACATGATGTTTAACTGCCCAGCTCTTGGGAGGGACAGAACTTGGCTACCCTGGAACTTAGAGGTCAAGGGGAAAATTGGCCACTCACACCTTTTCACACCTTTAGATTAGCTCTAGGAGCTAGTTAAGACACTTGTCGCTAAACTGTTTCGAGGCTCAGTAGCCGTTTGTGGCACAGACACGGTCTTATGCTTTAGGGCGACCGAATGGGGTGGTGACGGGAGAAATGCCAACCAAACCAATTCACTAAGTTCCTCTGACGCCTGTTAAATCAATAATAATCAATATATTTGTACTATAAAATAATAACATTTTGATAAAACACTACTCAAATACGACAGTTACTTAACAAAAGCACGTGACAGACGAATACCTCAATTAGTATTCTGACAAGACCCTAATGTAGACGAATTCTGATATCTCATTGTAACATAATCCAGAAATGAATTAATGAACATGCAAGTACGTATGTGAATTAAATATCACGAGAAAAGTTATGTTTTTAAAATTGGCCACTCACAAGCGGCGAGTTAATGTGGCGACAGCCGCATTCTCGGACCGTATGGGAGTTCCTTGATGCGGTTGCTTTGTTCAACCGACATCAGTAGTTTGCCTAAGGAAAAAGACTCCTACCGCGCTGCTGAAGGAATCTAACCGAGAGATATGGCTGTCTACCAGCCAGACTAAGGCTCAAAGCGCTTTAATGGTGGATAGGTACTTCCTGGCATTCAGCGGCCTAGGCGCGGCAACGAATTGCTGTCTTTGATGATATAGATTTAATTATTGAGAGCCATATATGTTTTAATAGTTGACGGGGTGCGCCTACCCATTTTAGTGATATATGACAAGTGGGCGGTGGAAAGAACGCCCAAGTAAGTGGTGTATGGTACCACGCTTATTCCGTTCACACCTTTAGATTAGCTCTAGGAGCTAGTTAAGACACTTGTCGCTAAACTGTTTCGAGGCTCAGTAGCCGTTTGTGGCACAGACACGGTCTTATGCTTTAGGGCGACCGAATGGGGTGGTGACGGGAGAAATGCCAACCAAACCAATTCACTAAGTTCCTCTGACGCCTGTTAAATCAATAATAATCAATATATTTGTACTATAAAATAATAACATTTTGATAAAACACTACTCAAATACGACAGTTACTTAACAAAAGCACGTGACAGACGAATACCTCAATTAGTATTCTGACAAGACCCTAATGTAGACGAATTCTGATATCTCATTGTAACATAATCCAGAAATGAATTAATGAACATGCAAGTACGTATGTGAATTAAATATCACGAGAAAAGTTATGTTTTTAAAATGCAGTTTACGACAAAAAAATTTTTTTATGTTAAACAAACTTCGTTGAAATGTTTGTTTTTAAGTAATATAGAAGTATATCTTTGACGCATTAGGAAATTATTTTGTAATTACCAAACTTATAAAACATAGATTCTTATTTTCATTACTAAGATATGAATAACAAGCGAATACATTAACATATATATGGATTCTAAAAGAAAACATTTATATCCCTAATTTTTTTTTTAGATATAATCATATTGCATTACGTAATAGTAAGACAAAAAAGGTTTGCAGTTTCGATAAATAATTTTAAAGGGATGCGCACAATCCGTATCTGAATCAACGTGGTTGCTGCGTTATTAAAAAAAAAGGTTATTCATTTATTATCACTTGTTCCGTACAATATGTAGGTATAAATGAATATCCTAACTAAACAACTAACATTTTTTAAACAGTACAATTAGTGTTGAACCGTCGTCTTTGGATTTCTACTACTCGTATTTAAAAAATAAACTGCCTCTGTATTACTTATAAATGGAATCAGTCATAACATTTGTTTTAAAACCTACACATTAATCGATACATTTATGCTACAGATAAGAGAGTATGATTTAAATACTCGTTAAATCTTCAACTTTTACATGCGATAACAGAAAATCTTTTCTACGCGCTTGGGTTAAGTGAATTCGAGGAAATTCAGACCCACGGTAGCCGGCCGAGAAGAATAATTTGAATAAAAGTTACCTCCTATTTTCTGTCTACTTTACATTGAGGCCTGAAGTAATCAGTCTGCATGTGTGTGATGCATGTAAATACACAACACGTGCATATAACAACCTTCAACTAGTAGATGAAATCCACCGGGTGGACAAAAATGACATCACTTTTAAAAATACCACACGATGAGAACGTTAATCATTACTCACGCCTGTTAATAATTTCAGATTATACATTAGTTATTATTATGTAATTATAAATATGTTAAGTCTACAACAACGTACTATTATTGAAAAATTTATACTAATTTCAGTTTCCTAATTTTATAATATTCACATTATTTGCTAATTGAGGCCTTTTTCCTGTTTAGCCTCCGGGAATTACCGTTCAGGTATTACTTCAGAGGATGATATGTATGAGTGTAAATGAAGTGTAGTCTTGTCCAGTTTCAGTTCGACCTTTCCAGAGATGTGTTGATTAATTGAAACCCAACCACCAAAGAACACCGGTATCCACGATCTAGTATTCAGATCCGTATAAAAGTAACTGCCTTTACTAGGACTTGAATGCTGGAACTCTCGACTTCCAAATCAGCTGATTTGGGAAGACGCGTTAACCACTAGACCAACCCGGTGGGTATGCTACTTGAGGCCTAGAGTAAACAGTCGTTCCGTGTGTTGCAAGTATTTGAATTGCAGTTCATTACATATCATGTACGATGTTATATGAGTATAAGCAAGAGCAATACTTTGTAGCTATTTATACTTTTATGACACAGTTAAATCATATTTCCGAAACTATCTTATAAACAATTACTTGATCTTGTGAAACTTCATTCTTATTTTAACTGCGGCGTTGTTAACAGTTCGTGTTAGAAGTTACTTTGCGTGCGGTTGTTTTTGTCATTAATTTAATTTAAATAAGTATCATACTGAAATTTATGACTTATTTGCTTTATTACAGTGCTAAAAATTAAGTTTTTGTTTATAAGTGACGTGAAATTTAATAACTATGGCTGAGAGTCCTTCTAGCTGTATAGTTAAACTCGGAAAAGGTAAAATATTACCAAGTGTGGCTAGTTCTTAATGTTTTTAATACATTTCTCAAAAAATACCCTACTTTAGAAATTAAATTAGAAGAAGCGCTTACATCTGAATTCATGGGTGTATCCATTTCAAGTATTGAGAGATCGCAAACGGAATAGAAAAAATATGGGGTAGTATACATGCAAAAAAGAAAAGAAAACGTTCAAAACTCGTTTTATGCCAATTCTTTGATTTCAATCAAAATACTCTCTCTCTCTCTTTCTTTTTCTGATAGCCTCCAGAACCACCGTAAGGTATTACTTAAGAGGATGAATGAGAATGATATGTATGAATGTAAATGAACTGTAATCTTGTATAGTCTGAGGTCAACAATTTCTGGGATGTGTAGTTAATTTAAACCCAACCAACAAAGAACATCGTTATCCACAATCGCTACGCGGTTCCTAAAAGATTTTGCTCGCTTAATATACAGGGTCATTCACGGGAACCGGATGTTTTTGAAGTGGGTTGTACTCGGGCGTTCGTGGTGGAAGGGGCACGTGGCTGGTGTCTGACGTTTCCTTTGTTCATAGCATTTACATTTTAGTCGTTGAGATGGAGCCGTGGACGCTAGACCAACGCCTGTACGCGTATGACAGTTTTGTGCGAAATTCGTAACTGCTCTTCAGCGAGATTTCCGCCGTCAGTTTAATATCCATCGTAACGCAAGTGTCCCTTCTCGTAACACAATATTGCGATGGGTAAACAACTTGAGTATTGTGATTTTTTTCTGTGGGGGTTTCTGAAATCGCGTGTGTACGGCAATAAACCGTGTACGTTGGATGACCTAAAGATCGCAATTCGTCATCACGTCACCCAGATTGATGCAAAGAATTGAGGCCAGTTACCGTGAAAGGCTACAACAACGTATTGCCGTATGTATGACTTACTCATGAACGAAAAATTATGTCCGGCAAGTGATGTCCATTTTGGGCAATACATTGTTGTAGCCTTTCACGGTAACTGGCCTCAATTCTTTGCAGCATGTCTATATCAATCTGGGTGACGTGATGACGAATTGCGATCTTTAGGTCATCAACGTACACGGTTTATTGCCGTACACAATGGACATCACTTGCCGGACATAATTTTTCGTTCATGAGTAAGTAACAAATGCTTTGATTTAACAAGTGTTTCAGTACAAATAAAACTTTTTTAAAGTAAATATTCAATTTTTTATGATTATTTTGAAAACATCCGGTTCCTGTGAATGACCCTGTATAATATTTGCATATTAACAGTATAGGTTGTACAAGCCCTTTCTTTTTCCTGTTTAGCCTCCGGTAACTGTTTAGCGCGGCCAGCCAGCACAGATCCACACGTACAAGTACACGCAGTTGGGAAGTACGGTACATAATTTTTTACATTGTCTGTCAATGTACTTTTCATCTAACACTGCCAATAGATTTACAAAAATACATTTAAAAAAAATGTAATAGTGCGACAGATGACACAGATTATTCATAATAACAGTTAATAATTTACATGAATAAAGACCCACGAGTTGGTCTAGTGGTGTACGCGTCTTCGCAAATCAGCTAATTTCGAAGTGGAAAGTTCCAACGTTCAAATCCTAGTTATTTTTAAACGGATTTGAATACTAGATCGTGGATACCGCTGTTCTTTGGTGGTTGGGTTTTCAATTAACCACACACACATTTCAGTAATGGTCGACCTGAGACTGTACAAGACTACACTTCACTTACACTCATACATATCAGCTTCATTCGTCCTATGAAGTAATACCTGACAGTGAATTCATCTGAATTAACTAGTGTTTGTAACCTAATCTTTTCAGGGTTAGTAACATATAATTTTATAATCTGAACTTTGAGCACATTTTGAGGCTTAATCACATTCTCACTAAATTAATCAACAGCAGAAATATTTTTTTTTTTATTTTGTTAAAAAAATTAATTAACATTAAAGATTTTGTTTAAAAACAGAATTGTAAACTTTAGTTTGTTTATCTTTTTTTTTACAATCTTAACAACTCTGATTTCTTGAAGAATACTCAGTATACATCTGCATGTATAATTTGTCTAATGTTATCAAATAAGCAATATATTCTAAAATTATCTTGCAAATTATTCTGTATAATAGATTATAATATTTTTGCTATACATAAGATAGTATGTGATACTGAAATCAACTTTCTTTATTTTTAATAACTTTCTGCTGATATGTTAACAAAAAAACAAGTAAAAGATTACTACATTTTTTAAATTAGGACTTTAGAATAATTTTAATTGATTAAATGATGTTAAAATTGATAAAGAGGTAATGCAGTGAATAATAATTTATTACATTTGCATATTAATAATAAAATTACACTTTATATTAAAATAAACCTGCATGACGAGTATACTTTTAATAAATCTTAATTTAACTGACATCTTTAATGCAATTCACTAAGTATTATATTTGGTATAACTTGAGTAATGCATAATCTTTTATTATTAATATTATTATTATTAAATGATGATTATTTAATAGGTAGGTAGGTTTTTCTTATCTTTTTTTTATGTTCACTTTTAAAATTACTGAAATATGAAAGTTTATTATTTATATTTATTGATGATGAAACTCTTTGTTCTACACAGCACATATTACAATAAGAAATTTTAATCTACATACAGAGTGATTCCAAAATTGCAAAGCAATAACTAAATTAAAATTCTTGTTTAATTTTAATAGATGTTATTTACATCAATTTTCTCAGAATTAAATTCTCTACAAAGCTAACTAGAATTTTTTATTAGTTTATTGGTAAATTAACAAAGTTATTTTATTTCAAAACTAAAAAGTGTATTTTTTCATGTTTTACCCCTTTTTTCTTAAAACCTAACTGAGATAGAGAGGTCTGGGATCATTTTTATTCAATTTCTAAAAAACCATAAGGAAGCATCAAATTTACCCCTCGATTTGTACTCCAAGAATTTTAGTACTGTTTAATTTCACTTTGGAAGCAGAAAGCAGGGTTAAATGTTATGCGAGCTGAAACTTACTAACAAACTTTTTTGTGATCTATGTTTATATGAACCTTCTTTCTTAATGAGTACACCTTCCTTCTGTGAAACAGGTTTATTTATTTATGTTTTTATCAATTTCACTTTGATTTAGATTATCTTTTAATTTACTATGATAACATCAGTGACATTAATTCTTTTGACTGCATTGAGTACTCAATTCAGCTGGTATTAGTACACTGATAACAATTGGTTTCCTGTAAATTTTAAATGTTAATTCTCCACTGATGCCCTTTTCAATACAGTAATCCAGGAAATTGGTAACTTTTCTGTTCACATATTAACTAAATTACAACGTATTAAGAGTGCATATACAAACTAAAAATGCAAGTTAATGAGTAATCCAAAGAATTTAAATCAAGAAATAACAGTATTCAAAACATCTTAGGATCTTTAGGAAAATCAGTAGCCAGTTGCAGATTATGAGTTTTATATCAAAGAAAATTAGCTAGTTAACACTTGTAACATGAGTATAGGCATTATAATGGATAAAAATTAATTTCTTAGAAATAAACATAACATTCTAAATTTTGGGAGTTAAGCTGTGTCTATCAAAAGTGAAATTTTATAATTTCATAAAAATAGCCGTAGAAGGAAGATCATAATCAAGTGTTAGGGTTAAAGAGTGACATACTCTTATTAACAGAACAAAATATAAGTACCATTAGTACATTTGTGAAATATTAGTTTAACAGCATCAAATTCTGTTAAATTTCCAGATTTACAGTACATAACTGAAGTACTGTCAAAAAAACAGAAATTAAAAATCTACTTCATTAAAACTTCAATATTGTACAAAAACCAACAATACACATAAAACAATTAACTGTATCATACTTTTAAAAAATATTTCCACTAGAAATACAGTTGAATGTTAATGGTTCATTTGGATGCTTCCATACACCACATAATAATGTGGATTGATGATCACAGTCACTCATCCAAGAAGCCTAAATCTTATTGTGGGTGGCTGTTTAATTTCTGCTGGAAAAAACAGCCATCGTAATAAGATTCATGCTTCCTTATCACAGCATTTTTTCAGCTGTTTAATGTGAAATCACTGATCAGATGGCGTCCACTGTGAATGGAAGTTTTTCAACTGTTGCCATTTTTGGGTTTCATGACTGTAGATCAGACCCTGCCAGTAAAACCAGTACCTTTACAGCTGTGTATATTTGGTGTGATATGATGAGGAAGCACCTATTTGCAAACCTGTCGGGAAATTCGTACCTGAAAACTGCATAATATGCCAAATGACTACAGTGGACAAATGGATAAGTCAGGCTCTTGATTTCTCCTAAAATACAAATACTTAAAAGGAAAAACTTAACGCACAATGTCTTCACCAATTTGAAAATTTTAATACATGAATCATCTTTTGATTTTAAGTACTGGTAGCCATATTAATTAGCCACTAATAGCCTAAATATGCCATCATTTTTTTGTCAATCAGTTTTCACCTGCTAGGGAAAACAAATTCCTATTCTATAATTGAAAAAAAACAAAACTATAAAAAAATTAACTGTTTTCACAATAACTCATCCTTCTCCAACTAATTCATAACTCCACTAGACTTCAAACAATTTATTAATTTCCTAAATCAACTTATTCACCATTGCTAACAAATATCTTAATTTATTGCTATATCCAATCTGTTCTTGTATGCTTGTAAAATGTATTGCAATCTGGAAGTGTAGGGTATATTGAGTAATAGCTACCCACATGGTGAACAGATTGAAGATATGGTTTATAAGGCTAAATATTTGTACTTTGAAGGGTGGGTTTGATATACTGATGTGCAGTAATATTGTCAGTGAATATAATTGAATCCACTTCACTCTTCAAATATCCTAATAAGCCTGGCATGAGATATTAGTTTACTTTTGACTGGTTATGCTATTTTGGGAGTAGCTTAGGTCTCATATCTGGCTGCCTGATTATGGATCAATAAAATCATTAAACTAAAAAAATTGCTAAAATTATTATCACACTTCTATTTGATTTCATAACAGAATCATAAGTTAAAAAATTGTACTCCTCCTTCAACCAAACTAATAAATTTCCTGCATTTCTACTACTACTCTCTCATATCTCCTGTTTAAACCAAACCCCATTTGTACAGTATAACACTGAAATGTTAAATATTAAAGCATAATGCCATACTTATTCTGTAACTACAAAATGCTAGAGAAAAAATCTTCATTATTGTAAAATTTAAGTTTTTTCATGGATGTAAACAGTATAAAATTATGTTGTCATGATTATTTTTTAATAAATATTTTGAAATTTAGTTTGTTAAACCTATTAAATTTGATTAGTTGTTAGCAGTCATCACTCACTAATGTTTGGATATTTTTTATTCATTTCACTTCTGTAATAAATTGTAGCTTTTCTATACATAAGGAATCAAAATAAAACTTATTTATTTAGAGAAATGTTTTACAATTACTTAGATGTTCAGTTAGTTTTTGGACTATTTTCTTCAGTATATGCCAAAATATGATTTAGACAGAAAATATAGAATGTTTTATGCAGATTAATGTAGTTTTGATTTGAACTTTCTATTTTTAAAAAGAGTAAGTTATTAAAGTTTCTACAGATCACAAAAAAGTATAAACTTGACCAACACACCAGTACAGAATAAGTCGCTCAAAAATAAAGTTTAAATAGAATATCTTAAAATATAAAATAATGCCTAATAATGTCTAAATGAGACTAACTAGTGATAGAAAATTTACCAAGATTTTATTTTTTTACTGACTCAATTTAAATACAGCTAGACTTCACAAAGATATATGCGATTACACCTGCTAAACTAAAGGTACACAGTTTGACAGTTTTCGTAATCATTGTCTCATGCTAATGCTAACATTATTACAGGTACAATTTCAAAATTAAAAGCATTTATAATGTGAATATAAATGTCCTATTCAACTTGTCAATATACTTCTACTTTTGTTATTTTTCATAACTTAATTTAATAAATTGTTTTGTCAAAATGATTTTGTCTAAGGTTAAATAACTTAACTAGAGAAAAAATTTTGTTATTAAACAATGATTAAAAAAGTTTATGTCAGGGCAAACATTGCTAAACACATAGATGTATATAAAAAGTAACTCATTCATTATTTAGTGTTTGTAATTTAAAAGATCATTATTTTTAAAATATTAAGCGTGATGTAAAAGGGATTTGGCCTTGATAAAATTATTATGAGAGTAATTTTAAACTACCTTCTTTCCCTTCAGTCTATTGTTTCCCTCCTCCACAAAAAAAATTGTTAGTTCATTATCATCATAATTCAAATTTATCATTTAGAATTTAAATCAAGCAATAATTTAATTATCATAGATCATTATAAAGAGCAGATTAATCTAAAAAAAAAACCATGGCACATTGTAAAAATGTAATACTCTGATTGTACTAACACTCTGAGATAAAATATAAATTTTATTAACTACCTTTGGGTTTGAAATGGACTGACCCAGTTATTTCAGTAAATTAAATATGAAGCCTTACTTATTAAATAAACATAACATCACCAACTGATCTTGAAATATATTACTGAAAACAGATACTGCTCAATTTAATGACTTTCCTTTCCAAATTAGGAAATAAGTTAACAATAAGTACAATGAAAATATTTAGTATAATTAGGAAATAAGTACAATATTGATATTCTATTCGACTAGTAAGAAATACGATTTGCAATAGTTATGTTATATGATGCTGTTATTACTTCTACTTTTAAGAACAATTGTAATTATAATGATTCCAATCCAACTTTCCCCTAGTATTGTTTGTTATATGTCTGTCACTCAATTTCTTTGGTCAAACAGTTTTATTTTTAAACTAATTCGCAATGCACCTTACTTTGGGTGACATTAATAAAATTACTGAATATAATTTTTTATATTTTCCTACTTCAAACAGTTATACAACTAATAGTAAAGCTTATTTGCTAACAAACACTATTTATAGATTTAAAATTAAGTTCAGAGTTAACTTTTCTTTTATCCTGTACTTAATAAAAATTCATCAAATCAAAGGTTAAATTAACTTAAATATTTTGTTACACAATACGTATGTTATGTTTAACTATAGTGTGACCAGTATATTGCCCAATTAGGCAATTTTATATTCTATAAGTCATTACCCTCAATTTAATACCTAAATTAAGAAGTTAAAAGTGCTTGTTGAGGTTTAATTTTTGCTAAACCCAGTACTGTATTAACAATTATTTTTGGATATATTCTGCAATCAACATACTGTAAAATAAATAAATTGAAGTGTCAGTTTATTAAAAAAAAAAGTAAACCCTCACGTTACTGTAATAACATTTGTAATTACTTCAACAATCACATGAAATAATAATTTCTTACTATTCATAAACCAATTAATGCATTAACAGTTACAAAGAAACCAAGCACAACATATTAAAATACGACACTCACAAGGAATTGTACAATTTATCGTTTATTACACAAGCTCTGAAGAGCTTTCATTAGATGTAATCCTTTTACAAAAACTAATTACAGCTGTATTATTGTATATAAATGGATATTTGAAATGTAATCAAAATAGGAGATGAGGCCAGTATAACCAAACGTGATAGTTTTAGCCACTTACAACAAGCATATTGCTTTTTTGATGATTAATTTCACCAATTTACAAGTTTAAATCAGTTAATATTCAAATTGTGCAAGATATCCTACCTGTATTTATAAACAGCCTCCTCCTAAATCCTACTGTAAATTATAAGTCGGATAATTGCACAGATCTACTTTAAAAACAACTACAGATCGGCTGAGGTGCTAACAAAGTTGGTTTGAGCATGCACAGTCGTCACTAAATGCAAGCATTATTCTCTTCCTGACCCTTAAATACATTCAGAAATCTTCATATAATAATAAAAATAGATTATAAAAATGAGTAATAATAAATTACAAATATGTAAGGTACAATAAAAATCTAATAAATATTTTCTGTGAGTTCGTTATAACATCATTTGTTTAAGTGAACTCCTAAGCAGAAATAATATGTTTTAAAACGGAAATTTTTATTTCAAATTACTTTTTTAAATTTATCTTACATTTAGCAACACCAGCTTTTATGACGTACCCAATTATATTGTAATGAATAACTAAAACTGGAAGTTATTCAGTGATTGACCATAATATTAAAATGTTTACAGATAATAATGATAAATCACATGTATTTTTTGCATATATAATTTATAAATCTGGGAAATTATAGCTCTAATATTTCAAGTGAATGACCTTTTTTGACATGGCATGCTTCTTACACTTTATCTTAATAGTGCAATGTCACAACAACATAAATGAATTAACATAATGCCATAAAATTCTTACCCCATTACTATGATAGTCTGATGTTAGAAGTTTAGAATTTGAAACTATTCCACAATCTACAAAATTGGACTCTCACTACTGTCAAGTTACAGTAATGATTATTTTTCTATGTCATTCAGAGAGTAAAGATCACTTAGCTTTAGGAAACTACTTTTGAATGAGTTAACGATAAAAGGAACTGTAAACAAATTAAAAAAAAGAAGATCCTGAAATTTTTATTTTCTATATATATAATTATATAGTTATATTTATATATACACAAATAAATAAACATTGGTTGATAATGAAATAGAATGTTACAATCGTAAATCATCACTTCTAACCCAAAATTCAATTAATATAAACAGTTTTTTTACAAATTAATGATTATGAAATAATTTATTACAAATAAAATTTATGATCATATGATTATTCTAAATTTAAAAACAAATATGATTCACAAATGCTCTCAATCATCCCAAAGGGTATAAGTAATGAAAATATAAAACAACACAAAATATACAAAATAATAATAATTAATAATAACATGCACACAAATACTCTTATTTACATAAAAGATTAAAATTCATTATATCAAACACAAATAACTTCAATATCAGTTACAATTTGAAAACAAAATAAAATAAAAATTACATATTGAAAACAATATTAAAATAATTGGGACAAAAATTAATTTTATGAATAAGAGAAATATTTTAATTTACAAAATTAAATAACTTGAACAGTAAATATAAATAAATAAAAGCCGACATAAGAAATAAAACACTTTACTTGTAACATATACCCTCTCCATTAAAATTCATTAATTTGTAAACAATTCAGTATCAGTTATAATCCATAACTACCTATCCTGCAATCTAAACTTTTTACTTTTGTTAGTATTTTCCAAGAGTAAAAAAAATCTGTAAAAATTTTATTTCATCAAGTACTGAGTAAATAACTTAAAAAGGAAAAACCTATTTTGTGGATTTAAGAAAGTTTCACTAGACTCTTGCATGTTTTTAAATCAGTTTATTTTAGTAAAAAAGAAAGGTCTTATTGATATTTTTCTGTACATTTCACATTAACATAATTAAGATTGGAAGACAATTTAACCATAAACAATAATAAAGACAATAACTAATTAGTTACTTTCAGCAAAGAATTAAATAACTAAACAATTAAGGCAATTTTTGTCCATATCTGACCACGGCTAAACCAAAATTGGATAATTGTTCATCTACCCTCTATGGCTACCTTGAAAATTTATACAACTCCAACACAAACACTGCTGGTTTAATAATATAATATTTCTACATTTTAAAATGATTCTCCACGTTTGGTTTTATTTTTATTTTTTTTTACTAAATAAAACTTTAAAATAACACACAAAGGTATGTTCAGAGTTGTAGGACAGAGAATGATATTTGAAATGGAGGCTGAACAAGTTTCCATGTGTTGGTTCTCAGAGCTAATACGCCTTCCATTTGCTATCCTATCATTAATGTGTCAACAATGTTAACAGCCTCAACATATATAGAAAAAAGTAAGAAAATTTTTATCAGTTTCATATATATATATATATATATCTTTTTTTTTAAATCTTCTTCCTATTAATTATGGTTTTCAGGAATGATTTTATCTCATCAAATATGAAGAATGCCATGTTAAATCTGGCTCCTGCTACAGAGAATTAACAAATAATAATTAAATCTTAAACTGTATTTTTTGTTAATGATTTCTTATCTCCTTACCACTAAAATTTATCATCTCCTTAATACAGAATTGTACCTTCAGTGTAGTATAGTTTAGTAGTTATCTATCTTTTTTTCTGGTATTTGTACACTACTGTTTAACAATATCAGCTTAACCAATCCTAATACACACTTGCAAGAATTCCCACCATAGACATGATATATCTTTACAAACACTGACAATAACGATAACGACAATACAGATGTTTCTGAACATCATTTATTAAATTTTACTAACTCTTTTTATTACTGCATTATACAGCTGCAGAAGTATCAATACAAAATGTGCATGCCTACATATTTACTTCAATGAGAAAATTAAATTAACAAACAATAACTTGGCAAATAATACAGAACTTAGATGATGAACTCCAGTTAAACACAAATCCATATAGTTAAAATCCAATAGTTAGAATAGTCTTAAGACAAAAATAAAGTTGTCAAATAAGCAAATAAAACCAATAACCTTATAAAATCCATATTCACTCTCCTTTTCACAAATATACAACAAATTAAAAAATTCTAATCTTTATAAATTTAATTACTCTCATACTGTTCTAAGTACAGTATTTATTACTGACCTAAATAATTAAATTACTTATAAATTGAAGATTTTCAGAAGAATATGATATAAAGTAGTTACTTTTTTTTTTAGAAAAACTAAGTGAATCTGTCAAAAAAAATTAAACTGCACCTAATTTCAGAACCAATCCTAAATAAAATCTACATGTCATAAAAAAAAATCAAGATATAATAAATTAATTTAACAGACCAATGATACAAGAGTGAGATTAGCTACACTAAAATCTTGTAAAAATAACTAGTAAAGAAACAAGAATACACAAATAAACCATATAGAATAATTATATAATTTTATATATATATATATATATATATATATATAATTAATTAATTATATTCACCATGTATATAGTGAATATAATCTTAAAAATGATAACATTCCCATGTAAACTGATATCAGATGAATATAGACTAAAGAAATTTTATGTCAAAATATTATTCAGCTGTATGTATATTTAGAGTGGGAGGATTAAATATTTATAAGACTAACGTAAGTCGCTGATCATCATTTTTAGATAGAAGCACCATTAAAATGAAATATATGTGACAAAGGGGAGAATGTACTCATTTTTGACACTAAAAGTAATTTAACACCAAATTTTATTTTTTTGTTGTTGTAAGATATGTGTGAAACTAATGTCATTTATTTTGCTTTTCTTCAGTTAGTCATGATCGTGGAACTTCGCATGTTAACGTACAATGTCTATGTTAGAAATGACAACTCAGTGATTGAAGCTGAGAGGTTATTCCAAAGCACTTCAATGTAGGATGGCATGGAGCAGTTCCAACACACAAAACCATCTTAAATGAGTTGAACAGTTTTGAACCACAGGCACAATAAAACAACAGGTCCAAAAACAACAGCAAGTGCTCAATGTATAGTGAGAACACTAGAGAATGTGGAGGGAGTGAGAGCAACATTTCACCACAGTCCCCAACATTCAGTTCAGCACTATGTTTGGGATAGGAATCAGTTAAAAGAATTTTGAAAATCAATCTTAAATTCCGTACAAGATTGTGTGCATCAATTACTCATAACAGATTATGGCCAGCAGATAGATTTTGCTGAACAGAAGCAAATTATTCTTCATTATGAACCCAAAGCGCTCATCTTTATGAGTGATGAGGCACATTTTCACCTAAACAGGTTCGTCAACCGGCAAACCTTAAGTACTGTGCACCAGGAAACCCAAGACAAATGTATAAATGACCTTTGCATTCACCCCATGTGGCAATGTGGTTTGCAATATCCATGCGTCAAAACGTAATCAGTTCCTTTTTTTTGAAAAGTACAGTGTAGCCAAACAGTGAATTCCAATCACTCCAAGCACATGATAAACTTCTTTTTAGTGTCAGAACTACAGATATTTAACTTGGAACAAAATCTGTGGCTCCAACAAGACAATCCATGAACATGCTATGGGGATTGTTTCCTAGTCATTTGATTTCCAGGTTTGGAGATATACCTTAGCTTCCTCAATCTCCCAACCTCTGTATGTGCAATTTCTCTCTGTGGGGGTATTTAAAGGAACAAGTTTATACCAACAAACTCCAGTCATTAAACAAACTGAAAATATCTATTTATAGAGAGGTACAGGAAACACTGAAAGACTTGTGGAACAGCTTCACCTCTCAACTTGAGAAATGCATTAAGGAAGATGAAATCACCTTCCAGATGTGATTTTTTCTAAATAACACAAATGGCATTTATTCCCACACCTAGTCAAAAAAAAGGTAATAAAGTTTGGTGTATAATTATCTGTGTAATGTACATTTGGTCATTCAAAAATGAGTGCACTCCCCATGTCACCAAGTATGTATGTACATATATATATTTATGTATTTATATATTAATATTATATTGTAGATATAAAATAACATGAAAATAGATTTTTAAAGAATTGTCAGTCTATAAAAATATGTTACAGGAATGCCTGTACTGAATTTAAGAAAAAACTTACAGAAACAGATTTAATTTATACTGGGTGACAAACAAGCTCTAAGGTTAACCATTTAAAAGAAATTAACAATTAAATAAGAGCTACAAAAACATTCATTTTTCTAGCCTTTTTGTATATTTTTATAAGAAAGACTTAGTGAAATAAAATTTCATATTTAACAATACTCAATATATATATATATATATATATATATATATATATATTCCATCCTTTAAAAATTGAAAGAAAATGTTCATTAAGTAGTACCTATAGAATATATATATTATATAATACACACACACGCACACAAAAAACAAACACACACGCACACAAATATGTTAAAATAAAATGAATAATTGTACTATTTGGATGCTAATAAAAAATGATGTCAGTATTTACAATATACTCATAATAAAAAAATCTAAGTTTACTTAAATGGGGCATTTTATAATCCTGCATAACTGTGCACCATCTTCTGACATTTCCATTCCTTACAAGTTCATGCCTACAAATATCACAACTATAAGTTTTGGTTTTCCAAGAGAATATAAGATATTAAAATTTTTTCAGAGAAAGTAAATTTCATTTCCATAATTATGTATTATTAAGTACAAAACTTTATCTTAAAAGTAAACATTATAATTATAATACAGTTTAAATATCTATTGAAATTAATCACCTCTTTCTCTTCTTAATCACAATACTACATCCACATAATCTTCCCATAAAGTAATTATCTTTTAATAAATAATAATAATTTCATAAATTAAGCACGGTTTATAATAGCACAACACTCAAGGAAAACCAAAACAAAATATACTCAATAAATCAACTGCTTAATGTTTTAACTACCTAATTACACACAATATCATTGCTACCACATTTGAATATGTTACACACCAACTAAAAACTCAGTTTAGGCAACTTAATAAAAAAAATATATATATATATATATATGTGTGTGTGTGTGTGTGTATGTGTGTCTTCTTTTAAATTTATGTATTTGAAAATATTATTGAATTGAAACATAGCAATACTACAAAAATTACAGGTAAGAAAATTCTGAAAGACTGTTGGGAGTGTTTTGATTTACAATAATTTAGGGAGAACAGTCCCATATTGTAATGTGGATCTAAAACAGAAAACTGTGTATAATTAATATTACATACTCTATTATATGATCATAAAATGAAAGCAAAAACCATAATATATAAATTTTTAAAGAAATATACATATATATAAGAGAAATAAGACTATAAATTTTGGATGAGCACTTTAGTTTCTTATTCAATCACTCTTCATAAATTTATTTTACTTTAGTTAGTTGTTTTAGCTTAGACTGTTTAAGTAGACACAATAATAGACTTCCTACGCAAAGAACCACACAACAGGGGGAGTAATGTGAAAGTTTATAAATTCAATTAATACTGAAGATAATTATCTAATAAAATTCTTTTTTTTTATATGAAGAGTCCTATGTCATATATAGATCTCATAATTGGAGAAGAAATGCTAAATACATAATCTTCTAAGAAATGATGCTGTCCTGAAATATCTCAACTGAATATACCAAGAATAAATTGTTTCAATTTTTTAAAGTAATTACGTTCTTAGGAGTAGTTCATTTAGTGCAACTGCTTTAATGAGTATACTCCTGCGTCCATGACAGAAATATATCACCCAGTCAAAACGATATATTGATAATTGCTTATTATATATATAATGATAATTATATATATATATTATAAACTTGTTCTACAAGTTTTACAGTTAACATGAAAATTACAAAACATTTCACACCATTTGACTAAGTACATCTTTTTTTCTTAACACAAACATATATATATATATATATATATATGTGTGTGTGTGTGTGTGTGTGTGTGTGTGTGTGTGTGTGTGTGTGTGTGCAGTCAAATCTCTGTTGTGGCTCCCTTTATAATGGAAATCTCACTATAGCAGCAATATCTGTTAGTCCCTTCATATTGCTACACTATAGAATTTTTTCTCTTTATTATGGCCATTCAAATCCCAGTAATCTTTTTTTTTTGCACAAAAATAGAGTACTGTATTCATAAAATTTTGCAGCCATATAGTAAAAGGACAGGCTATTAAAAGGGATGACTTTATCTTGTGAAGAGAGAGAGAGTGAGAGCGCAAGTGCTGGGCCATGGAAGGCAGTAGGCCTGCTGTACTACTGAATGTAGTAGTACAGTACATAGGGACAGGTAATCAGTATACAGCAGTTCCTGCCATTCTTGCTTTTTTTTGGGGAAAAACATAATCATACCACAATGACTGAAGTCAGGTAGTTAGGCCTGGTGAGTTGTTTGCTTGTTTAGAATGTTGAATTTCTGCATTTAAATTTCTGTGCAGTATTCATTTTCATGTTGTCTTTTCTGTTAAATTAGGGTAACCATCTTTACAGCTTTCAGTTTTTTCATCATTTAAACCAAAAGTTTATTTTTTCAACCATGTCATCGAAGAATAAAATGTTATCTTAGCAATAAAAAATAGAAGTCATTCTCAAATTAGAGAAAGTTGTTAAACAAGACGATGTTTGTCAGAAGTTTAATCTAGCTTGCTCATCAGGAGACACAATATGGAAAAATAAAAAAAAATTTTGCTTCAAAAACCAGACTTTGAACAAATTTATCAAGCTTTTTTACAGTAGTTCAACAAAAACAAAGGTAAATTTTCCAATAAACAAACCCCTTCTATGAGCCCAACCAATCTCTGCACTCTAAGGTTAGGTGATGATAATTTTAAAGCTTCTGATGGTTGGCTAGAAAAATCTAAGCGACAACACATTTCTTTCATTAAAATTAGAGAGTAAGCGTAAGATGTTGATTTTAATGCTATGAATAATGGTTAAAAACTGCATGGCCTCAAATATGTAATGGTTACAAGAAAGAAGATATATTCAATACTGATGAAGCAGGATGCTTTTTTAAAAAACTCCATGATAAAAAAAACTAAAATTTAAAGAAGAAAAATGTATAGGCAGAAAGTTTTAAAAGAACAAATCACCAATTTTGTCTGTGCTCATACGATGGCAACTGAGAAACATTCTTTTTACTGTTTTGATATTTTTGTAGCGTGTTAGTGTAATTAAATAAGTGTTATACAAGTGTGAATAACTACAGTCTTGGTATCCAAGTCTGTAGTCTTGGTAAGTGAGTTCGCATTTTTTTTAAGCATCAAGCCCATTTAATTGTTATCAAATTATGATAATATAATATTATAGCTTTTAAAAAAATTATGAGCAAAATTAAATTAAGAAATAAAACTTATTGAGTTGTTATAGTTAGGTATGATAAAAAACAGGTGAAACATCACTTCTGGCTTGAAAACATGCAATTCTGTATTTTTTATTCCCCTCTCTCTTTTAATGGAAACCTCTTTATAGTTACAAAAATGCTGGGTCCCTTCAAATCCATTACATATATATTTAAAACAATATAAATCTAACACACTCTACTATATAAAAATAGAATGTAAATGTATAAAAATAAATAAATAATGTAATGTGTTTTTAATGAAAATGGATTATAACAACAATATTCAGAGACCTATGTTTGAATACAAACAAATTTATTTGCCCACCACCATTTTATTAATCACTAAAATTACACACAACACTTCAGACTATAAACAAAGCCGGAAGTAGTCCAAGCTAAAACAAATGAATGGTTATATCCATTTTTTTTTATTTTTGCTACAGCTTTCTAAATAATTTTTGACAAGATCTAAAATTGTAATGCTAAATATATAAAAATAAATAACAAAACCAGTACAGTTTAAAATGATATATACAACAGAACCTCAATTATTTATCATTCTTGTATGATGTTAAGGGATGATAAACTGAAATAAATGATGAATTATAAAACAAATTAATCAAAATGAAATTACAGCGAATGTGATAAAACTGCATATTTAAGCAACATTTATATTGTACAAGCTCTTGTGTATTATGTTTTTATTATATGCAATAATGTATTATAATTTGAACAATACCTAAAGTACAAGCTATATTGTATTATGGAGACATCAGTACAAAATTATTATTTGTGCTACTGAGATATTTTATTTCTATTACTTTGATATAAGACATGCTATACATGTAATTTAATGAGGAAGATCAGATGGACTGCTTAATCAAAATTAATTTAATTCAGCTCAACTCATGCGATTACATGACAAAGCTAAAATACTTTTACATGATTGTCTAAAATGTTTTTAAATATCTTAACCAATCCATCACAGTAATGAAAAAGGCTGATAATAATGTCTTCAATCATATCACACATCTATTGCCATGTCTATAACATGACAATAGATAATATAGATAGTTATGTAGTAAATGGATAATCATGTCCATGACATGGCAAAAATTACACAAGTTGCAATCTCTTGTAACAATTTTTTTTTATGATTTATTCACCATACATACATAAGCTCAAAGCTTGTACATGGAAATTTGTAATATATAAAAAAATGCCATACTTGACTGGAATTCTTACCTAGGACCTCTGGATGAAAAGCAGCAGTATAGATCTTCAACAGAAAACTGTTTTACATTCTATGCATTTGTTGACTACAAGTCATATATTTTATAACTAAATTTACAATTCACAAAATCGTAAAAAATTAAAATTAGCAATTAAGGATTTAAAATTATTACAAAAGATGACAAATCATCCAGTTCTAGAGTATAAAAAAAAAAAACAGATAAAGATATTTAATAAAATTTAATTCTAAATCCATATTAATCACTTGCATCGCGTAAATAATTCTAACACTATTATTTCATAAAACAGTATAATAAATACAAAACTAATACACAACTGGGAAAGATTCATATCCCAAAAATTCACTAAAATATTTCATTACATTCACATAAATTGTTAAAGAAATACAAAGTATAAATCCCACAATACACATTTATTTTTCTAAAATAAATAACTTTTTGGTCCTACGTAATAAAAAAATAAAAACAATGAAGATGATATTGAAAATGTTATGACACTTCTTAAGTTAACTTGATGAAAAATTTTAATACAAGATATAAAAAATAAATAAAATAATGTGTAAAAAAATATGAATAGTGGGCGTATGAAAATGATCATCCAACATTTCTGTAACATATTCTAGTGACCAGTACTAGAAATAGTTCACACAAACATAGATTTGGAAAAGCCTTTTATCATGTTATCTTTTCTGATATTTAAACAGATATTTATACCTCAAGAACAACAGATTTTATAATAAATTTTATATATATATATATATATATATAGATATAAAAATGCAAATTTGGTGGGTTCTGTCTGTCCCATTTGCAACAGCATCACATAAGAACCAACCAACCAATTACTTTTAAATTTTCAGGATACATTCGTGTTAACCCAGGGAAGGTTTTATGCCACGGCCCTAACCTCTTTGAACTGTTTATAAAAAGCCTGTATACTTTAGTTACTACTGCTATTCTGTCTTTTTTTCTATTTTCTTTTTCGGGTATTTCTAAAGCGGCATCTATATTCTTTAATTGTTATTTATAAGTATTATTCTCACAACCACAAAGATATTGAACACAGCAGAGGTCCAGGCAGCAGAGTCCTGTGACCAGCTAAAAAATATATATATATACATGTTTAGACTAAAATTCTACATTAAATAAATAGATATGTTAATTTACAGTATCAAATTCCAAAATGGTAACCATAATAATATTAAAATTATTTATATTTTAGCAACTATTATTTTTAAAAAATGTATTTTGGCAAAATTTTAATTATAACTATAAACAAATAATATATCATTAGTTCAAATATGATTTCAAATAACCTCCATGTATAACAGAAAATGAAAGTGAGCAACAGTCAAATTCAGCAACATAAAAAAAATTTCTCTCTAAAAAATAATTTTGTATCCTCCATTAAAAATCTATAAAATGGCTAACTGAAATACAACTGATTAGCAATGCCATTATAACAAATCCACACTACATATTTTTTTCTATATATAATTTCTGTGTATGAATGTTAGTTTAGTAACAATTTCCAACACAACCTTGTTAAAATTATATTTGGTGAAATATGTAACATTTTTCATAATACAATGTTTACAATTTAGCTAATAAAATATAACTCTACTAAGATGATAAGTTTCTAAGATACTATAAAAGTATTTCATTGGCTTCCATTCTGAAATATGAATACGTAAACTCATATTTATTTACTTACAGAGAAATATGAATAACAGATTTTATTAAAACATCACTACTTCACAGATTTTAGTATATGCATTCTTACTGTAATGAATTTATTTGGGCTTTTTAATTCTCAAAATCGTGCAATACAAATAACATTTATTTTTTGTAAAAAAAGATTTGTTGTAATTAAGAAAACACATGTTTCTACCTGGTGTAATTGATGTTTGATGCATACAATTATATCCTCAACTTTATTGTACAATAATTACGTCTCCCTAATATATCTCCTACCTTAATTTTTTTTTTTTTTTTAAATGAAACTAGTATAATAGCCTTTAATTTTCAAAATGTGAATATTTCATATTTAATTGGTTGTAAGAAATATTTGAAAATATTATTGTATAAAAATAAAAACAAATTTAAATTATTACAACTAAGAATAAAAACACTTCTGATGCTTCAGTGACTATTTTTTATTTCAAAAATAATACACTAAATTTCAGATGCCATATTATTTGAATAAATACTATTTATCACAGCTTATTAAAATATTATGTAAATAAACAGCTACATAAAGTGACTTCTATTTCTTAAAACAACATTACAATTTGAACCAGATAGATCATCACAGCTGATGGAAAAAAGCAATACAAATGATGGAGAAACGCAATATTAGTGCAAACACTGATCCATTATCACCTCTCTCCCACAAAGAAAAGACAACAAAATAAATATTTTCTGGACAAATGGTCATGTAAGTATTATCATTTTATCATTGTATAAAATGATAAAATGCAAGAACAGTATTTTTGTAACATAAAAATTGGGAAAAACTTCTGAGGAAAATTAACTAATTCTAATAGCGTGAACAATAAAAAGGTGCATGATAGAAAAGGACAATCCTACAAAATAAACTAATACAGGTATAAACTTTTACAAATACACTACCAAACTATATTCATTTTTACTGATATCAAATCTAGCTTTAAAGCCTCCATCAAGTAATAATGCATTACATGTTAATGAATTAGTAGGTAGTTCAAGTTGTAACAATGTTCCAGTAGTTGCAGGAATTATTTCGTTATTACCAGATATTAGCAAATAAAAACATGCAGCCAAGACAAATGAATAAATATATATGAAATTAAAGATAAATTTAATTTTTTCTGTGAATTAAAATTCACTGAAAAAAAAATACAGTATATTTCATTATATTGCAATATATCGAATTATATTGTAATATTTACATCTATTTAATTTTATTTCTTACTATATTTTTTCTAAAAAAAACCATAAGCAAACTGAAATGTACAAAAATTAAATCTTTCTAGATGGTTTGTTGCAACAAAAATATCAATCAGACCTTTCCCACACTCCCACACTCAAGTGAATGTAAAATACTAGAGACAGTAGGATTAGAGGGTGTAGCAAATGGTAAAGAACAATGTCATAGAACAGATATGCATAATAGCCTGTACTAAGTGTGTCAAAATGACCAATCCATTCATGAGGTATGTGTTTAACTAAAAGAAAATAACATGAACAGGCAGGTAGGAAAAATAAGCATTTACATACCCATGTTTACATGAAATTTGCTCTTCTTTATAATATAATGGAAAACACAAACAAAATACTAGATGACCTTTTATAATATACATATTCACAACTGAAAAAAAATTACAGAATGAAACAGATGAAAAATGAATCAAATTAAATAAAACACTTACATGTAAAAAAATGAATATTCACACATTCTGTACAAAAGAAAAAACGCTTCTATATTTATTCATTTTTACTCTATAATTGATAAAAAAACAATTTGTACCAACCAAATAGTTCAACCATGTACTACAAAAGAAGTACAGCCAGTTCTTTCATAATGTGTTTTCATAACAAACATTTAATTAAATATTAACAAGAGACAATACCATGTTTTTGACAGCAATACAATACAATATATAGTAATTTAGTCCTTGAATAAAATAATTATACTCCCTTTAAAAATAATTTTTTTATCTGATTTTCTTCTTATTCAAGTTAGTGCTAAAGATATGCTGTGTAGTGTTTTAATTTGAAAATTTTTGTAGTATTTAGAATTATTTAATTTCTTAGTAGTTATAATTTAATGGTTTACACTATTTGTTCCTGTTTTCTTATTGCTATAATGGACATAAAGCATCTGATGCACTAAAATACTGCCATAAATTTTTTTCTCAGACATTTAACATATTTACTACGGAGCTAGTCCCCATATTGAAGAGAACAAGGGAGTCAGTCATTTGTAGAGCTGGAAATCGCCTGAATTTTGAGAAGATTACTGTACTGTTCAGCTTAATGAAGAAGGCAATAGAAAGCCACTCATTTTTCATTTTCCCTAGAAAACCTTGCGTAGGATGCCTGCTGTGCTTGAGAATGCCTCATCCAGTTTTGGAAGTGATTGGTTGTCTCATTAGGTCGCCTTACATAAATACATGTAACAGAACTAAAGTCAATAAACCAGTAAAAACTCCACATTAAAATACACATCTACAGTCTCTTTTCACTTTCAGAAGCCCATAATCTTAGAAATATGCTCAACAACATAATCTAAAGTAATGCAGTCTAATACTAGACAAGATCTGACACTTGCAAGTTGCTGCTATGTTCTAAATTTCACAGGTAAATACATCACAGGCAGATATGTACTGTTTCTGCAAATCTTAAGCCAATATATATAAAATAAAGTCTTTTCACCAGGATTAAGTGGTTTCTCATTTACATTTAATACATGTTGGAGAGATTTATTATACGGAATACTACAACATACAGTAGAAAAAAAAAAACTGTAGATAAATCTTTCAACAAGAATGAAACCAAACCAGGCTACCACAGCTCAGGAGAAACACACCACAAGATGTGTGAAAGGATTACAATTATGAGGCTCTTGTGCCTGTTTGTAAGTCTCAATATTAATAATAACCCTGATTTTCTATAAGATAAGGTTTACAAGAACATAACTACTGCATTATACCAATACTGACTGAACTTCAAATATCTAGGCTATCTTAGTTAAAATGTGAAAGAAAATAAACTAAAATAAAGAAATGAAAAAAGTTACACAAAGTGAACCGAATAATACATTCGGTTCATAATTACAGTTAATATAATATTAGTCGATTAATTAATTTAATTAATTGGTGTATTGAGCTATTTACAAGTTACAGAGCTTAGTTAACCGATTTATTATATAATAAATCTATAAAAATAATTCCCTACATAAAATAATCTATATTACATAATTAAATAACTAATCTCATACAGTAATGGTCTGATTATAAATTAACAATCACATTAGATATTCCAACCCAGTCCAATGATAAATGGAAAAATTCGATCACAATTAAAGTACAAATCCCAATTATAACTAAAATATTATGACAAAAAATTTACAATTAATAATATATTAATCCTGACTAATTATCCCAGAATTATTTATTTGAAATTATCCCATTTATTTTTCAACAAGATAATTGCACAGGATCTATATACATACATATATACTTATTTCTTTTTATACAATTATACACATATAATATATCATATAACAATAATACATTATACTATATATATAACTGATCGACCAGATAACAGAGCACATTTAATTACATATACTGTCATCATTCAATTAATATTAGGAACGTCATCTAATCACATATCCACTGAATCACAAATCATTCAAATCTATATAGATGCATTCATAAAATAAAAGTCACTTCTTAGAGGCCTCTTTCAGCCCATATGTAATATATATATATATATATATATATATATATATATATATATATATATATATATACATGCACACATAACACAAACACACGCATTTATACACATTATAATGAGCTCTCAATTTTGGCAGCAGGTAAAAAGATAATTAAAAAAAAATCAGACTTTGCCTAATAACACTGGAATATAATATTATGAATGCTCTCTGTAGAATGGATTTCCTCGATTTGGTAATGGATGTCCTTCTGTGTTAAATACCCAGTCATCTAATGACAGTAAATTGTCATCACTGAATAGCAGATACAGATACTGTAAGTAAAAGAAGAAAATAGCATGATTATTATTGTTTATATTTACATCATTAGAAGTGTTTAATATTCAGTTGTAAATGTATTAATGCATATATAAAAAAAAAAAGTTAATATTTTACGTATAAATAAACCAGGATGTTACAATCTTAGATTAAGGGCTACTTTAATGCACACATAATATGAAATTTGAAGCCAACCTTTTTAATAGTTATATGAAGTTATTAGCCAAGATTCAGAGTAAAGAGTAAATTTTTGTAACAATAGAATTTAGCAATGGATTATTGAAAATTAAAAATTACTGAATATCTCCAGTAAGCAATAGTAGCCAAATTAGTAATGTCCAATGGCATCCAAACATATTAATATACCTTTAAAACTATATTAGAATAAATCCAATGACAAATGCAGTTTGAAAACTATATCTATGAACTTGTTTATTTTAAACCATTATGAAGTTCTACCAAACTTCCAACCAAGTTTCTCACTTTTTCTTCTGTTAATACAAAAGTGAAAACATCATCCAGTAACAGATCATAAAAATTTAGTTTACTACATACAGTCACAGATAAGAAGAAATTTTTATACCAATTTATTAAAAAAAAAAAATAAAAATAAAAATAAAATAATTAATATAGCAGTAACTGGAACTAAGTACACAGTTAGAAACTTCATCTATCTCTTTAATCATAAACAATATCTATTTATTTATTTACTATAATAAAAAGCAAACATTTTTTATTTATTCTTTTTAATAAAAACTAATAAAAGTTAAAAAGAAAATTAATTACTATAAGTTTATCACTAAGTAGGTAATATGTGAAATCGAAGGAGACTTTGTATTGGAGAGTGAACCAAACCATACATTGGTAGAGGACAATAGGTGGATGAGTGATGGTAACTGTGATTGTGCTGTACACAGGGTTTCTAACTGCTTTGCCATAAGTAATTTTGGAGACGGCATTGGGCATGTTCGGGTGAAGGTAGGAACTATAACAGTATTTAGTTGTTACATCTCACCCAATATCTTCTTGGAGGAATTCATTTATGTAGTGGATGAGATGATGCAGTTGGTTAGAAGAAAAAGAAGAGGTAATTTAATCATGAGAAATTTTAATGCAAAATACTCGGAGTAGGGCAAGTAGATTACTGCCAGGAAAGGACTAATCATGGCAGAGGCAGTGGCATCCCTGGGATTAATCTGCTTAAATAGTGGGGATGTCATTTATATTTGAGAGGGAAGAGTATTTCTCCAGACATTCATGAACTATATGCTATGGAGAATACAGCCTAATCCCAAAATCTAGGTAAGTGAACATAATGACTAGTTGGCCATTATCATCTAGACTGTTATATCAAAACACAATTGCAAGGAAATTTGAACTTCCTTCATCAAAACAGTACAAATAGATAAAACATTTATTTTTAATGCTGAGATGCACAGAACTGAAACACTATTGAGAATGATGAACCATTACTCAGGTGTGGCTAGCCAGATGAAATATTTAATTTTAATTTTTTGATTACATATTTTTATAATATGCAACAATTTTAATGTTTTTGAGTTTAATGTGTGATTTTAAAAAGTTTTTAACTGACGATGAGGGATACCCTCGAAAGCGCTCTTAAAATGGAAAAACAATAAGTATAAGGTAAGAGGCATTATTGAATTTTGTACTGTTGGTGGAAAACTGTTATGCTTTTGTCTTTGACATAACTGGTACAGAAGGAAATAGGGACAAATAAAATAACAAAAAAAGAACTGATTTTTCTAAGTTTTATACATACATACATACCAGTTATGTCAAAGACAAAAGCATAACAGTTTTCCATCAACAGTACAGAATATATGGTTCTGTAACTTTCCAAAACAAATTCTTCTAAACACAAATTGTTTACTAGCAAAATTAGTGAAACAGCTCAAAAATATTTAACTATCAGCATGTAATACACACTAAATCTATATTTATTAAAGAACTTCCTAAGTTGCCTTTCTTATATGCAATAAAAGATTGGAGGTATTTCAATATTGTTAATTTATTTAAATGTAGCTGCAATAATACAGCAAAATGTCAAATTTTATATTTACATCAAACAAATAATATTGTAACATATCAAGTTAATGTAATACAGAATACTAATAGTATGTACCAAATGAGAATTCTGAAATAAAATCACCTCATTAATTGTGTATTTTTTAAAAATTTCATTAAATCATATTATTTCAAAAAAGATTCTGTTAAATGAACTTATGAAAACGAAAAAGTAATCAACAATTATCTAAATATCAAGTTGCAGTGTAATATTTACCTTTAATGTTTCTGCAAGGAAGTAACTCTGCTGCACATCATCCTTAATAGGATCTTCAAGGTACACATTTTTAATACCACTGTAACCATCTGGTGTTCGACAATATTTTTCCAGGGCCTGAAATAAAAATTAATATAAAATAAAAATTTACCATCTTGATTTCTGTAAAATTATTTATTAGCCTGTACAGAATTATGATCATCAAACTAAAATGACAATTAACAATTTTCTCTGAATCTTCTGCTCCCTTTTAGATAAAAAGTATTTTTAATGTTTGAAATGAACGATTCCAATCAATCGAATGTTACAAAAATAATAGAATTAAATTTACGTTAAATAAAATAATAAATAAATTTAAAAAATTTCTGTTTTAATAATGGGCTTTCCATGGGGACTGCGTGTGAGATTAGAATGATGAGGTACATGAGCACCTGCTAGAGGCTAAACCGATCATCACCATCAACTAGTAACAAACAGGGTGCCCCTGGGGTACTATTTTGGGAGGTGCAATGGGGTGCTCTATAATATCTCTGCAAATAATCATCCGATTTTCAAAATTCAAATGGGATATCTGTTAGTAGGTTGCAGGCTAACTTTTACATGCATCAGGTACACTCTTGATCTAACAGATCACGGTTATTCGAAAATGTTATCTAAAAACAAAAAATTATTTATTAAAATGTGTAAATAATAAATAATCTGTTATGGTGCAGCACTTCTTATTTGGACCACTACGTGGCAAGCTGCTAAATTCTCATGCTCCTTTCTTACAGTGAGCCACTCCAAAGATATTTTTCAGTATAGATATTTAAGTCTTACTGAAATTGAAAACAACATATCATGAGCAATTCATAAACAACACCAAGCAAAAACTATTAAAGATAAATTGATGAAAATTTATATACATGTTCTTTTTGCAGTTTAACTACAGACTAGGAAAGGATATTTTGAAATTCCAAGTTTCAATCGTTAAAAAAGATTCTTAAATTTTTTTAAAATCCGGTAATTCTTTTTAATTTCTCAGTAATAAATGAAGAAATCAACTGATTTTTGGCAAGTGTAACACTTGATTAAACCAATTTCTAATTTTTTTTAATTCTATCTTGAAGGGGAGAATAAAGATTAAAAAAATTTTGAACAAGACTGTAAATTTTCCCATTCCCAATTATACTAAACAAGGTATTTAGTAGATCTGGGCTTGTAAATACTCTTCAAATAAATATTTAAAAACCATTTTGAATTCCAACTTTTTCAGGGATGCAAAGACATACAACGTTGTGGCTCAACCAACACAGTTACTGCCACTGTTACTGTATATAACTGGCTGCACCTGTCTCCAGTAGCTTGACTAAAAAACATAAAATAAAAAGATTGGTCGCTACGGCAAATGCAAGTATCCATATAGCGCAGGGGAAGCTTATCAAGGAGCTAGAACATAAATAAATATATATATACATTAATTGCTACAACCGTAATGGTTTAAGTAACCTGATGTCAATCACAATTCGTAAAAGTAGGTAAATTTAATTTAATAAATATTAACTTAATATAATACAGTACACACCTCAATAAAATCCCAGCCCCATTCACGATATTTCTCATCTTTGGTAAATCTCCACATGTAGAAGTATGATTCTACTGTTTCAGGCCTTAATAAGTAATATTTATCTGCGGATCTAATCGCTTTGGCTTCAATGTTTTCAGTAAATCTAAAAGCTTCTGGTCCTAAATGTGTTGGTGTTCGAATATATGATTCATGACAAGTATTTGTTACACCTGCTGCTATTTCCATATACTTATCAGACATGTGGTTTTTAAGTGTAGTAGCTCCTAAACCAATCAAACCACCTGAAAGATATAAGTTGCTATTTAAAAAAAAATTAATAAATAAAATTACACTTAATTACAGTCCACGAAATGTCAAGTTTAATTCAGTGCATGCACAATATCACGTAATTTTTTAAAATTGTATTGCTTTATAAATTCATAATTCAAAACACAGTTACAGAAACAAGAGAATTAAGTTATCTTTTGAAATATGTTTTCAGTAAACAAAGACAAACCAAACCAAACTAAGCCTTTACAATCAGCTACTTCAAGTATAGTGCTTAAGAATTTGCATCTCCTTTTTAAGAAATAACACAACAGAATAAAGAAAAATCATTCTTAAACACTAATTTAACAAAAATAATACAGAAACTGATATATATATATTTATTAAGTTCATCTTTCTCCATTAGAGTCCAGCTTAATTCATCTAAATTAATGGAAACTTCTATAAATATTCTTACTCTATATTCTTACAATTTATAACACAAGATCTGCCTGGAAATGTAATGTCACCAAGTCTACAAGTATGAAAAAAAAAACATTTATTTTCATTACAATACAAATAATAATATCTGTACATTAAAATTCTTCAAAATATTGTCCTCCTGTGTTGATACATCTTTGTCAGCAGGATTTCCAATCTGCGAAGGCACCCTGGAATGCCTGTTCAGGAAGTGCATTTAAAGCTATTTCACATGCTGCTTTCATGTCAACTGTTCTGTAACAATGTCCTTTAAGGGGAGATTTCAAACAAAGAAATAAAAAGAAGTGAGCCAAGTCGAGACTGTAGGGTGGCTGGGGCAGCATTAACATGTTAGACTTGGCCAGGTAGCTGGTCACAGCGAAGGCAGTGTGGGCTGGCACATTGTCATGGTGAAGTTTCCAATCACCACTGATGTCTGGTCTGACATGCTGGATCCTTGCTCTGTCTCTTGAGGACTTCTACGTAAAATTTAGAGTTAACGGTTGTCCTGGGAGGTATAAACTTATGGTGGGTGGTCCACCTGGTGTCAAAAAACACAATCAGCATGGTCTTGATCTTTGATTTGCTCATTCAAGCCTTCTTGGGGCGAAGGGACTCTGAGGTGTGCCACTTGGCACTTTGCCTCTTCGTTTTGAGATTTATTGGAGTATGCATGTTTCATCACACATGATAACATTGTCAAAAAAGTGAGGATCATTTTCACATATTTCCAAAATGTCTTGACAAATTTCCACT
This sequence comes from Lycorma delicatula, assembly GCF_047948215.1. Taxonomy (NCBI): domain Eukaryota; kingdom Metazoa; phylum Arthropoda; class Insecta; order Hemiptera; family Fulgoridae; genus Lycorma; species Lycorma delicatula. Next base: position 115,672,938 of record NC_134457.1, on the reverse strand, counting down.
CGGCGAGATTTTTGGTCATAAGTCAACATTTTTGAGACAAGCTTCACGCGCATTTTTCTTATGTGCAAATCCTTGGTCACAATCTTGTGGACGATGGTTTTTGGAATATTTAACATATCGGCCATTAAACAAACACTCATTCGACAGTCTGTTTGCAAAAGTTCTTTCACACAAGTCACATTTTCATTGTTTGAGGTGGTTGACAGGGGTCCATCAGCACGGGCTTTGTCATCAACCTCTTCACAACCTTCCAAAAACTCCTCGTGATATCTGTAGACTTGCCTTTGTGATAAACATTCATTCCCAAAGGCCTGTTGAACCATTAGAAAAGTTTCCACTGCAGACTTGCCAAGCTTCACACAAAACTTGATCGTGTATCTTTGTTCCAGCAAGTGCTGCATTGTGACTTGCACAAGAGACAAAACAGAGATTACAAAATCCCCCATCCTTCACCACCAAGAGCTCGGAGACAACTGAAGAAGCACTCGCTCAGTAGTTGACCTACACTACAATTGATCCCAGCAGATGATAGAGTGCGCTGCAACGCTTCATAATAAAATGTATGACTAGTTTCCAGACAGACCTTGTATTCTTGTTTACTTATTCCTAATGCAACCAAAATTTTTTAAACAAAGTTCCAAATGTTTGTGATCAAAATTTTTGTTTGTAAACGTATTATTGTATACACATGTAATATTCAAAAAGTTCTGATTTTTATTACTGTGTATTTCATTTGTGGATTTTATGAACAATTTTTTCTGATTTTTTTTTTTTTTTTAAATTAAGAAAGTAAATATTTCTTGATCAGGTGAATGTTTTTCTTCATAAGGTATTAGATTTGAGTATTTTTTCAAAAGAAGTTAAATTGAGTTTCTTATATAATACAAAATGAAATTTTATATATAAAAAATGTTATAATTTTATATATTCAATATATTTTCATTTATAGATTTATTTTCATCTTATCTTCAGATAAGATAAGTTGAGTCACCTCCCAACAGGATTAAAATAAATGACTCAAGATTCTGAGACAAATCATTAATAAACAATAAGAAAAGCAAATAGAAAAGAGCACTTCCCTTCAGCATTCTGCATTGTACAACTCCAAGTGAGAACCTAATTTTACCATCAAAAGGCGAAATTTCAACTACTTGTTTGCAGATGGTAACATATGACTATAACTAACTGAAAGCAGTGCCTCTGACACCATAACTATTTTTTTTCATTAGTAAAAGGTGAGGCACTAAATCAAATACTTTATTGAGATGGCAAAAAATTGAAAATAAGATTATTTTTTTTTATCTATGAATTCTAATTGCTATCAATTTAATATACTGTTTTTAAATTTAAAAACTGAGAATTTGCTGCATCGGTAGATAATAATTTTTTTCCAAAAAAATGCTGAAAGTTTGTTAATATATTACGCCTTTAAAGAAATATTAAAAGTAAATTTTTCATCAATATTTCAAATATTTTAGAAAATTTAGATAGTAAAGAAATTGGCCTATAATTTTGTAAATTAAGTACTGAATCTTTCTAGGGGAATATAGGATGATAACGGAAAAGACAGCTGGGAAATACTCCACTGTTGAAAGATTCATTAACTAATTTTATAAGAGGTATAATATAATAGCATCTACAATTTCTTCTAAAATACCAGCAGGAATTTCATCAATATCCACTAAATATTTATTCTTTATATTTACAAGTTTTAACTTCGCAACAGGAAATAACAATACTAGGCATCAACAAGAAATAAAAACACTGATTCATCGACAAAACCATTCACCGTGAATGGCTTACTTGATATTGATCAACAATATTGTTGTTTGAACTACACAAAAAGGAATTATTAAATTCCTCTGATAACTGAACAGGGGAGTTGAGGCAACTCCTTTTGAATTTCTGATGAAATTATCTAACATGTTTTACTTCCAAATCCACTTTTGATAACTACCCACACAGTTTTAGATTCATTGTTTGAATTAGATATTAAAATATCATAATATTTTAGCAGTTTTGTTTAAGCGGCGACATTTTGTTTGTAATTTTTCAAAAAAATTATGGAAGTTATCAAGCAAACTGGAAATTACATTTAGACATTTCACAAAAATTTCTTAGTAATAAGCTAGATTTTACAATCCCTTTAATAATCCTTAAATTTGTCTTATTAAGTTTAAACTGTTTCTTTTTTACTAAAGGACAAGCTTTAAGAAGGCCTTTTGAAACATATTAAGAAAAATGTCGAATTTTTCATAAAAGCTAATTTTGTTATTATTACCTTCCCACTTTGTTTCTGATAACAGGGTTCTCAAATTTCTAATTAAATCTTTATTGAACAATCTTTTAAAATAATAAAAGTAATTATTATTGGTATGTTTTCATTAATAAATATGCTACTATGTGATCTGAAAGCTCATAATCTGAAAAAAGGATAGAAAGTTATCTTTCAGTAAATTTGTAAAAGTATTGTTGATAGTCTAGGTCCTTATAAATTTAGTTGGCTGGGAGATCAAAATATTTAGAGCCATTAAATCAAAATGGCTTAAAGTTCATTTGTCACAAGACTAGAACTGTCCAGAAAGTTAACATTTACATTGCCACAGAGTATGACAGAAATTATTAGAAATTTTAAAAAGTTTTTCTTATATTTTATGCAGAAAGGTTTCAAAAGAACTGGAAGAGATATAAATTATCATCAACATCAATTTTAGACTGCACAAAATTAATTTCTTCACCGAATATACACTAACTTTAAACTTTATAAAAAAGGTGGTCTTTAACAAAAATTCAGTCTTCCCATGTTTTTATGCATAATTCTACAAAAAAATCTTCAACAAACTTGAAATTACCTAGCTCAAAAATTACTTCTTTGTTGGTTAGCCCAATGTTCTGAAAACATGCAAAATCTGATGACTCATTGGAAAGAAATATTTCTCCTTCTTTGATTTTATTCTGTGAGCACTGAACATTTAATAAGAATTCTTCATTTTATGCAGTTTTTTAGGAAGGAGGAATCAGAGTTTCATATTTTAAAAAGGTTAGGATCAGCTTGACTGCCAACTGATCCTTGATTGGATATTAATATTATTATAATTTACCAATTCCTATGGAAAGACTTGTTGTAATTAATAATTATTAGATTGCAGGTATGTAAAACTCTGCCGTGTAAGGTATGTGAAGAATTAAAGAGAGGAATCAATTCAAAGACAGAAAAAGGATTCCATTGTCATTTATAGAAAAACTCTTCCTCAGAATTTCCAACAAGGCTTCACCTGTTTTAATACACTAATTTAAATGTAAGCTGCATTTAAGTACATTTATCAAGTGTACTTTACGTACAAGTAACAAATCTACATAAAGTGCATGAGAGCCACATTTGGATCCATAAAGGAACAATGAGACATGTGTTCCCTTATACAAATGTTTACTTTCTTTCAGTTTGTCTCAAACACTGAACTTTGAACCAGTGAAGGATGTTAATGTACCTCTCCATCCTTGTTGCAATACAGGGGAACTGCACAGCAGCCTGTAAGTGGCATTCAAACCACTGATAAAGAGAACATAGTCACTCAGAGAAAAATCTTTATACAGATCCTCTACTTCATGAAGTACAAGAGGCAGAGGGTTTACAGCCTCAATCACTGTGTTTGAAGGTCACATGGCAATCTAACCCCAAATAGACTCTACATAAAGCCAGCCAAGTACCTTGCACGGCTGTCACCAAGCAAAAGAACTTCATGTGGTTAATAGCGCCTTTTTTTCTCTGCTGCCTTCTTTTTCTTGAATTGACAATAGTGAAGCCACCAACATCATGTGTTTCCTCTCTCACAATGAACAGATGGAAGATGATACATCCAAATTGCAAGAATTTGCTTAATTTTGGCAACCAATGGAAACTACCATAGCCTGGCCATGCTGAATATTCTTTAACAAACTGCAGATATACCTATTGTCTAGAGACAACATCTCCACAACTCTCTTGAAAGAACTAATCTTCTCCCTCAGCCTCATCATGTCAACTTTGAAAGCATATAAGCTGAATAATCAAAGTATCATTTTTCCCTGGTATAGAGGAATCAAGGTCAGAAAAACAACTCTCTCAGGTCAAAGATTTTCAAGTTTGAATCCATTGTAAAATGTACTCGAATATTAAAAACAAACTAAATATTAAAAAAAAAGTAATATATAAAAAGACAAAAAGTTTCTAAAGATCAGCTACCGAAAGAATAATACAAAAACAGAAAGAAATCATACACTTTTAATGGAATAAGGCACGCACAGTAATTAATATTAAAGCACTGAAAATGAGATGCACAATTGAAAAATGTGAATATTTAAATATAAATAATAACATGGAAAATAAAATAAAACAAAGTTCTAAATCTTGCTCTACGAGACTTTTTTCTATTTCCAAAAGTCAAACTGGGATCAAGGAACACACCATTTTTAAACAAAGAAAAGATGTCTAAAAGGCTGTTAACAAGAGTCTTAGATAGAATTTCAAAAGAAATCCAAAAAAGTATTGAAGTGGGGGAAGCCTCTGAAGTAGATAGATAACAACATTGCTGTTAATTAATAAAACATAAGTAAATTTTTTTTCAAATCAATTTCATTACATTATTTTCCGACCTTGTAGGTGTATATCATATATTTCACATATTTTTTTTTGAAAATAACTTTATTTTCTTAAAATGCACCTAATGGGATAGATCACAGATGCTGCAACCAATGTTACTCCATAACTAACCTTGGCTTATAATAACAGGTGCATGGATTTTGTTCATCATAGTAATTCTTTTGACAACAGAATAAAACAAAAAAAAAAATTATATATATATATATATATATATATATATATATATATATATATATATATATATATATATGAAAGATTTATCTGAACTACAAAATTCAAAAAAGAAAAATTCAGCACAGGGGATAGTATATTTAGTAAATTTAAAACTAAATAGTGACTAATACATTAAATGTATAATACACAAACTACTAATTTAATTAACCTAACACAACCTATTAACATAAATCACAGCAAAGTAGTAAAACCATTCATGCTAAACTAAACACATTCTACAAAATTCCATACAATTTAGACAGGCAATTTTTGTTGTATTTTTAAAATGGAAAAATAATTTTTTAAGTGTGCTTTTTTAAGCCATGATATTTTAGGTATTATAACCTAAAATAATACACACATCTTTAAAAAGATAGTCGAACATATCTTTTAATAAGAAAGATCGGCCAATTGAACAATATGTCAAAAACAGTAGCCTTTCAGTTACTGACCAGATAAGTGGTGGGCATTCTGATTACATTACTATTGGGTAGATGTATTATCACACTTTAATAATCAGAATAAAAACTTACTTTCAAAATAAGAGAAATGTTTTGCTTTCCTCATAAATTAACAATTTCAGAACAAAAAATTCACACTTGCAGACTTGAATATGTACAAACATACATGCAATCAAAACAATCTAACAACTAACCACTGAAACAGGCAAGATGATCCATTTTATGTTCCAAGCGATCAAATTTAAGATCAGAAAAATATAAGAGACCAGACTGACTAGTACGCAACATATGCGAAATAGCAGCTTGCATTGCATCATCATACATCTGCCTTGCTTCTTGGTCCTCTTTACCACTTTGTATCCATGCCTTAAGAAGATATTCATAAAAACTGTCACCCAGTGCACCCATAGACATGTGATCTGTAAAAAATAACATTACTTCATATAACTTCAACAACAAATATGAATGATGTTTACTTAATAAATTATTGTAATAAAATGTAAATAATCTTCTGTACCATCACTGAATGATCACATATTGTGATCACAGATTAAAAAAACACATATAATCCTGAAATAGAGAAATATTTGTGATATCAGATAATGTTACAAAAAAATGCATGGTTAATTATCATAAAAGTTCTAATTGGAAAATCTGAATCAATCAAAAAGTAACTGTATGGAAGCACATTTTTATATTTAAAAAACCACAGATTTTTATACTTTTGAAATGGATAAAAGAGAACCGATTCTTTAACTTCATTTAGCAAGGCAAAGAAAGGCTTCAACAAAATAAATAAATCTAAGTATCCTTTGTAAATCAACAATCACCTTAATGATGGAAAATCTATGATACAAGACATTTCAAGAGCTTTTTAAATAGATCATTAAAAAAAAGTAAGATATATATATTATATATCTATTATATTTTATTTTCCGAACATTGCTTTTTTAACATTTTCTAGTATCTACGAACAAGCTTTTTAACACCCCGTTCAAAAAAATCTGTTGCCTGAAATTTCAGCCAGTTCAATAAAGCTATTTCAAATCATCACCACTGCCCTCGAACTATTGAGAATAAGGTAAAGAAAAGTATGATTGATTTAAAATCAAACTTTTTTCAATTTTACTTATTTTTTAATTTCTTTTTTTCAATTTCTACTTAGTAGTTGCGAAGTGTAAAATCCAAGCTGTAAAAGGGGATTATCAAAGTGTTCCCATCTATATTGATGAATCTGCTCTGCCAGTGCAAGCAGCATTGTAATACAATACCATAAGGTTAGCTCTATTTCAATGATAAACAGTTATAATAGCATTGGACCAGACATTTAAATTACTGGTCTTGTATAGTATGTTACCTGTTACCAGAGTTACATCAATATAATATTCTCCCAGTTCACCGAGAGGTACAGTTGGTGGTCATTAACACAACAAGGTTCCTGTCTTAGAGGAACAAACCTCATTGGAGTCCATACATGATCTTCAGAAAATTGATTTTGAGTTCATACCAAAGCATAAAGAAGAAAGTTCTTGTAAATCATGGAATATTAGATCCTGTTTACATAAATATGATTCAATAAATTTGAATAAATTCTCATCTTAAACACCCTTTAAATCAGATTTTTTGCTTTTTAATGAAAATATTTCCTGTTTTTTAATTAATTTAATATCTGCAACATAATAAATGTTACAGTTTGCAAAAATTGATTAAGCGTACTTCTTTTTTTAATTTGAATACATTACACATGATAATTTCAATATAATATCATACCACTAATTAAATAAGTTATTCATATTCAGAATTAATATTTCAATTTAGAAATTTATAATTAAAAGAATAAAATATATTTATAAGTAGATCATTTTATCATCATTTTAATAAATAACAAAAATTTTCATTCCTTTTTTAAAATTTAATCTACTTCAAAATGATGTCTGCCCATATGAGAATATTTAAATATAAATAATAAATAAAAAAAAAAAACAAAATGAAGTTCTGGAAGTCCACATATGTATTTTCAACATAAATGATAGCACTAGGCTGAATCTGTTCAGAAATAAAGAAAATGGAAGTCAGTTGTAAAAAAAACCAATGATGATTTTCAAAAATATAAATTCTAAATAAGTTACAATTTTATTACTTGTGACAATTTTAGTGCTTGTGTTATATTAATTTATTTATTTTAACTGTATTATTATAATTCTTAAATTATTATTAAAGATTTTTATTACATAAATTTTTACTGCATTTAAAATGTATTTAGAACATTTATGAAATATGTGCAGCAAAAAATCCAGAATTAATTTATCCAAATGTAGGTTAAATTATTATTGCTAATTTTTAAATGAGTTATTTAGCTTTATGTATGGTCAATGAAAGTTTTTTTGTGTAACCATCATTCTGTTTTATCCATGGCAATAAGTACCAAAAAATGTTACTCTAAACAGATCTTGGCTCTTAACAATTGAATAGCTTACTTGGTTTTTTTTTTTTACGTTTTTCTAAACCAGTTGTTTTGTTATATTTTGAAACAGTTATATCATGACAAGAGAACTTTTATAACTTTTTTCTAACTTTTTGCACAATTTAATTTATTAAATATTTTTTCTCTGCATTTGAAGCCAAAAATTATATTTGAAAGAATTTGAGAGTATTAAATCTTTGTTTTTTAGTGATATCTTCACACTGTAAATGTTTTTCAGGGATTGTATTATTCAATATATTTTTTATATCATTTTGTTTTTGTGTTAAGGAGATTCACTAACACTTAAACAATGAAATTGGTTTTTTGGTGGTAGTGATATTAGGTATCTTTATATATTGTTAGAATGTAAAATTATGTAATTTTCATTAGCAGGGACAACCAGTAAAGATGTCTGTATAATGTCAGTCTTTGAAATTTATACAGTATACTCTTTTGAAGTATATAGTTGAACAGCATGTGCATCTCCTAAGTTTATGATTATTTACAATTAGATCTCTGTAATCTGAAAGCAAACATCATGTAATTGTAATATTTTACGTATTGTTCATACGTTTAAAAAACTGCAATTCTTTTACAAGTGATTTTCAAAACCAGATAAAAGGCACTATTGGAAGCCAAGCTCAAACAACTTAAAATGTGGAACGTGGATCAATAATTTGGCACTGAATATAATAAAGTAAAATAAATAAAAGACAATAGTTTTAGATCAGCTTAATAAACCAATCAATATTATACACAAAATTACCTTTAGATTGTAGTTGTAGATTTTCTTCCAAAAACACATATATCATATATATTGCAACAGGACTTGTATAGCGGGCCTGAGTAACAGATTCCTAGAAATTATTATGAAAGAAGTAGAAAATATAATAATTGGTGGAATCCAGAAAGGGACAAAAAGGTAAACCATTTTTGTAAGGTATAGGTCCAATTAACAATCGTCTTGCTATACTGTCCACTGACATACAATGGACACCTGTTCTACCATGAGAACCGGGTAATAGAATTCATGAAAACAAAAGCATCATTCTCTAGCTTCGAATTGGGTCTGGTCCGGCAGGTAAAGAGGTTAGAAGAAGCTGGAAGACTAGCTACAAATGAGTACAGGTGAATCAGCCCAGCAACATGATCAGTCCTGCAAGGGCAGTCCTGCCAGAGGTGAGTTGGCGAGACATTATGATGTCAGTTCAGTGAGGAGAGGCTGCGAGGCTGCTGTGGGTGGAGTTGTGTGAGTTCAACAGAGTCCATGAACCAGTTCAAATTTATGATGGGCCGAGATGGGAAAAAAATGGTATAAGAATGATTTTACTAAAATTAATCAAAATCTTCAGCAAAAAACATTGTAAAAGTTTTTCCGGGGCCTAGATTAGAAGCACTGGAATTACTGATGAAATGAAAGCTTTTCAAAAAATACTGGATGATTCTAGAATGCAAGAAATTGTTCTTCAAATGAATTCTTTTATAATAAAAAAAACACGATATCAAGTACTCACGACAGAGTGAATGTAAAGAGACAAATGAAACAGACATTTTGACCCTAACTGGAATTTTATTTTTGTTAGGTGTAAAAAAACTGAACCATACAGACATGGTAGAAGTATGGTCATCTGATGGGACAGACAGGAATGATCATATTACATGCATGTATGACTTATAAGCGGATTTTATTTTTACTTAGATTGATGCATTTTGATGAAAAGAATTCCAGACTTGAAAGACAAAAAACTGACAAATTAGCAAAAATCAGAACAGTTTTGGATGCTTTCAGAAAAAAAAAACATTATAGTGAATTTGTGACAGTAGATGAAAAACTCAAGCCTTTTAGAGGAAGATGCAGTAGGATTCAGTTCATCCCAAGTAAACCAGTCAAATATGATTTAAAAATATTCACCCTTTCTGATGCAAAAACATTTTACACTAGTAAATTTGAAGTGTATTGCAGAATTCAACCTCCAGAAAAATATGGATTAACTAATAAACCTTATGACATTGTGTACAGACTTTTGATAGATATAAAAGATACTAATTGAAATTTAACAACTGACAATTGATACACGAGTTACCCACTAGCAGAATCATTGCTAAAAGAAAAAATGACAATGACAGGAGCTTTAAGAATCAATATGAGGGAAATTGTTCCTGAAATGGCAGCTAACAAACAATGTCCAGCTGGATCATCAATTTTTGGTTTTCAGAAAAATAAGACATTAGTTTCCTATACCACAAAAAGGAATAAAGCGATTATTACTTTTATCAACATTGCATAACACAGGAACTATTGAGATGAAACTGCTAAGCCACATATAATATTAGATTAAAATGCCTCTAAAGAGGGTGTTGATACAGTAGATTAATTGTGCAGCTCTTACAGTGTTCCCAGAAAAACTAATAGCTGACCAATGGCACTATTTTATGCATTACTCAATATCGTAGGAATCAATGGCCAGGTATTATTTACCTCAAACCCGAAAAACAAAACATTAAGAAGGAAATTATTCCTTAAATATTTGGCACTGAAACTGATGCAACCATATCTCAAAAAAGAGCAAATATTCAAACTTTGCTGCAAGACCTACAAGTATTTTTGTAAGTATATAAAACTTCAACTGAGGAAGCGGGAAAAATCAGCAGATTTAGAAGGTAAATTGTTGTATAATTTTTGGTAGAAAGAAAAATAAATATACTCCTTTGAAGTGCAATTCATATAAACAATTTGTCTGCAAAGAGCACAGCAATACAAAAACTGTTTGCAGTGGAGGAACCGGTGGATATGGAGTAAATTTTACAACTGCTTTCAATAACTTACTAGAAAAAAATAATACAGTATAATAATAGTATGTCTTTACTTTTATACCATAAAAAACTAAGTAAAAATGTAAAAAAAATAATTTCCTAAAGTATCATGTATTGAATATGTAAAAAATTTTAATAAAGATCTAAAAATGTATGATAAAAAAATTAAATTTTTAAATATAATAAAAAAAAAACCTTAAAAATTTTGGTACAAAATATGTTTAAAACCTAACGATCGCAGTGCTAAAGTGCTATATATGAATGCAGAAATGCTCCACATGCCCAGATACGTAACCTGCAACCACGAGCCTGGCAAAAGGTTAATAGTGAAAATAGCTTTATAAAGAAAAATGCATAACAAAGTGGAATTACTGGTTAGCATGTTAGTGTATGTTTTTTTATTGACTGAGAATTAGCAACCTTTCATAAGAAGCTACACTGTTATTGTAAATAATACCATTTTGTCGTTTTCTTGTGTTCTTTTTTCACTCTTGTTTTTTGGTGAAGATTCACTCGACTCCAAAACAGGAGTCTTGATTTTTTTTAAACATATTTTTAAAACTAAAAAAATGATAAAATACATACGCTGTCCCCAATTCCCAGTCTTAGGATTCAAGTAATTTGGATACAGTCCACGTGGTTTTTCAAGACCTCGGATTACTTGGCGAACATTATCTACTTTCATTCTATAAGTCTGATCACCAGTTACATCTGACAGATATGTAAACTCAAGATGCAATGTTCCAAATTCTGATAGTATACTAGCTCCTCCACTAGCCCAACCATAATTTCTGCTCGACTGTAAAAGAGAAAGAAATATTTTAAAAAATTATTATATAGTAAAACTCTAGATGGCATTTCTCTACATATATAAATAACAGATTCTTTTCCCAGAAACGTTCTTGTTTGCCTACAGAATTAAACAATATCACACGAACCTCTTGCCTAACAAAAACGACATCTTCTACAGACAACAATTCAACACAACATAAACTATGCTTTTAATTATAACTTCATACAGCTTCCTATCATGAATTAAAATTGTTCTGACAATTTCTTTACAGTATGGCGGAGGATAATATAATTTACCATCAATAAAGCAAACTAAAACAGAAAATTTTTAAACATAAATTGATTGTCCAAAAATATAATTTAAACTTATTTTTGGTATAAATTTTAATTACTTCGTTTTATCATAATTTAGGTTGTATATATAAAATATATTATTTGTAACTAATTTTTAAGAAGCATCAACTTCTATAGTCACTAAATACCTATTTATAATCACTTCTACAGCTATTAATAAAGTAGAAATAGTAGCGCAATATAATAGGCCTGCACCAACTACAAAATCTACAAAATAATTCCTGAACAGCTAATCCAATAATCATAAAATTTTCTTTTTTCGCCAAGCCTTCTATCATATCTACTAATAAACAGGTTCTTCGCATACACTATCCTACTCAATTCCTTTTCCTATATTCAATAACGTTTAGTATTTTCCTGTTCTCTTCGATTCTCCTTATGTTAAGGATTTTCCTTATGAAGAAGTATTTCTTCATTTGTTATATGGTCTTCCCACCTGACGTTTATCGATCTCTGCCACAGAATATCAAAAAGCCTCAATTCATTTTCTATCTACCTTTCTCATCATCCACGTTTCAGCTCCATAGAGCATCACACTCCAAATAAAATATTCTGTTAATCTATTCCTTAACATAAAGTTTAAATTTCCACAAAACTGTCTACCCTTCTTATTAACTGCTGCTTACTTCTTGATATTCATGTTTTAATTTCTACTGTGCAAGTCAAGTCATCAATTATAAAGCTCCCTAAGTATTGAAATTTCTTCACCTGCTCTAAAACTTCATTTTCTATCTTAATCTCAATCATCTCCTATTTTCCACCTAATATCATACATTTCTTTTTGTGGATCCTCTTATTTTCACAATTTTCATTTCAGTCATCAAACATTTTATTTAATTTACTCGGGCTTTCTGCCAGTACCACCATGTTATCAGCCAAATGTATACATTTTATTCTCTTGGCTTTTCTTTTAACATGCATATAAATCAACGACATATTCTCACAATCTCCTTTTTATTTCCTCCTTCTCATTAAGTGTTTCCCCATCCTTGCCACTATTGGTACATTTTCTTCCCCTATTTCTCTTTAAAAACTACTCACTCTACTACTCTTTAAACTACTTAACTGTTTCTCTTTAAACATTAACTCATACCTCCCTTCTTTTTTCCAAATTTTCTATCACTGTACATTTTTACTCAAGCCACTTTTCCTTAGCTTTCTAAGTTTCCCTTCTCAGTTCATTATTCAACCTTCTATATCTTCATTATTCATCCTTCTACCTTATTCTGCTTGTACATTTTTCCACTTTCTCCTTTCATTTATCTTGCCTAACATTTCACTTGTAACCCACTCTTTTCTTATTATGCTCCTGTCTTTAAACCCTATTTAAAGACTTTTGCTATTTCCTTTAAACTCTTTTTAATTTTCATCCACTTATCACCTGCAATACTTGGATTATCTCCCATCCTTATTTTTTCAGCATCACTTTTTCCATTTCCTGTATTGTTTCCTATTCCCTTAGCTTCTCCAAAGCATAGTAATCTCATCTCCTCCCAATCTCTATTCTCTTGAGCCTAATGTTCACTTCTGCCATAACTAGATTGTGATCTATCTGAATTTAAAACTGCACCTGGATAAGCCTTAGCATTATTTAAACAATTTCTAAATCTTTGTTGAGTCAAATATAATCAATTTGATATTTTTCTCTGTTCATTCATGATTCCCACATATATCTTATGATTTTCAAACAGGGTGTTTCCCAACACAAATTCCTTTCCCAAGCAGAATCTCACCAGTTTTTCTCCTCTTTCATTTCTATTTACAAGACCATATCTTAACACTGCCTTGTTTTTCTTTCCCTTTCCACCCACATCACTCCAATCACCTATTATCACTACACATGCCACCTTCTTTTCTTTCCCAATTAAATTTTCTATCCTTTCATAACACTATTCTACTTCCTCATCTGTGTGCTTAGTGGTTGGTATGTACACTTGAATTATTACAATTTTTTTATCTTCTCCGTTTACCCTTATCATCAATGTAATGTAATCTTTACCAATGTAAATCTTTACCCTTTCATCAATGTACTCCACCTTTAATAACTTTCCTACAAGTTTCTTATTTATCAGTATACCTACTCCATTATTACAACACCTTTCTTCCCCTGAAAAGTAAAACTTGAAATTCCCACTTGATATCTCTCAATTTACTTTCCATCTCACTTCACTCATATCAAGTATGTCTAAGTTACTTTTTACCATTATATTTTTTGCATTCACAGAATTTCCATTTTGTACTAGTGTTAAAGACATTCCATGATCCAACTCTTAATGGTGGTTTTTTCATCTTTTTTTTTTTATGATTAGCCTCCGGAAATCACCATCAAGTATTATGTCTTAGGATGATATGTATGAGTGTCAGTGAAGTGTAGTCTTGTATAGTCTCAGGTCGACCATTTCTGAAATGTGTGTGTGGTTAATTGAAAACCCAACCACCAAAGTACAGCGGTATCCACGATCTAGTATTCAAATCAGTTTAAAAATAACTAGGATTTGAACGTTGGAACTTTCCACTTCGAAATTAGCTGATTTGCGAAGACGCGTACACCACTAGACCAACTCGTGGGTCTTTATTCATGTAAATTATTAACTGTTATTATGAATAATCTGTGTCATCTGTCGCACTATTACATTTTTTTTTTAATGTATTTTTGTAAATCTATTGGCAGTGTTAGATGAAAAGTACATTGACAGACAATGTAAAAAATTATGTACCGTACTTCCAGTTAAAAGACCTGGAACTACATGAACTGCTGAAATCAAGATCCATATTCTTTCTCTACAAAAGCAAAATGGATATTAATTTTTTAAAAACAATCATGATTAAGTTACATTATCCTTTTATCATTATACCAGTATATCTAACAAAGACTAATGTCAGTATGTAAAAAGAACAATCAGCAACCAATAGTAAAGGGCAAAAATATTAAAGAGAATTGAACATCAATATTAACTGAAGAAAGGACGTTTAAAATGCTAATATATTTATACAAATAAGATTAAACATAAATTACATATATGTATAAATTAATTTATTACACACCAGTTTATAACCATTGCTTATATTTATTAAAATTGAAAAAAAATGTATACAGCAGAAATAGTAAGATAAATTTCTGATCCTTATACTTGTTTTTATAAGAAAAAAAAAATTTTTCAGAGATACCTCTACATTTGTTTTCTTTTTGGTGCCTGTATTTAATTAATAATCACATCATACAACACTATGTGAATAATATCACAATAAATAGAATTTCACGCCAATCATGGTCACAAAGATTAAGAAGACAGTACAACATAATAAAGAGAGCTTACAACTAATATATATAGTAGTGATGACATCTACCTTAATACGTATGGTAATACCTATAACAACCTTATACCTTAATACGTATAAGGTCTGTAAATAAAATAATAAGACTTTCAATATAACTCTGCATTTATTTTTAATTACAAATTATTTTTATCTGGCTAAACATAGATGAATAGCATGCAATTGTTCATTCTAGCTTTTTTTGGGTGAGATGAGTTGAATGAGTGCAATCCTGATTCTGATGTTTTGTTACAGGCTCATACTCAAAGACATATGATTCACCAACTGTAATGAAGAAGAAATTATTCCTGTCAGTTTAGATGCATTCCAGATCAACAAATACTACTTTCTGAGTGTTCTTCTGATGGATCAAGAAATTTTTTGGAACCATCTGATATAACAGAAAGGGTTCACTCTTATTCCATTTTGTCATCAGTTTTCAAATCTGAAAGTCTGAGTAGAATTCATCATTAATGCATTCCCGACAGACCTTCAGAAATGCCTTTTGCCAATTGAATACTTGTGATCTCAATAAAACATATTCCTCATTAGAGATGTTTCATATCTACAAAAATTTAAATGGTTCGTTCCCAATTTTGCAATAGAATTTTATAAAAATCATTGCTCATAATTCTCTTCCATTTCCATGATGCAACAAAACAAAAAAAAAATATTTAAATACTAGACTAAAAATAATTGACAAAAATCAACACATGATACTTAAAATAGAATAAAAAAATACATGAAAACTGATAATATCAATTTTAAATATTTAAAATATCACTAAAAAATAAATTATAAATACATCTTGAATTATAAACTAATCAATCACAGAATAAAAAATTAGAAATCAAATATTAGAATATAAAGTAAATACCATAAATGTAAAATTCATAAAACATGATGTAATAAGTATCGTTATATTTATTTAGGAAAAACAAATACTACATTTTACAAAACATAAATATACATTAACAAATACTGAAAATAATGTACACAATAAGCAATAATACTAAACAGCTAGAATAACTAAAAAAACCTACATTCGTATAAATTTTTAGAAAATCAAATCAATGAATACAAAGATAAAGTATCAGGCTGACAATTTATAAAAGTTGGCTTAAGGAGTTTATTTTTATATCAAAATTGGTTAGGCTGATTAAAACATTTATTAAATTTGATCTTAATTTTGTTAGCACTGCAGTTTATGTACAACTAACAAAGATGAAACGGTTAGTTTAATTTATATGACTACAGATTATTTTAATGAAATACTGAATGAAAACAATAAAGATAAATATACATAATATATAAAATAATAAATTTCTGTACCCTGGGTAAGAAGATAAACTGCATCTTTTGCAATCCGATAGTTCCACAACACCTAAAAGGGAATAGCATGCTGACAGCTAAACTGTATGAAATAGAAAAAGGGCAATAGCCAAAGGCAAATATAATCAAAATTATGATAATAATTTAAAAAATTATGATCAATTATGATGAAAAATTATCGCTTTACATTCATTCCAAACAAATAAGCAAAATTCACTTGCATATCAATCTGTAATGCCATAACATAAATATTCATTTCAAACAGAATACTTTTTTTTATATGACAAGTTTCATCAAACAAACTTTGTATACACTATCATTAGTAACTGTCAATTAATTCTCCAATTCATTTTCATTAATGTTTACACTAATAAACAACCAAAATTAAAGATAAATACAAAAATAAGTAAAAAAAAAAACAATAAGTAGTCAAAACAGCACACGTGGCGTGGAAAATACAGTATCTCTGCTAACATCCTTCTAGTTCAAGTCCTCAACTTTTTTTTGAGTTGAACGTAATATAATATTGACTGAACACTAAATCTTAAGAAATTACAAATAAAAGTTCTTTGTAAAAAAACTTTTATTTTAATAATAAGAACGAATATATTTTTGTTCGTAAAGCCAAAATTTCATGATCATCAATCAATATTCAAATAAGAACACAGATTGGTAAAGGGCCCTTGCTCAAAACTAAAATGATGAAATTTAAGATATTCACCGATCATAAACCTTTACAAGGGCTATTTTCTATTAAGGAACCAAACTCCAAACTTTTAAGGTGGCAATTAAAGTTAGAAGAATCTGACTACGAATTAGTCAACTAAAGAGGAAAGAAAAATCAAAATACAGATGCGACAAGTAAGCCAAAACGTATCTAAATCCTCAGATGTGAATTATAGTTGTCCAACTATGAAATAGTCAATAAAAAAGTAAAGAAAAATCAAAATACAGATGCGACGAGTAAGCCAAAACGTATCTAAATCTTCAGATGTGAATTTTAGTTGTAACATTTTATCAGCAGGCATTTCCATGAGCTGGTTGTGAATCTCAAGTGGTAACTTAGAAGCAGCAATGTTTCACAAAATGGATTCAGTACCCATCTTTTAGAGAAATCATATTCGCCTTCCAGGAAATACTTTACAAACTGAATTTTTAGCTCACACAAATGCATCTTCATGCTACCCAAATCGTGGTGAATAATACTGGGATCTTCAACCAAATATTTTTCAATATTATTGGAAGTGTGTGGAAACATATCAAAATTTTTGCTTTGAAGGTGAATAATCCAGATATCACGCTTCTTAATAAAAGCATGAACTTTGTCTAACATTAATAAAATGTTTTATCACGTCCTTGTAAATTCAAAATCAAGTTGTTTAAATGTAAAAATACTTCCAATATATAATTCCAATAACCACGTTAACACTTTCTCCCATGATAATCATTTTAACTGTATAGAAAAGAAGAGCCTGTTCTGTAATGGTAGACTTTTAATAAAATGAATCATTTTTACAGCTTTAAAAAGAATTTGTTTGAGATTTTCCAGAATGCTTTTTGTGGCAAGAGCATGTCTACAAAGGAAGCAGTGCATCCATTCTGTCCATGATATAAGACAGATCTTTTAATTTTTTTCAAAAATCCACTGTTCTTTCCTGTCATTGCCTTTGCACCATCACTACATACTGCAATACACTTTCTCCAAACTATGTTACAGTTTTTAGCAGCTTCATAAAAAACACTAAAAAAATATTGTCTCGTTGCATGACCAGGTATTGATTTGCAAAACAATATATTTTCTTTGATTAATCTATTACTGTCACATTCATATCTCACAAAACATAACTGAGAAATATTTGCCACATCTGTTGGTACATCAAACTGAATACTAAAAAATTCACTTGAACTCACTTGCTGAATTATCTGATCGCGAACATCAGAAGAACATCGATTCGCCTTGATACTGTGTTAGAAAGTGAAATTTTTTTACATCTTTCTTATTAAAACATTGATCATACCAATTTCAGCAGGAAGTATGAGTTTTTCTGCAAGGGGTTTGGACATCTCAGCTACTCTTAATGCAAAGAGATGGGATGCTTCAAGAATACTTTTATCAGTATGGCATAGAAGCCTATTGATTTCTCAAAGTATGTAATTTCCTTTTGAAAAAATCCACGGGTTTACTTTTATGATCTGGATGTTTAGTTTCCAAGGGTCAAATTAATGGTTCATGCTTTCATTGGAGAAGACATGAAAGCAAACAATGCACTGTGGCTTTCCATCCAATTAGATAAAACCATAACATAAATAATTGTAATTATTCAGCTTGTATTTTTACCAATCATTTCACTGGATATAGATGGCTCATTTAGTTTTTTCACAAATTTATCCATTTTACATAAAAATTTAATTTAAAAAAGAAAAAACAGTTACACCGTTTGTTTCACTACTCAATAAAAAAACCAAAACCTCAATTATTTTCAATGAAAATAGGGTTTTAAAAACTTAAATAAAGGCATCACATTCAAAACTAAACTGACATTCTGCTGAGAGCACATGTTCAAATGTGTCATATGCATGTTCGAACACGATGCTCTCACACTGAATATTATTCAAGCAGACCAAATTACAAGAAGCACGTAAACATAAAATTGGAACCTGTAAATAGTTCATGTTTGTAAACTTCAAACTTACATGTTCATACATATCACTATCAACACAGCAAAATAGTTTTAACTAGGTTTCATTGTTTGAGGGTTGGGAGTTCATAAAATACTCATTATATATTTTTTTTACTTTTTGGTGGTCATAGAGCTAAAAGGGTTGAGTATCATTGCTCTAGATAAAAAAAAAGAACTGCCCTAGATTTTCTTGAATGGATCAAGAAAACTGATTGTAAACCTTGACACAAAATACACAATTTATTATAAAATAAAGATAGAAGCAGCTAAAAACCAGATTAACACTTAAAAGTAATAAGTGCAGAAAATGAAAGAAAAGTAAACATATGAAGATAACGGAAAAATAAGCACAAAAAAATAATTTCCAAAGCATCAATGAAAATTTGAGCACGTATTATTTGTACATGTTAAACAAAGGAAGCAAAAACAATATTTTTAACCAATTATAAATTAGTAAAATAATCTAAGTTATTTTAAAAATAATATACTACTAAATAAACACTATAAATTATAGGAAAAAAAAATTTTTAAATAAGAAATATTGTTACATATTTTTATGTACTTTTTTAACTAATAATCTATATATTTAAAAAGTAATAATTCAAAATAATATTGGAGATTACACAATTGGAATTTCCTTATTTTTCATATAACCAAAATATAACAAACTGCTTTTCCAATGTAATTAATTTTATAAACACTTAAAACAACAAAGGTAATAAAATTACTTACCCCAGTTTTAATATTAATAAGTGAGTATGGAATTCCAGTTTGTGTCTGGAATGCTGGTAGTAATTTCTGTGCTACAAGCTCTGCTTTATCTCTAAACATAACATCTCCAGTCAGAGCAAAACATGTCAATAAACCACCCACAAATCTGATATTTGTCTCAAATACAGACAAATCTGCACTCTGAAATAAGAAATAATTATAAGCTTAAAATAAAATTATTTTAAACAAATTTAAAAATTTCAAAGTAAATCATTCAACAACTTACTTTTTCTGTTGAAGTGGTGAATAAATGTTAAAAGTTAATTTTTTATTATACATTATCTGCCTTATGGTTTTGATGCAAGTAAATTATCCAAGGTAAAACAGTTTCCAGTCAGTCATTTTCTCTGAATGCTGGGATGTTAATTATACAGCTAATCCTAGTGATGAACCAAGTGAAAGAATGTAAATCTGTTATAATGGTGTATATCATACATATTTTGATGGGCTTGGCATACTCATGCAAAACCATAAGCATACTCAGAGAAAACCATTCACTTCTCACGTTTCCTAATATGAATGGCACAGAATGATTGTTACTGATGAATAATGCCAAAACAATTTGTATAAATGGACTGGCACGTCACGCCAGGTAATCTAAAATTATTTATAATGGCAATTTTAAAAACAGACTAAATAATATACTCCATTTACTTAAGCCAAATATAATTTTATTGAAAGTTTTCTTTTGCATTTCAAAATCTCTATCTTAATTCAATTCTCTAAAAATTAGTCAGCAAGGAAAAGACAAAGTAAGCAAGAATTGCACTAGCCATAAACAGATAAAAAGTAAGATTGCGTAAGATATTAAATTATACAAGTTTAATCCAAGTTTCAAAGATACAGAATATAAAGTACCAGTTTTAGTCATTGTAGTGTTTTGTTACAAACACTACAGTCATCACTTATTATACTACCAATTAAAATAAATCTATACTCACAGTAAGTAGTACATATATAAATATATATATATATATATAGAGTGAGCAACATAATGAAATCGCTACCCAACACTATTTATGAAAGACTCTCACACAACTAGCGTGACCAGTGTATGTATATGTTACTACCTTTGCTGCCGCTTGTCAGGTGGTTACGTATCAGTGCAGTATACATTTTGTTGCAGTGCAGTTATGTTTATGTAAAATGCCTTATTCAATCCAGGAGAATCACGTCAAGTATTTCATGTGACAGGCACTTGGAGATTTTTCTAATCTCCAAATGCTTGTATCCCAGCCAAGAGTAGCAAACACAATTTAGTTAAGAAATGGCATACAGCAGGTTTGGTTTCAAACACAAAATGAAACAGGCAACCTTCTGTTAGGACTCCACAGGCCATTGGCGATATTGAAAGGAAAATTACTGCCTATCCAAAAAAATCAATACACAAGTTATCCTAACAATCTGGTGTTAAGTTCACATCTTGTCGAAAAATTCTTCATGAATTAAAATTGAAACCATACCTCATTACAACTGTGCAACAACTGAGAGAGACAGACAACAAGCTGTGTGGTGGATGGTGGCCTCCACATTCCCCAAGTTGTCTACTTGCAATATTTTCCTTTGGGAATAATTAAAGGAGGGTGTTTATGCATCTAATCCCCATAATATTGATGAACTGAAGGTGAACATCAAGAGAGTCTCAATATGACCAATCGAGCACAAAAGTGCATCGATGCTCAGGGTGGTCATTTTGAACATCTTTTGTAACAACAAGGTAAATGAATGCAACATTTAAATTATATTTTATGTTTTTCTTATTTAATTTATCCGTATCATTCATAAAATTTCATTCCAACATAACCAACCAATTCTGCAGCGGTTTCGTTATGGGTTGGGTTTTATGTTGCTCACTATATATATATATATATATATATATAAAACAGAAATTACAAAAAAGAAGTCTAATAAAGAAAAAAATAGGTGTATCAAAACTTCTTTTTATTTAGTTAAAGTTAACAGGAATTATTATTTTTCAATCAAAGGTGAAAATAAAAAAAAAACTCAAAAAAAAAATTTTAAAGTTATACCAATATGAAAAAAGAATACTATAATATTAGCAATATTGAAGTAGATACACTTATCAAATAAAAAATAAAGCGTAAATCTTTTGATGAACTAATTTCAAAAAATAAACTTATATAATCAAACCAAAATGATTTTGGTGAAACTATGGAATCCTTCTGATACTTCCTTACTACACTTTTCAAGTATGACCAAACAGTCATTCTAATTTGTATAAGTTAGCATATCTCACTCTATTCATATTGGGTTGAATGAAATAATTTATTTTTTTTACTACACATAAAAATTAAAATGCACAATGCTGCCACATAATTATTACTTTATGTAAGATTATAATGCTTCATGAGAAACTGTAAGCCACCTAAAGTTAAAAGTTGGCCTTCTTTAGTTTACAGTCTACTAGTTCTGAGAAAGTTAAATAAAAAGATAATAAATAAATAAATATGTTATAAATTAAAAACTTTTTTTAAAATATGACTTCTGTATTCCTTTTACATCTGTGAAATTGTGTGCATCATATTCTAAAAATATTTTCAATCAATGTGCATACAAATTTAATGGAAGTAATTTTACAAAAATTTGTACTTTACAAATAAGTATTCCCTATAATCCATAAATTCCACAAACAATAAAATAGTCATTTTAAATAAAGAATGCTTTTCTTATTAAATATTTTCCACTATTAAATGTATAGATAGTGTCATTTCATATGGCTCGTCACTACAACTGTAGCGGAATGACACTACTTCTACCCACCCCTCCATAAGTATACAATCAGTTGCACATAAATGAGTCATCTGCCACCAACAAAAACTATCAGCAACAAAACCTTATTATTCATATAACGTACCCACATATATTTGAATAATAAGAATAATAAGTATTTTGTGTTCAGAAATTTTTCATAAAAAAGAAATGATTATGTGTCGTTTATAAATATTATTAATGAAGGTTAAATATCTTAAATTAAGTGATATGTAACTTTATTATTAATATAAATGATACAAATATTATATGAACATATTTCTTCAGTTCATCATTATTTGTTCCCTGTGTTGACTTCAAACATATTTCATGGATTACAATTTTTTATAGTAAAGCACATAAAGTATTTTTGTTAAAAATACGTAAATTACTTCTACAGACTAGTTGTAGTGTTAGTTTTATTTTATTTTTTTTATGTTAATCTAATGCTAGTTTTAGTTTGTTAAATTATGTCTAAACTAGGGGTAAGAAAAATTGTACGCAGTCAAGCTTGCAAAGTTGTGGCTAATGTCATGAAATTTATGATCAAAGACAAAAAATGTAGTATTTATTATTGATCCTAAAAAAATAATAGAAAGGTTTAGTGCCACGAGGGAAGTTTTGAAAAGTTCTATAACTCTAACTAAAGAAGAGGCAAAATTTATGACTGAAAATTCATCAACTTTTTCTTCATCCAAAAAAAAATTTAAAAAACGAGTGTCATATTTCCGGGTTAGAAGATTTTGACTTGTGCGCTGTTTGCCTACACGGTGAACAGCGCACAAGTCAAAATTCAAAACCAACTCAAAAGCACAAGTCAAAATTTTAACTGTGTTAACAATTTTTACACTCAAGGAAAATGTCTTCCAACCATAAAAAAGTTATTATAAAAATTAAAAAATGATAATGTGTTTCAAGGTTCTGCTACATCAAGATGTATTTTGAAAAAATCGTCTTCAAATGGGCTAAAATTTCACCAAGTAGATCAGTAATAGTGGAAAGACATGATATCCAAGGCAAACATTATAAGTATCTGTAAAAAATTAATGAATTCAAAGAACAAATCGTATAGTTGTATTTGTCGATGAAAGATTCATACACATTACTCATTTGCAAAACAAAATGATGAATTGAAAAGAGCTCGCCTAAAGAATCTTTGAAAAAACCGGTTGGCAAAGGATCAAGAACGATTATTTTGCATTCTGGTGGAGATATAGGATTCATACCACACTGCCTTACTACATGGAAATCCACAACAGCCACAGAAGACTATTATCATGAAATAAATTTTTCAAAGTGGCTTAAAGAGAAACTGCTTCCAAATTTGCCACCAATTCAACAATTATACTACATAATGCTCCTTATCACAACATTAAAGAGAACAAAGCCCCTAATTTGAATTTAAAAAAAAATCAATATGCAAGACTGGCTGAAAGTACATTGCATTCTTTTCCGTGAAACCAATCTCAAAGTGGAACTTTATGAAATAGTTACAGAACATAAGGCATCATTTTAAGTTTTTTCAGTAAACGCTAATGATGATATTTTAAGACTTCCCCTGTACCATCCCAAGCTAAACCTGATAGAATTGATTTGCACAGCGAAATACTACATTTATCCATGAAGATGTTGACACACTTTGCAAAAACAAATTGGCATCAATGGGTGTAGAACAGTGGGAGAAAAAATCAAACATTGCTTGAAAATATTAAAAAATTACTGGGATATGCAAGGTCCACTGGAGGAGGCTATCGAATCATTCATAATAAACTTAAGCTATGATACCAGCAGTGACAACATGACTTCAACAGAAATTAAAAGTACTGATGAATACAAAGGTGGGAACAACGAAGAAACCATGACCAGCATGGAGGAAATCTAACTCCAGATAACTACTGCAAAAGGGTAAGTATCTATAGTTTCAATACTGAATCAAATAGGAAAAAGCAATTATTTTGAAATGCATGAATATTTAAACAGAGTTTGTTTATAAAAAAAAAAAAAGTCACTTTACTAGTCTACAAGGCGAAATTCAGATTCGCAGAGTTTACGAATATTGCTGTGTACAGCAGTACACAGTCCAGTGGTACATGTAACGTAGTTGCAACTTCTGCCGTCAGATTAGACTGCTGTTTTAAACTTATTGACTGTGTGTACGGACACAGACACATATCATGATAGTGTTACATAACACTATATCATTTATTAGGCTTTATTTATATTAATTGAATTAATTGATGTCATTTTAATTTCAATGTTTATAATAAAGCATTAGTTTTTTTTCTGCTTATTATGGCTATTTTTGTAATTATAATCAAATTTTATCATTCGTCCCGTTTTTTTGCAATAAGATCACTTGTTTTCTTGGTCAATGTACTTTAAAACACAAGCATGATGAAAATATATCATACTAAAAAAGTATACACAAATTACATCAATTGTAATAGGCAAGTATTTATAAGCATTACATAATTTGTAGATTTGTTATTACTAATAAAAGCAAACATTCTCTGTTTTTTGCAGTGTAAACTGCAACAGTTGTTACTAAAGAAGTAGTGTCATGTTAAGATGTCAAGTGAATGCGGAAAACCTCTTTGCAGTCAAGCATGTCGTCTTGTGTTTAATGTTATTAAGTTCACAGACAAAGAAAAAATGGATTACTGGTGTCTCTTGTGAAAGAGATGGAATGTGCTTGTCGAATGCTAAACTTAAGCTGGCAAACAGTACTTATAATTTGGAAAACTGCATAAGAAGCAGTGGTTCTCAAATTCAAATATTCAAATGCCAAAGAAAAAAAGAAATATACTCCACATAATAAATATGAAATAGATGATTTCGACAGATAATGTTATTAGGTGAGAATTTCTTAAATATTTTGAATTCTATATGGACCTACTATACACAATTGAAAATTGCACCATTTACTTTAAGAGGAACTGAATTTTACCATTAGTAGAGAAACACTAACGAAAATGATTAAATCTGATGGGTTTTCAATTCAGGAAGTATAAAAACAATAGTCTGATTTTGTGTGAACAAGAAGATGAAATCACAAAATGTACATTTTTTCTTAGGTATATGAGAAAGAAATGCAGCTTCTGAGCAAAAAAACCCAGTCATACACTTAGATGAAACTAGGGTACACACACATTATACTGTAAAACATTGCTGGAAAAGAGACGATGTACCAGGTGTTTTGTTAATAGTAGTGCCAGTGACCGTTTACTTGTGGCTTATGCAAATGGGCATGAACCACCCACATGAGCCACAGATACATGGGATTCACAGGTGGTACTTTCTTAATGTACGATTACAAGAAAAAACAGAAGGTTATCATAAAGAAATGAACAATGAACATTTTTTGAAGTTTATTGAAAAGCAAGTTAC
Source organism: Lycorma delicatula (assembly GCF_047948215.1). Classification (NCBI taxonomy): domain Eukaryota; kingdom Metazoa; phylum Arthropoda; class Insecta; order Hemiptera; family Fulgoridae; genus Lycorma; species Lycorma delicatula. Next base: position 115,646,946 of record NC_134457.1, on the reverse strand, counting down.
CCCAGGATTACTGACAAATTGTATTTTAGTCATACATAACATACCTTACCGTAATGAACCAAAAATAAACCTCCATCATCCAATTCATTGAAAAAGACATTCAAAAATGGCTCCAAAACAATTAAATTAACTACGACCCAGATCTAACAAAAAAAGAACTTTTAGAAATTGCCAAACTACATCGCCCAGAACCACAATATGAATTAGATGAAATACTAAATAACAGTGCTTAGATTGTCATCTTACCACCTAGATTTTAACCCCATTGAATTTATTCATTATCTAGTTAAAAAAAAAATTGTAACTGCAATATGTCCCACATATCTTAACAGAACTGAGAGCCATTACATTAGATACAATTTCGTCAATTACTGTAGAAGACTGGAAAAGATCAGTTCAAAAGCTCAGGAGATAATGAATTCTTACTGGAAAACAGATGCGTTAATGGAAGATACCATTAAAAGCATAATTATAAATATAGGAATGGGCAATAATGAGACATCAGGTAGTGAAAAAGAATTTGGAATTAATTTTAGTAGAAGTGAAACTGAGTCAAGTTCAGAAATCGAGGGTTGTTGGCCTATCAGAGATAGTTCTAGGAAACTGCAGACAACACTGTATTAAGGATACAGGATACAGTTAAGGACTGTATTGAGGTGGTATTGATTGTTTAATTATTTATTAAATTAATATAAAAATATTATTTCATTTTTTATTCCACAATTATATCCAACTTGTAGCGATTCTGTAGACCTACATGTTCAAATTATTATTCTCACTTTCAGATAAAATGGTGTGAACTATGACACCATTTTAGTAAAAACATTTACTTAATTAAATTATTGTAATTAATTGCAAGTTAAATTTATTTCATTTATGAAAACAGTAATGTAAAAATTAATCCTTTCAATTGTTTTACTGTGATCAGAAAAAAATTACAGGTCCCAAAAAAATGTAGTAACCTATTTTAAACAAACAAAATTTCTTGTTTGGAACAGACTGACAAGCATGTCATTTTGTTCAGTAGGACTAAGCCAGAGACTATTCCCTGCTGGGCTGGTCTAGTGGTTAATTCATCATTGCAAATCAGCTGATTTCAAAGTCAAGAGTTCTAAGGTTCAAATCCTAGCAAAGGCAGTTACTTTTATATGGATTTGAATACTAGACCATGAATACCGGTGTTTTTTGGTGGTTGGGTTTTAATTAACCACACTTCTCGGGAATGGTCAACCTGAGACTGTACAAGACTTCATGCACTTCACTTACATCCATACATATCATCCTCTGGTTCCAGAGGCTAAAGAGAAAATTAAAAAAGATTGTACTGCTGCGTTGTATTTCCATCTCCATCTATACCCAAACAAACAAGAGTGTTGCAATCCTCCATAAATATGAACTTCGCCTTGTCGACTTGTAGTTTATTTTATCAATTTGTTTTAAAAAGTATAATTCACAGTATTATTAACGGATTGATTAATGAAATAATAAATTGTAAATTATGATAAATTTTAATTAATTTTTTTTTTACAATTATAGGCCATGATGTGTCATGTACCATTACCAATTGTGATGGTATAAAAAAACCATATTAACAGATGGCTGATTTATAGTACAATATTAGCATCCAGTATTAGCAATTCTACGAGTATGTTTGTTGTGCAATGATTACACTGCTCCCACTCTCCACAAACCATATGAATTGGTACTATCTATAGATTCCTGACAACTGAACAGCATCAAAGTACAATTCATACTATAATTAAAAAGAACTTCATTTCAAAAGTTGCGGAAATGTAAGTGTTATATCACATATTACATCACACCAACAGTTTAAAATAACCTTTAAAATCCACATTATAAAATCAGATAACCACTACATGCAACAGAAATAACAATATACATTAGCGTTTCACTTATTTATACACCATCATAATAAATCAGTCAACAATATATGAACATAAATGACAAGAAAAAGTTTATATTTCATATACAAAAGCACAAAATTGGTGATTGATTCTGGAAGAATTTGTAGTCAAATACTCTAAAGATGTTAAAACAATCCTTTTTATTTATTTTTAATTTTTTTTTATTTTTCTTATGACAATATCAATTCAAGACATATAAACAAATAACTATTTATACACATAAACAGAACAAAATTTCCGTTACACCATAAAAACTACATTTTTTCTTGATTATCAGTTTTTATAATACATGATTACCAGCTCAACAAAGTAATATGCATCAATACTAAAAGAAATCAGTTTTTTTTTTTTAATTTTTTAATTGAGAAAATGAGTCTAACAAGATTACAGAATCATATTTGACATTACAATTATAGATTTGATTTACAGATACGTGTTTGGCAGTTGGTTTGTTTATTATTTAAAAACATAATTACAGTTATTTGTTGAACTATTATTGTTGTTCACATTCTTTCTTTCAGTACAGCTTCTTAAACATACTTACCTTAATCACAATTACACATTATATTAAAAGGAAATTGATATAAATAAACCACTAGTTTAACTTTTATGCACAATGCCTGGACAAGCTCTTAATTAAGCGCAGTCACACACCAAGAGTATCTTATTTTTCAATGCACCCCCATAGTAAAGAAGCTGCTGTCCTGCTGGCTAATAAAAGCTGGTATGACAACACAAACGGATCCAGTATAGTAGCTAAAACAAGTAACCTGATACTTATCCAAGCAGAAATTTAAAAGATATATTGGATTACCTACCTCTTCCAGTAGTATTTATTTTATTTTATCTTCCAGTAGTAAATTTATTTTATTTTATTGATTTGGAGTTAACTAATTGGTTTTTTACATTAAATCATTAATTTTAAAGTTGGAAAAAGGAGCTAATTTTGCTTTTTAGGTATATTTATATGTAATTCAAAGGGGAAGTTAGAATTGTACTGCCTCTCTTATCCGAACCTTCAAAACATTATTTAGAAAATAAAAAATGAAAAATAGAAAAATAAAAAATATTAAAAAAAATGTAGACCTTTAATCATATAACAATTTATGTACAATAGAAAATGAAAAATTAAATAATAAGTAAAACTAAAGTAATGTAAGTAATCTTTAATTTTTTTTAATTAAACCAAACATTAAACAAACAAAAAGAAGAGAAAAAAGGAGTCCATTGTATGTTTATTTCTAAACAATGAACAAGTGAGTTTAGGAGAAGGATTTACCTCAACATGCAGCCAGTCTAAGTATTATCAACTTCCATATAATAAAAAATTGATAAAGCGATGGACAAGGGCTTGGAGATAATGCTGAGAAATATCTCAATTAATAGATAATTTTTTTCAAAGATTTACCATTTACCATGTATCAAATAAAATAATTAAATATTATAACCACCAGATACACTCAGAATAAAAAGGCAAGATCACTTACTTAACTACAGTGCTTTTAATGTCTCACTCCAACTTCAGCACTTAAAAATAGAAATACACATTTTACATTTTTATTCTGACCTTTTTTACATCTTACCTTTTTATTCATACTGTATCTGGTGGTCATACTATAACAATTGTTTAAATAATAAATATTATACCTATGATTCATTAAATGGCCATTATAATAATAAATGGGCCAACAAAATTCAAATACAGCACAAGATATTCTAAACATCATTCATACCACATTCTAAATCAAACCTAGGAATACAAAAATAAATAATCAGAAATAATCTCCAAACTAATTATAATTTAACAAAAAAGATGGTGAGAGATATCTAAAACATGGTAAAATAATGAAGCTATGGAGCAGTATCGTGAAAGATAAATAACCTGTAAGAAAATTGGTAGAATTTTTGTTAACTGTACTTAAAATATTAACACATACAGGAACTAAATAAAAATATTAATTACCAGGCCATCAAGGTTGAAATGTTCCGCTATCCAATCACGACCTTGTTTAAATTCTTCATGTAGTCCCATAATATAAAGAGTATCTAATCCGTCAATAATTGTTGCTCCTAGATTCGCTGAACCAAATATACTGGCTGTATGACCACGTCTGCTTACAGGTCGAAGCTCATTCTTACCCCATGCATAACGAACATAATTATCCCACGCGTGTTTCATCATCTGAAAATAAGAAACAAAACATAATTTTTTTTTTTTTTTTATTACATTATACTTATTGCAGATAATATTAAAAAAAAACCTTTAAAAAACTTGATGAATTTGGATCATCGATTAATAATTTCCTGCAACATACAATAATTTATAAATGAATAATGGCACTCATTAAAATAATGAATCATAAAATTTTACGGACATACACTTAATCTTTTTTTTATAAAAAAAAGTCCATTTACTAAAAATGATAGTGCAGTCTTTCGTTATTTCACTCTTAGTCACAAATCCACAAAATTACACATTAATCTGGACTCAACAGATAGCTATTTATTTTTTTTTTTACATCTCTGCACATTCACTACATTACATTAACAAGAATATAAAAATTAAATCATTTTTAATGTTATATTATCTAATATAAATTATACGGAGTTTGAACTGGATTAAAAACAAAAACTTTATTACTTATACAAATCTAGCACTACAATATTTGCTCGATACAGAGATAATATTTTATGCCAGAAAAAGCAATACAACATTCTGCCTTTACCTTTTAGTAAAATACTAACACATTGTAACAATCATAAGTATAAAGCTGACAACAGTTTTTGCATATCCTTTGTGCATTTCACATAAACCACTTTTGACAGAGTAAAAGCAATGTCACAGAGAAATAGTGTATACATAGTCACTGTCAATAAATAATTTGATTTTGGAATTTAAAAGTGAAATTTCCTTTTATCTATTCATAACAATAGATAATATTTAATTACGTAATAATATCTTAGCTGTATCTGTATCCATAATTTTAGGCAGTTTAAAAAAAAAGGTTTAAAAGTTTCTACATTTTCTACAAAATTTATGATGATACAAATTGTTTATTTGGTTTCATATAAGTGTGCAAAAAAAATTTTCTGCAGCAAAATTTTTACTGTCAAAATACTGTTACTTATTTAAATAAAATAAAAAAGGAAGGATAAAAGGGACTGAAACTGAAAAGTAAGTAAAAGTTAAGCTTCAGGAAAAACTTGTGTTTGAGTGATAAATAAGAAGGTAATGTAAGAAAACATCACCATAAAAAGAAACGTGTAATAAACAAGATATCTAAGACACCTACGACAACACATTGTATACAAAAAGTTATAATAAACAAAATAACAATATAAAATACATAAATTACCTACAAAGAAATAATAAAAAATTACAGTTTAAGTATACAGCAGCGTACTTTGACTCAATTGTCAAGAACAATAAAACTGATATAAGGTAACTTTCTACATGAAATCTGCAAAAAAATTTAAAATTATCATTACTTTAATAAATTAAACCCAGCTTATTATCCACCTAGATATAAAAAGATCAAGAAAAATGAAAATAATTCAGATACATTTATGTTTCTTATTTACAAAACAAATCTTTTTGAAAATTTTATACATTTTTCTTTGTCTTAATTTTAAATAAAATAAAATTATTTACCTCAACAACTTTATTGCGTCTTTGAAGAGTTGTATTATCCAAGTTTATTTGTTCAGGCACTTCATACCGTATTATAGTTTCATCCCTTGTTACCCTACTTTTATCAACTTCTGTATCACCAAAATTATAACCACTTTCTGGTTTAAACACCATTAATATCAATAATGTACAGCTTACAACTGCTAAAGCTAAAATGAACCTCAGAGTTCTTAGTGTTCTTTGACGCATAATTACTGTTTTTTTTTTTTGTTTTTTTTATAATATTAAATTACTTAAAGGTTAAGAAACTACAAAATAAATAACACAATCAATAACCATTATCTTAACAAATTATTAATCTATAATTACCATATTTCATCTGAGATATCAGATGTATAAAAATCCAAATAATAAAAAAAAAATAATATTATACATGAACAATTAAATTTTGAAGATTGATGAATGGTCTACGCAAATGATAAAATTTATTTAATATAAAATTAATAATAATAACAGCAGTACGAAATTGTTATCAATAATTTTTAATTTAAAATTACCACTTATTTACTGACCTAGAAAATGAAACAACCTTCTTTTCTATTTTAATATTTTAACATAAAAAGTTTTTTGATTTGATAAAGTTGTGATCACTATGAAAGCAAAAAAATTACAAGCAGTAAATGTTACTGCCATTACATTTTACAATATATTTTACTATTACATTTTTATATATAAAAATGTAAAACTACATGCAAAAACTACCTGACCGTTAAGCTGAAATTTTCTATGAGCATAGTTTATATAACTGGAAAGAACGTGACTACTGCCGTTATAAAACGTTTCATCACCTCAGTATGGTGTCTGTCACAATGGTTTGCAGTAACAATCGGATTCAGTTCCTTACTGATAATCAACTTTATCATGACCAAACTGCTACTCAAATCAAATTTGGAGACTGCTCGCAGTATTTGAATTAAATTTTCCACAAAAAAGTTCTCTATCTTCAATATCTCGTTCAGTTATCGAGAAAAATAACTTGAAAGGTGCAACAGCAAATGGCTAGGCAATTCACCAATACAGCCTATGTCTTCAGTTACTTGTCTAAAACTCATAACACAGAAAAATAGAGGAACAAAGTATGAACACCTCCTTATAGTGTTTGTCGAGTAACGCTAAGAACTGTGCAAAATACTTTTTAACTTGTACGAAAGATAGGTAACCAGCTAGCTGTAACTACTATTTTTAAGATTTTGCCAACCATTCTGAAACCTAGATACTTAAGATCATCAAATTTTGAGCTCCAACTGGCTAGTTTAAAATATAAATATAACAAGCAAAATTAAATAAATATGCGAATGTACTAAATATTAAATATGAGAGTCGTTCAGAAAGTTCTCACCCTGACAAAGAAAACACAAGATTTTTTAGACATTTATTTCTCACACGTAATCACCTTGCAATTCAGTATATTCAGACTAATGATTTTCAAACTTTTTAATAACCTTAGAATACATTACTTGCCCAAATCTGCAAAATAAGCCGTTGTCTCAGCCTTGACCTCATGATTTGAAGTGAATCTTTGTCCAGAGAGACACTTCTTCAGATTTGGGAAAATAATTAATCACTAGGAGTCGAATCCATTCACACTTCAAAGAGTAGATCATGGAGTTTTGCAGCAACAACCCAAGATAAGTGTAGAGGCGCATTATGATAATGAAAGAGCCCCTTCTTTTTGGCCAGATGTGGACGTTTAGCATGAATGTTGTGTCAAATTACATGAAAACAATTCTGTCTAATCTGATACGAGTTGGATATTAATTTTTACAAATAAGTGACTATTATTTTTAACAAAATATTGCAAATTCATAAGCACAAGATAAAATACTGTTACTAAAACATTTTACATAAATTAGAATATCATTTTAGTTTCTGAATTCACTTTTCATCTAAAATAAATATTTTTATCCAAGATCTTCTACAAGCAACATGATTTATTTGTTTTTCAGGCAGTTTTATAAAGCTTTTCACTAAACAAGTTATTTCCTGATGTATGCAGATCTATCATATAGCCAGTCAGGTTAAATGACCAAAACCCTTCAAGCATTTATTTTTCTCTTTGAGAGAATATCTGAAACCCAATAATTATTCACTGCAATAGAACCCACAAACAATTCAAAAGTTGAATCTAGCTAAAAGTTAATTAAATTTCAATGAAACTGCAAACCATGATGAATAAATTATGAAAGTGTTACTAATGTCTGTAAAAAAACGGTAGTCATCTGAAAGATGTTATTTAAAAAATTTAAATGCTTATATGTAAATAATTTGTTCTTATATTTACAAATTAGATTCATGAAAGAATTTATTTACATCATTTTTAGAATTATCTGTTTCACTGAAATACTCTATTTTACTAAATTTTAATATAAATAATATATCTTTTTTTAATGAAACCGAAATCAATACCAGATTTATTTCAATCAGATTAATAAGAAAAGAGTTATGAGCAAACAAACATAAAAAAAGTATACAGGTCCAATACATAACCTCCTTTTCTAAAGTCCGTTAAAAAATCAATAATTTTGAAAAAATTATAAAAAAATTAATTTTGTTTAATACAAATAGTTTTATATTGTTATTAAATATATGTGTTCAACATTATTACTTCCTCTTTTATATAAAATTTCAAATTTTAAATAATTAATATACAAAAGTGAAACCATATAACTTTAGAGGTTTTTTTTTATTTCTACAATTCTTCTGGCTTTTTAAACTGGCTTCCATATAACATTTAAGATTTTTCAAACTAAATCTCAACATAAAATTTCTGTTATATTTTTCTGTTTTAAATGAACCTTGATATAAGATTTCTTATTTGTTAAGCTGAACCTTGGCATAAGACTTCTGTTTTAAATTAAACCTTAATGTAAAACTAAATTGAAGTAGGGACCCACAATCTCACCTCACTTAATACCACCCCTCCATTATATTTACGGTACAACCATTTCTGTTTTTCTTTTTCTTTACTTAAATTAGATTAACTTCTGTCAGTCTGTAAATACCTCTTTATACTATCATCCCATCAGATTCTTTGTTTTTATGCTTTTTGTTTTATTTCTTCTTCTTTATGTTTTAAAAACCTATACTTCTTGCTAGTATTTGGTTTTATACCAGATTAAATTTTCTTTGCAGAGTTTGTTATTCAATTTCTAGTTGTTTTAATTAATTTATTTCTTAATAAGGTTTATTTTTGGATAAATTTTGGTTCTGAAGTAAAATAAAATGATATACCTCTATCAAAAAATTAAATAGAAATATTTAAAAAATGTTATGACAGTTGTTGATTAAACACTGAGTAATGAAATTTTACTTTTGTTTGTTAGTCTTTTTTTTTAATTTTTTCACAAAATTTGGAAGACAATATTATGCAGTTTATGAGTGACTAATCAAAGTAACACTATAATTTCATCACCAATCTCAACATAAAATTCACATTTATGACTATTCACCTGTCAACTATATTCGTTTTGTTAAGATAACAGTTTTAGCTATGAAAATAATTGAATATACAGAGTCCTATGAAGTGCTGGCCAAACTTACGGGACTGATTAAGTTATTTAAATAAACAAAAAGATTCATGAGGATAAGTACCCTATCTATCCCTCTGTCCACCAATTTGTGATTTTTTTTCAATGAAAATTAATATTTCAACAACAGATTGAGATAATTTAATGAAATTTGCTGTACATGTGCCCAACAACTTCTACATAATAAATAAGTTAGAAAATTATAACATGGTTAGCAGCTTTTTCAGTTTTTAATCATTAATAATTTTGTAAATATGTATATTATTGAATTATATTATATTAGATAAGTCCAACAATTTTGTCCCTGTTTTCACTTCCTTCACTAAATGAATTTAAAAAAAAATAATATTACTTTCTATTATCATACCATTATATAAATCTGAAAGTTTGTTTGTTACTCAACCTCATAAAAACTATTTCACCTACTTCAAATTTTTTTTATTTTATTTTTTTTTATAGAGAAATATATCGGCAACAAAAAATCCTAAGATCCAAGTTAATTTTTTGAAAAATGCAAAATAATGCAATTTTTAGAAAATTTATAATTTTGTAAAACATGAAAATTTCTTTATTCAGCGAGTGTACTACTGCACTGATTTCAATGAATATCTTTTTATTTTCTTTCTTTTTTATGAAGATGTCTCCGTTTTATTGGCTCTATTGTTACAAGTATGCATGTATTCACTAGTTAATACTAAACAACATTCTAACTTTTTTGTGTACCTAACAATACCTGTGTTCAAGTACTACAACTATTTACTGTGAATGGAAGTAATTAAAATCAAATTCTGGCTAAAAAATTTATTGAGAATATAAGACATCTATGACAACTTAACCAACTTATAGCCATTTCATCTTTTTAAATATCAAATAGTGTTAGTCATGGTTTTCAAAATAGAAATATCAATACAAAAACTTAAAGGCTTATTCCTTACAATATGAAATTCCTTCACCCCTTAATCTTGTTGGAAAAATAATAATGGTATGAAAGATAATACAAGTCACTATAAAATGGTCATTCGATTTAAAGAAATAAGAAAAAAACAGCAGTTTTGAAAGTTATAGAGACAAGAAACCAACATATTATTTCTATAATATGTAATGTTTGTTCTGTTCAGCATGCTCAATTACTGCAACTATTCTCTAAACAACAAATATCAATCCATAATTAGGTAAACAAATATAATTTATACAATTTCCCTAAAACTGGCATTTTACCATTTAAGGAATTTTTGAAAATAGTTTAAAATTTAAACTTTTGTATTAACAAATCAACCCAAATTTTATAATACATCTTCAAAAACTTATTTCAAAATTTTTCAGTTATCTATTAAGATCATATTCAATCACCAATGCTGGTTTTTCACAATGATGTCAGCTAATGTAATTGTTGGCAGGTTTTTTTTTTAAATAGCCAAATGCATAATTAGAATGAGGTTAAAAAGTTTGTAGAATTTGAATTGCATCTGTTTATTTAGAATATAGTATTTGTGTGATCATATACTTCACAATGTTCAAATGTGTTAATATGTATACTGTATGTTTCTTCATTGTCTACATAGAATATCAAGGTTACCGTCAATTTGTTATCGTCTGGATTAGTGATTTGTATCTATGAGATAGATGGCAAATGTTGACTTTATGTTTTGGAGGGCTTTTATATTGGAAGTTCACTGTTGACAAAAGACTTCAAACATTGTAACATTATGAAATCTATAAGCAAACAACAGCGATATAATAAATGAACAAGTACAATTCAAATCCAACACACTTTTCAATCACATTTTAAATATATCTACCTACATAAAAAAACATCAACAGTAACATCAACTGATACTAGAGGATGAAAACAGTACTTCCAGTACTTAGGATGGTCACAAAGATGACCTTCCAAAAATGGTTTGAAATAAGTTATTAAAAGCATTTTATTACAAAATTAGATTCAGTTACTTAAAAAGATAAGTTAGTATTAAAAAATTATTATCATCACCATCAACATTGCACTTGTCATGGGCACAAACAAATACAAGCAAATTTTTCAAATACTAAAAATAATATCTATTCATTATTCAAATAAAAAGTATAAAAGTAAAAATTGTTAAATATTCCCAAAATTAAAAAAAAAATGAAGTAAAAGATTAAAAATAATAAAATTTAAAATTTTATAAATAATTATAAGTTTATGACATTTATGGCTCAAAGCCTTTGGAGAAAATGACAACAAATTCTAGGAAACAACCAAGTAGATAATTGCAATAGGAACCGAGAAAATCATGAACATACACCACACATGTGAAAAACATAATCCCCCTTCCTCTTTTTGCTTCGCTACGGTTAGGGATTAGAAGTAATAATAGATGAGAACAAATAATTAGACATATAATTTTAATTAACAGCAAAAGTAGCTAATATTTACACCCATCTGAAGAAATAAACATTTCAAAATAGATCGCTGAAATCTTCTACAACTGGCCCTTATCTGAAATGAAGAAATACTCTGGAAATGCCACTAAAATTAAATCATTACAAATATTATTCTTAATAAACTGTATTAATTAAAAATAAAACAGCCCACAAATAAAAGTCATTGGTCCTATCTTAATAAACAGAAAAAAGATTATAATCAGATATTTTCTCACACTCTCATTTATCGACCCGCAAAGGAATGATTGGCTCCTACAGTGACCAACTAATTCAGTATGCTGAATTTAAATTATCCAACTGCAATGCAAGTTCAAAGGATAGTTATAAATGAAAATGTATGTATAATATTACTTATTTTTTAATTCATTGGTATAACTAGCTATATATCTGATAACAGAAATAATTTTTTTATGATGGTAGTAAAATGAGTAATACCAGACCCTTGCAGGGAATCTAACATAGAACCAATTAAATGAGCTGGATAGCCATAATACAACAATAGCCCATACATTCTGGGATGTTAATCAGGAAAAAATGTACAGAGATAAAACAGGATTTAATAGAGGTTCATATTAACATGATCCAATAGTTCCATGATCTCAACAGGAACACCCACAACTGATAAAGTAAGGTTACACGCATATCCCCGAAATAAATTTTGAGTAATTAGCCTGAATAGACATCTACTTTTGAAATTGATGTTGTGAAGTGTAATTTTTATTAGTATTAGGTGTTTTAATGTCCATCAGTCACAGAGAGCTGCCTCTTTCCTGTTAACAACCAACATATCGCAACTACTTAATCCAGATTTTGGTTTCCAAACAATTTTTTTCATGATATTAAAAAAAATGTACTGTACTTGCAACATAACTTAGCCATATACCAAACTTTGAATTACACATCTATCATCATCAGTGAATAAAAAAACTGACAACAAAGTTGTAGGGCTTTCCCACCAGGAGGCTTTTTCTGATACACGGCTTGGGCACACAATTTTATTCAAAATAGTTATCATTTTATTTAAATTTAATATTTTTTGTTTATTTAATTCAATGATGATGCGGGTGTGGCGGGGCGGGTGTAACGATCACTTTAAATACTTTTTTACACTTTAAATATTATTCATTTATTTAATTCTATCACTAACCTGTGACGTTACAATATAGCAGTCAACTGCAGCAGCTGTATGTCAGTGCTACACTAGCGATCCTTGTGGTGAGAGGTGGTACAAATAGTTTATTTCGAGCATTTTTTTTTGCGGAGGGATGCGATTTTGCAAAAAAAAATTGGAAATATTATTTTTTAATTGTTAACAAATGTGCCTGAAGAAAAATAAGATTTTAATTATACGGAATAACAAGATACTGCGGGTGACCTTACTCTACAGCCTCACTTCCTTGACCTTTAAGTTGAAAATGTAATGGCATCAATGCCTCATATATAAAAGTAATGTGACCAAGTTTGATCAAAATCTGTCTAGTAGTTCTGGAGATATAACTAGTTCAAGACCGAACACATACACGAGCGCGCGCGCGCGTACAAACGAACATCCGGAAAATTTCCATCTGTTTTTTGGGTTCCTTAAGTGTCAAAACTTAAAGTTCTGGTGAAAACCGCTTATGCTCAAATTGGATCGATTACCACACTTTCCCTTTTATAGCTGTAATTCTGCTGTAGCGCTAGGCGGGAAAGTAAAAGAAAGGTATTGAAAAATTAAATGAGTATGTCTTTTATCATGTAAAAATGTAAAAAAATAAAATGTCAACAAGAATTCACATTAAGAAAATGTAGATCTACTAATTACTACACTGTTAAGTAAAAGTATTTAAACATTCTGGCAAATAAACAATCAAAATATCAATGGATACACTGTTACGCAATTATTCAAGTTATTATACTCGTATAACTATAAGTCAATACATTAGGGTAGATGTACACTAATTAGGGTAAGATGTAGAATCTTTGATAAAACCTAGTTAATAAAATAAATTATCCTTCTATTTAATAGCAATACTAAGACAAAAGATAAAACTTGCCTTTTCACAATCATCTAGTATGGACTGGAGTTAAATTATTAAATAAAAGATTTGTCAAAGGCATCATAACTGATTACTTTACATGAGGGTGGTCATTTCAAGGTTTTTTCTTTTACATACCCGAAAATATATTATTAAATGAGTTTATTAAAAAATTTTAGAAAAAGATAATTAAAATTGAACTAAGAAATAACAATGTTGATTCAATTTTTGAACTATGAATATGATGAATAACAATTCTAACCAAACATGTTTCAAGTGTGTTTTTTAAACAAATTTATTTTTGAGGCTCGTTTTTTGAACATTTACGAGGCTCAGGTGATAAATTTTGCACGTATATGCGTACCATGGTAATGAAAAAAGATATTGGAATGAAATAAAAAATGAATAAAAGTACAATAATTTAGCTAAAAAATGCAGTATTTATTTTTCAATATAATCCCCGTTTACACTAATACACTTCCCAACGTGTGACAAGCTTTTGCATTCAGTTACTGAAAAAGTTTGGCCGTCTTTCTCGGATCCAAGTGGGCACAGGTTCCTTCACCTCATCATCGGTGGTGTAATAATTACCTTTGAGATCCCTCTTGAGATAAGAGAAGAAGTGGAAGTCGCACCTCATCATCGGTGGTGTAATGATTACCTTTGAGATCCCTCTTGAGATAAGGGAAGAAGTGGAAGTCGCACGGAGCCAAATCCGGCGAGTATGGAGGGTGTGGAATAACTCAACCTTCAACTTGCGGAGAGCCATCAGAGAGTTTGCACGGTACCCATCGTGCACAGGTTTTACGGTAACCCAATGCTCGATAATATGGTCTACTCGTATTTATATATACCTAACTGAATAACGATGCGTTGCTGGTTGATTCGCCGGTCACTTTGATGCAAATCGTCCACCTCCTTTCGATGTTTCTCGTCAATCACAGAAACTGGTCGTCCACTGGGAGGTGCGTCCTCAATTGTCGCTTTACCAGCTTCACATTCGCGAAATTTCAACGCCCACCTATTCACAGTACTCCCGTCAACAATTTCACTACCGTAAACCGCTTTCAAACGATTAAAAATATTCGTAGGACTCACATTTTCTACTGTTAAATATTCGAACATTGTGCGCTACATTTAACCGTATTGACATATTGGCCATATTCGACTCTATTTTACCTGCTACTGAAAACAAACCGGTAAACGAATTTCAACGCATTATCGCAGGTTAGGTAGAGGGGGATTTTTGCAATTATAATTTTTGCCATGCCTAATTCGATAGTACCTTTTGTCTCCATGTAGCACGCTAATGTGCAAAATTTATCAGCCGAGCCTCGTATTATAAACTGGTATGTATAATGTACTTTGGTCTAGTGAACTGTTTCTAAATGAAATTCGAATTTTTTAACTCTTCTTTGTTTTATTAACCTATCTTACACCATTTTGTTCAGTATTAAATTCTCTACAAGTTTTGCTTAAAGTTTTTATGTGTTTATTACCCATTTAACAAATTTATTGTACATCAAACATAAAAAACAGGATTTTTACCCCAATTTATTGGTTTTCACCCAGATTTCTCAAATTCTACTGCAGATAAGGTTCTGGAATCTATTTTATTCGATTTTTCAAGTCAAAGTTCATAAGAAATCACTAATTGTGCCTCGTTATTTACATTCTAAAAATTTCAGTAAGATCTCATTTCACCGGAGTAGCTGAAATCCAAGCAAAATTTTCACCAGCCGTAACTCGCAAACGAAGCATTTTAGGACATAACTGAACTTTTAGGACATAAGTGAACTTTTCCCATTATTTTCACGAGCAGAATATGTTACGAAAGTTCCGGGAAAACTTCGTGATTCAACTGTTTAATATAGCTTAAAACTACAACCCTATGGTTGTGCTAACATATGTAACCATAAAAAATAAATAACAACAAAAGAGTACTTAGAATATAACAGAAAAAGTCAGGTAGAAGATAATTCTACTACCTGCAAAGTATATTTCAAATAATATAATTGAAAAAATGAACTAATTTGATTTAAAAAGTTCCTCTAAACTGCACATTTTTTTTTTAATACTGTTAAAAAATACTTTGTATAGGCAATATGGTGCTGAACAAGAACTGAATGAGTTTCTTATTTTTTTTTACAGTAAGATAAAATTGAAAGTTTCAATTAAATTAAGCTGGTATGGTACGGAACTCTAACTACTAAGACACATCACTTCATACCATTACAGCAGATAGTAAACTGGAACGAAGCCAACCTATATGGTACATATTCTCCTGCTCGCTCGGTTACATACCCCCTTCACTTTATCTCACTCGCTTCAACAGGCATGGCTAAAACTTTAAAACCGCAAATTAAAATTTAATATTCTTTGTAACAAAAAAATACAACACAAAAAGGTCATTACCAATGAATTAACTTTTTTTTTTAATTTAACGAAAACGTCTTTTTTATGAAAAATCGTTTTTTATTTACTTTACATATGCAATAATTTATTTACGTTACTTTTGGTTGTTGAATTTTTTGTAAACTGTTTACTATTCTGGATGCAAAATAAAGAATTTGTAACTAATTATTATTATTTATCAAAACAAAAATATTTAACAATAATACGTATCACTCACACAATACAATAAACATAAAATAAATGTATACAATAATGTAAATATATAGAAAAAAATAGTAATGGTCTCCAGAATAAAAAATCATTAGACCCTACTTGAGATAAAAATTACACGAGTAAAAAAATGTGTGATGGTTAAGTGATTTAATAAGTAATTCATAAGCAAATTGCATAAGGAAATGTTATTAACTTTCAATGATTTAATAGATGTAACCACAAAGAAATTAAAATTATGTAAACTATACATAACTATTTTTTAAACTGTAATGTCAATATACACCATAAGAAAAGTAAGTACTTTTTTCTATTAAATTTAGTTACAGTAATCTGTATGAAAAGAATCTCTGGATAGACACTAGTACTTCTTCCTTACTGACGTTCCTTTCAATGCAATAAATTGCAATAAGTATTTTTCAAATATAATGTTTTTTATGTAATACCAGTAAAGTTTGAATAGAAGAAAAAGAATCAGAAAAAACTGCAATGGTAAGTTGTGTTTAATAGAAATATTTAAGCGTTAAATAATATAATCAAATTATAAAAATTATACAGACGCTATATAAGTATATCTACACATAAAAAAAGTAAATTCAAACAAGGTTTAACATACAAAAGAATATAAATATACTCCCTTTAAAAAGGATTATCTCACCGATAAATCATCAACACTGACCTTTTTTAAAATCATCCACAGCAGTTACCCATTTTTTATGGGATTTTTTTTCACGGCAATTCAAACAAAAACCCATTTTGCTATTAGGTTCAGCAACTTTATTGGTTTCAGCACAAATCTTCTAAGCCACTCACAATGATAAGGAACATGCAGTTGTCACAACTTCCTGTTGTAGCAAATGCTTCTTTAATAATAGAATTAAGATCCATTCGTTCAAGTTCATATTATAAATTTTAACATAATAAACGATTTTTTCTTTCTTTTTTAATGACACCAACACCCAGACTATCTATATAGATACAATTTTATTAAAACTTTTACACCAAACCACCATAACATGAAACAACCAATAATATAGACCGAAATCACAACCGAGTGAAACTTTTAGAAACATGAGTGTTTACATGCCATGTCATAGAAATGAAATAAATTAGGTCGGCAAGAAATAGATAGTTTTATTTACCTGTGAACATCTTATAAAATGATAAACAAACAATTAAAACGTACACAAAACACTGAGTATTATCTGTTTTTATTCATCTGAATTAATTTTTGACAAGGTAATTCCCAAAAATAAAAAGATGATTTACGAGTGAATTAAGGTAATCTAAATAAAAATAACATCTTAATATTCAAAATTTCAGTAATAAAGAAAAAGTAATTCAATTTTTATGTTAAAAGTATATATAATATTTAAGAAATATTCTTCTTGAAGTATTTGATTTAAAGGGATCGGGTTTCAACCGGTCTCATTAAACATTTTAGTCGAAAATAAATATTATTAATTTGTATTGAACGACAAAATTCTTGGGACGTAAAACACAAAATTACAAACGGTAACGTCAAATGAATATTTGATTTTTATAATCGACCGTAAGTAGCACGATGAGGAGAATAACCGACGATCAGTACTGCGAGGCGAGGAAGGGACCAACCGACGACTGATTCCAAAAATTATACCAAAATTAATAGATAATGAAATAAAAAGAAAATGTTTCAATCTCAAAGATTAACGATAATTGTAAACACCAATAAATCTGCATATCCGCACCCCGCACGCACACGCTTTCAGCATAAGCAAATATAAGAGATGTTTTACCTTACTCTAATATGAAAGTACAACGTAAATTTAACAAAAATATAATATTATGTAAATAAAATTACGTGAAAATACTGTAAATAAATACAAAACTAAGCAGATAAAATCTAAAAATTTAACCAAAATATATTCTGTATACTTGTTTACATCCCTGTAAGCAGATATATTCTGTAAACCTGGTTACAGAGTAAATCCCCCAATTCTTTGGGGAGATTTTTCTATTACGTCAAAAAATTCACTCACACGATTAATAAATAAGGTCACTTACAAAATAATACATTTACGCTTAAATAATAAATTCCAACTTTTAAAAGACTATCTTTGTATAAAGAGCAATTTATACAATTATACTTATTAGTTATTATTACCTCCATTACAAAAGAATAAACAATAGTAAAACCATGAATAACCCAGAATTCGTAGGTGATGTCGCTTAATTAATTTAGACGGACCAACGCCTAGCCCCAATGCCAATTTCATACTTTCACGTTGTCAACTATAACTGAATAAGCTCACAGAATTAAAATGTTTTTTTTTTAAATAATAGGGTAAATATGTTGATAATAGGGTAAATTTCAATACCCTAATTAATTTATTATACTGCCAAAAGTATAACATTTACTGCCACATAACATTTCACAATTCACAATTCATTCTAAATATGTAACTAAATAACCTGCATCTAAGGTTCGTTTAAAAGAATTAAAACAACATATTAGCAGCAGAGTTCAATAAAAATATTAAACAGACAATAATTGAAAGAATGAGGAATAATATCGCAGGAAAAAACCATACCCCAATCACTTTTTAAGAAGACTACATTCCTATCCGTATTTGAACAATGAAAAGCTTCATATTAGGGCTGTAGTATAATTAATTGCTCATATTTCGTAGATAATAGTGATGAGTTTTCTATATTCAATAATTTGGGAAAGTAGGCTTGTTGACTGTTTAGAATTCGGGGAAGTTTAAGATATCTAATGATTAGTTGTATCCATATTCCGCAGCGAGTTTGAGAGTAATTTGTTGGTATTTTACATTCTACTTGTATTTTATTTTGTTTTTTTCAATTTACCTGAATATTTTTCTACATCATACACAATATTTTTCTACTCAATACAACAGAACGGGAAATAAAAGAATATTTTTTATTTTAATTATTTTTTCGCGCAATACTTTACAAAACATTTAAATAAAATCAGCTGATCTGAACCATGACATCTACTATCCGCTGCTTTTAAATTCGTATAGTCATTAATCAAGAACGAATTCGTCATTAACATTTACCATATTCATTAGGGTGAACCTAGACCAATTTTTTTTTGCGAAAAATTCTTTCGCGTTATCAGTTATCATCGCCCAGAACAAATATGTAACAACATAAAACTGAAACTTAAAATATTAAAAACAAAAAAAATACTTATAACTAATATCACAACTAAACTATCACCAAAAGCTTACTGAAAACTATTATCAAATCGGAATCTTAAAAATAAAATATTCTCTATTCAAAAAATATATATAAAATCTAAATAAACATAAAAAAATTTACCGAAGTCCGATAGAGGTGTAAAGAGCCCCTTCTCAAAAAAAAGAATTAAAAATAAAATAATACCGCAATCGGCAGGGCCACTTCCTCTCGGCGAATTGTTCTACATGACAGCACACATGGGTCCCACGGCAGCACAGTATCCTTGATGTGTCGAAGTTTATCTACTAGAGCAGTCCAGTCACCTTGCCACTTTGCTCGAAGAGTGTTGTGTTTTACAGAATTAACAAAATCCGCAATAGTTACACGATCGGTAAAAGGCGGTTGACTACAAGCGTCTTTAACAGCGGAATCATTACCCAGAATTCCCACTCGATTAAAGATCCAGTAGAAGCTCAATTGTGTGTTACGATAGCTCAACTAGGCGATTGCATAATAGATTTAGGTGATGACAGGATGTCTAGAACACAAATCTTCTAAAGCTTGGAGTGCACTACACGAGTCGCCACAAATAAGGGTATGGCAGTATTTAGGGGTAATAATATTCAAAGCCTTATTGATGACGTACAGTTCATCATTGTAAACACTTGCAATACCAGGTAGACCGAACACGTAGGTTCTGTCATTTACAACAAATGCGCATCCAACGGTATCATTCTGTTTCGATCCATCTGTGTATACTATTGAGTCTGGGTTTGTCTTGGAGAGAAATTCGTAAAAAAATTGCTAAAAGGCGATAGGAGTTGTAAATTTCATTATTATGTATGGTGAGGTCAAAATTGAAATCTATGGGGTCGAATCGCCACGATGGATATGAATAGTGATAGGTTGGGAAAATAGAAAGTGTGTTAAAATTTTAAACGTAGAATAAACACCGGGTACGAACACCCACTGGTGTCGTATAACATGGTTGGTCTTCATACCGTTGTAGATGAGGGTTCGCGAAGACTTCTTTATTTATCTGTTTAATAAACATATAATTAGAGACCGCATTATGTGCAACATAAAAAGCTTGTAAAAAGTGTCAAAATATGCAATTTAAATTTTTTAAAAATAGTAATTTTTAGTTTTTTATTTCAAAATCAGCATACAGTTAGTAAGTAGTTAAATAACATATCGATAAAATTGAAAATTAACAATTATTTAACATTTTGTTACTTTCGTAAACATAAAGAATCAGGCACTGTTCCAAATGTTCGGTAGTAAGATTGTGTCTTCGATGAGTCAAAATATTTCTATAAGTGGAAAAGGATCGCTCCACATCCACTGAGGTAACTGGGCAGTATTTGAATTTGGGAGCTATGTTAGCATATATTGTTTCCGGCAAAAGTTCACTCGTTCCATTAATAAAACTATCAATTTGACACAAAGGTTCAAAACGTGGGTTATTGTTCAAAATGTTTTCACATTTTTCTTTAAGATTACACGGGAATACCTCTAGCAATGCGAAGTTCATTTGGCGGATTTTATTCAACTGAACAGATTCAGCCAACGCCAAACCTTTAAAGTTTCAAGCTTTTTAATACTCGCAGGTATGTGGGAAAAATAAGTGCTAATCACAGCTACGTTTTTTTTTATACTAGAATCGTTAAATGCTTCCTTGGACTGACAAACTGTCATAACTTCTGCACTATCGAAGTCGTTTACTACACCTCTGATGGTCTCGAAATGTTCACTGTAAAACAGCACAGCTTCAATCCACGTTCCGCATCGAGTTACAACTGGTTCGGAAGATAAAGGCACATTTGGCAGTTTTTCTTTATAGGCCTTATTGCGAGCAGGTGCCTTAAGAAACACTTTCTTTGTTTATAAAACCAGTTTTATTTACACTTCCAAACGAGGATCGTACTTCTTCAACGGGTCGACGTACTCCGTGAGCAAAGCACGTCACATAAATCAAATTCGGATAAAATACTTGGAGAGCTTTGGCACCTTGATCATATAGGGAGCAGCATCTGAGAGAAATACAAACAGTCTTTCATCTGCAGAAGATTCAGGAAATATTTTTTTAATACCCTCATTCACGAATCTGGCGATCGTAGAATGATTTGTCTTTCCAAGGTGTTTGCAAGCCACCAAACAGGAAGAAGAGGGCTCTAGTTTTAATGCACCGACAATTAAATTCGTAATGTAACGGCCACAAGTGTCGGTAGTTTCGTCAGTTGAAATCCAAATAATGCTATCCTTGAGTTCATTGCGTATTTCTTCCAGAATATGCAGGTAAATTGTTGGTAGGTAATTTTTACGGAATTTTGATTCATCTGGTATATTTTGATTCAAGCAATATTTTCGCAAAAAATCTTTGAAGGTAGGATTTGTAAGTTTGTGAAGAGGAATATAACTTGTAAGCAATGCTTCACATAAATCCATGCTAAAGTGTTTTTTTTTTTTGTTTACCTTTGGAAGTGAAATCACTGCTACTTGCCGTTGTTATAAGTTGTTGTGGGCCTTTCTTTTGCAATCCTGCGATATGAAGATTTGTTTTGACATGCTGGTCTATTTGAACTTTTTTGTGCACGCATTTCTCGCAAACTCGACAATATAACAAATTTCCGTCGTATGTAAATATTCCAGGATAGTCAGCTATCCACGATGAAACACATTTTTTCGGGAGGCATGGTACATATTAAACTTTACAAAAACAAATAAAAAACTAAACTGATGCAATGAACGCTTCAACAATAAAATGCGTAATTTAATTGCTTAGTGGAAGGAGTGCTGCAGTAGGTATGCGCGACGCAGAACGGTATCGTCCGTCCTTGTCTCACGTGAGTTTGTGTTTTACTTGGCCTCATAATAATATTATCCTACCAAAACAATAGACGCGCGACTGCTAAGTGCGCAATAATAACCGACTGGCTAATAGGTTTGGCCGGCTGCAACTAGATTTTAAGGAAAATATGCAATAACCGATGAGAATGGGCTTATGCAAATGCATATAATCCGGTCACTACATATAATTTTTCTTCAATGATGATTCACTTTTAACAATTTACTTCCAATTTAATTAATTATTATTTTTAATATATATTCAAAACAAGATTTTAGATTTATTACGTTATAAATGTCACACCGTGTCCCAATTCTTGGTAATACCCGTAAATAAAAAATCAGACCCTAACTAAGAGGTCCGACCTAAGTGGACAGAATTTTTTTAGATATTTTACTGTCTCAAAAACTTTATTTTTTGACTTAAAAAAGTTGAGAAACATTGTTCTACGTAAAGATAAAATTGACATATTTAAACAAAAAAAAATTTATACAGTCTGTTTTTTTGATGAGTGAATCGTTAATGTAGTTACATAATAAAAACATAACTGTCATATTCATTACCTGGAGTAATCAATACGGATAGTACATATTAATTTGATCTTAAAATGGTAGCCTAATCATGAACATAATCGTATTTGAAGAGGGTGGAACGTGCAATTTCTTAATCCGCGAGCCATTTTTCTCTCCTTACTAAAATTAAGTAATTCTTACAAAGATATGTTTTTATAGAAAACATTTATTATCAATTAATAAATACGTGGTCAAAACTACATTGAAAACAATAGTATTTCTGGATAGATTTTTTTTTATAGAACAACCCCCTATATAGTATTGACATTTATAAATAAGAGATCTGTTTAAACAGAAAAATGTTTGGCGATGAAGTTGACAAAAATTGTGAGACCGTGGAACAACGTTGAAATGATAAGCACAATGTTGTATGTATGTTCTGAGATGTGGTTATGGTTCCCGTTTCAGCGTCTACCAAAAACCCTATGTTTTATGTTTGTTCTGAGGTATGGTTATGGTTCCCATTTCAGTGGCTATCAAAAAGTTTTTATAAAACTATCTTATAATCTTTGCTCTATCTCTAATGCAAACGTTGCAATCTGTTGTACTTTGTGAATAATGAACAACCCTATTGCCCGAAGTTTAACATCTAAATGAGATGTACCTAGAAGACAGAGAATGACCATTCCGAGATGTGTGGTTAATTGAATCCCAACCACTAAAGTACACCGGTATTCACTATCCAGTATATAAAAGTTTCAAATCCGAGGTTCAAATCCTTACTAGGTTCAAATCCTAGTAAGGATTTGAACCTCAGATCCTTTGACTTCGAACGGTATCCTTTGACGGTAAACGTCGGATTTGCAACGACGATTTTACTGCTATGCCTTATAACTTAATACACTTGTGATAAATATGTATTTCGATATATTTATTTTTATTATTTCTACAATTTCCAGTTTTTTGAGACCATTCAAGGAACAATATTGTTAATTATAATATATATAATGATGTTCTAAGGAAGGTATTTAACATAACTAATATTTTCCAATAGATTTAAATTTTTACACACACTATTTTAGTAATGTTTGAAAATTTCTAGGAGATAGGATACTTTTATATACTTTTATATGTATCTTTAAAAAAATAAATGTTTTTGCCTCTCCTATTAAATTGAAATTTACTGGTCGCAACGTTGTTCCGGCCACCTATTCAATTATTTTATATACAATGTACATTGGTTTGTCAATTGTACCTAAAAAAGTCAGGTCTCTGACCTGACATCATAAAGGTATGTCATAGTAGTACCACTACGAGTCTAACGTGGTCGTCAGTTGAATAGAAACGCTGTTATTCAGTCCAGGAACATAAATACAGTAGAACATATATCAATCGAAAGAAAGGTTTCGGATAATCAAAATCTCGGATAAAAATTAAGATTCCATTTTTTAAAGTTTGAGGCAGCATAAGAATTAAACTGTTCATATATCATTTTTTAACCCAATTTTTATGATCTTTTTCTGGAAAAATACTTCTTTTAATACTTCTATTACGTCATTTTCTTTGCAGCAATACCTAGCCATCGCTACATTAAGAGAGAGCTTTAGATACTGTAGAACATTCAACAAAACGTAACGCCACCTGATTACGAATAAAACAATGTATAAAAAACGCCTATTTCATACAACCATATTTAATAATAAGGCTGTATTTTACAAAATAAAAACTCTTACCTCTAAGGCACTGAAAATCTCGTCAACAGTGTCATGGTTGCTGGTCTTTGCTGTGACTGCTTCTTCGTCTACGGCATTGTTGGCATGCGGTTTGGGCAATACCGTGTCAACAATGTCTTGACCGTTGACATTTAATTCAGATTCGTATCCGTTGAGTTATTCAGTTACTTCAGCTTGGCTGATTTCTTCACATTCTGGATTTTTTAATTAATTTCTAAATATTTTTGTGTTTTTAAACTCATCTTCAACTAATATCCCCCAAAATGTTTTTCCAAAATTTTCGCAAACAAAAATTTGACGATGTTTCCGTTGCATAGATTCTAAGGATGCAATGGTGTGTTATCAATAAGTAAATCAGCCTTTACACAAAAGGTTTCCGACTTAAAGAAGACTCCAACACTGGGAACAAATTCATTGTTGAACCACTCGGTAACATACTAGTGGAACAACCAGGAAATGTTTTTGTTTCGGTAGTAGACAGGAAGAACATTTTCTGCAATATCTTTCAAAATCCTAGGTTTTTGAGATTTGCCTATGCACACAGACCGCAGTCGATGAGTTCCCGTAACATTACTAACAAACAAAACTGTCACTCTTTGTTTCGTACATCTTGTGTCCACGAGCACTCTTTTCATCCCTTGAAGCAAGTGACTCTTTAGGTAACATTTTAAAATTTAGCCCAGTTTCGACTGCATTGTAGATTTGATCTTTTACGTATCCTTGGAAAAAGTCGTCCAGTTCTGTTTTAAAATCGCCCATAGAATCAACGTAGGCAGAACCTTTCCTCGTAGATATTCAATTGACGTATTCCGTACTTATTTTTCCATTTCTTGAGCTAAGCAGCACTGGTTTTAAATCGTGTACCTGCCTCACCCATCATTTATAAAAGAATATTGACCCTTTCCTGAATCAACCAGGATCCAAACCCCACTAAGGTGAGCCCTAACAGGACGAAACCTAGCTTGAAACAGTTTGAATGTGAAATTTTCGTATCTATGATAACTTAAAGAACTTTTAGAAAAAACTCAACCGGCACGATTTAAGACAAAAAGTACTTAATTTTTTGCGCGTTTTATCGGTCATAAAACACGTCATTCCCACTCGCCAGTTTTTTTTACTTTATTTACTTCTCTTCAGCATATTAAGCAAGCTGTGTAAAAGCCAAACGGAAAGAGATAAGAAGCGATTTCCTCCCGGACTATTAGTAAAGATTTATTTTCTGTTACCCTTTTACATTATTTTTAGATAAGAACACTGTATTACAAATATTTACAATATTAATAAGACGACTGAGTGCTATGTGAAATATTATTTACAAATAAATTAATTAATTAATTAAAAAAAGTACTATAATATAAGACAAATAGCAGCAAGAACATAATCTAATACACATTTATGTTTCGATTTTATCTAGTAACATCTATCAGTACGCGCGCGCGCGCACACACACACATACACAACACACACACACACACACACACACACGGGTTAATTTGAAAAGTAAAAAGATAAAAATTTACATACAAGCAACACCAACTAGTTTTTAATGTATGTCCCATTTTATTAATACAAAGAATAATATCCAACTTATAATGTATCTGTTTTTATTACGAGTATTACTATTATTATTATAAGTAATAATAATATATACCAAAGTAATTCAGCTAAGCTAAAAAGAGTTAAAGTAACATCGCAAGCGTTGATACTTAACCGTAGGCAATATCCAACTATATATATAATAACGAAGATTAGAATATAACGTGAGGTGATGAAATATTAGTAATAAGATAATAGTTGTTGCTCCATTATTTCGATACTATTATAGTTCTGTATTATTCTGTTCATAACAGTTTAAGTACACTGAAGTTAATAAATACCATGCTTCTTCCATAGCAAAGCGGAAGAAACGTTAATTCCTAAAACGTTAAGAAATCGAAAATTCGCTGACAATCGCTAATAGAATAATTCTTTCTTAACGTTATTTTCAATTTTAACGTTTTTTTTTAATGCACGTAACGTATAAACTTCAATTAAACAAAAGCGAAAATAATACCCGAAGTTTCCTAATTTTCATATTTACCATGTTCAGACCTAATCAGTCAGTACAAGAGGACTTATGTTATAACTGGGCACCGTTTTATCTCCGTAATATCCTTATAATATCTAAACAAAAATGAAACTTTTTTTCTTAAAAAAAATGAACCACAAGACATATTATTTCCCAAATAGCACATTAATTCTAGTAAATGTTAACACTTCGAAAAATGTTACTCTGCTTTAAAACTAAGATTACATAATTAAGAGGAGGGGGAGTGTAACAACATTTCAATTATTGTTAACAACTAACCGCACAAAAATTTGTGTTTGTAAAGTTTTTAAAATGATTTCTTAATCATTGCTTTAGCAAATTCCCACATTAAAACGTTAATGTATATTAGTATATTTAGAGTTTTAGCTGTGATTTAAGCTGTGAACCATATAGCTCGTACATCTATGTATTTTTTTTAATTTTTGATGCGAGTCCAATCTGGCACCCGTAATTTTTGTTTAATATTTAAAAAACAGTAATGCAAAAAAATCATTAGGCTTCATTTAATGATATTTTCAGAACTTTAAATAAGTATTTGAATATTGTTCAGGTCTGATTTGTTCACCTCAGAGAAACAAATACTGAGAAGTCAAATAAGACAAAGAAATGCAAAATAAGTTGGAGCAGTACCGATAAAGAAATTCAATTTTTTGTTTCTATAAATTCAAAGGAAACTATTTATTATATTTCCCGATAACACTTTTGCTTATCAATGTGGATTATTTTTTCTTTACGTACAAGTATATCGTTGCGTGAAACTTTAATTCGTTGTGAAATGAACCGTGAGAACAATTTAGAAAAGAAATATCAGAAATCGATCCGGGGTTTTGACTCCTTTTACCAGTATCCTATCCAATCCTACACAAAATTTTCTCATCTAAGTTTCTTCTCTATACGACTAAGAAATAACTTACGAAGTTCCATCGATATCGTTTCGATGATTGAAGACGAACAAACACAAGCTAATATTTAAACTCTGAAATATTACAAGATCGATTATACGGAAATACAGGGTTACAGGATTTCTTCCTTACTACATAAAATTCACAACACAAAAAACACGTTAATAAGGTTTATGAAATAATCGTGAAGAAATATTCTAAAAGAAGACTAAAAATTATCCACGTAAGATACAGAATAAACAATAAATAATATTCAACTACACACTAATAATCGTATTAATATCACATCTGATATGTGAACTATTAAATATAATAAATAAGCTAGAATTTTTCCAACAAGCTTCTAAATTATACAGCAATAAAATAAACGAGTACTAAACTTATACTTAAACCTTTTCGTTAAAGAAAAATCAATGGTGAACAAGAAGATGACACGTAACGTCAATAATCATAAATGATATAATACAATAACGTACTATTAGGTGCATGATTCAAACGAAGTTAACTATATAGTTATTTAAAGATCGACTATTTATTAAAAGACTGGGATGAGTGATTCCCAGACAGAGGACGTAGAAAAACAAGATACAGTATTCCCCCTGAGCAAGAACCTATAATTTGTTTTTTACGAGGTGATCATAAGATAAAAGCGGGAGAATAATTTATGATAATTACTTTTAAATACTGTAACAAATTTTAATTTTGTTTTATTATTTGAAGATATCAATTACTGTACGGATAAATAATTGCAAGATTATATTTTTTTTACCTTATAACTGACATTTTTGTAAGTTATTCGGTACGCAACATCCACTTATCGCTGTTTATATTTTAGTTACAAACACACGAGTATCCGAATGAGAACCGCGTGCACATAATGGTTAGAGATTAAAACAGATGAGAAACGCGTGTCTGGAAATCGGCCCGAAGGAAAAATTGCTATGATATTTATCAAATTGCTTCGCCTAGCATCGGATTAATCTACAGCGGTTTACAGCCGGCAGTATAATTGAGATTAATACGAGAACGGATCGGTCGGGGGGAACGATGGAAGAGAAGAGTCGCAGACAGAATGAGAGCGAGTAACTGAGGTCGGGAAGATTAAGGACGGAAAGGCGATATTAAGATGATATCCTTCGAGAAACATTAATGAAACCGTTTCTAGAACTCATTTAGAGTTCCAATATCCTGAAGCCGAGTTAGAGATAGCTAAAGACTGGGGGTAGAGAAGGCACCGAACAGAGTAAACAAGAAAAATAAAACACTAGGATGCTACCCGCACTCGACTCATCCGAACAACTTGAGTATTTACACATCTTTCAAAAAACATACATTCAACAAAAAAAAAAACTGTTTTAAAGTCGTTTGCTGTTGTAATGTAATTAAGCTTCACCTGCCAAAATTTTGATCGCAGAACCAAATATCTGTAGCACATTTAAAACAGAACAGCAGTGTTGTGGAATGACTTTTTTACAATAATTGAAGATTCGGTTAAGAAAAATAATTTCTAAAAAATAAAGTTAGGATTTTCAAATTGTCATATAAAACTCCATTTTTAATAAATTAGAACGTCAATGTGGTTCCCAAACGTCGCGATAAACCTTTCCCAAAAACAGTATTTATTCGAATCATCCGCACTTAATGTTTCTCAAAAATTGATTATATATTTTAAAAATATTAACTCGAAAGTTAATAATTCCAATTAAATTCCATTATCTACTAGCATTGATAACAATGGAACATGAAATTTCGAACTGAAAAGGGAGTAGGTGTTCTATATAGGATTTTATATGCTGAATCTGAATATGTATTCGAAACAATCCATCATGTACCGTTCTTAAAAGTTACAACCCCTTAAATTTATTTGTTCCATCACTCGTGGAACAAACAATACAAATACGTTATTGAATCTAAATGTTTGCTTATTCATATCTGATTTACATTGAGATGCATATTGTAGACCTATATTTGATACATACATAAAGTCGAATGATGTCATTTCATGTCAAGCCAGACATGTATAGACATGTCAGCGAGTCAAGTAATGAGTAATTTAACGTGATGAAATTTTCTTCAGTACGAGTTCAGCTCTTGGTACGACTTACAGTGTTCTTTAGTTGTGCCAATGGTTTGTTTCAACATACGCATATTATAGACTGTTTCATTAGTGATGACATAAATTTAATGAAAAACTAAAAAAAACTGTACAAAAGCTTAAAAGGCGGTGTTGTTGCGTAACTCGAATAAAATTTCTTCTATACCGGTAGCACATGCTGTAGGAATGAAAGAAACATATGAAAGTACGTTAAAAGCTATAAAACATGATGAACACTCATGGAGAATCATTGCTGACCTGAAAGCGATAGGGCTTCTTCTCGGTCTCCGGTGCGACTTCACAAAATATATGCATTTCTTGTATTTGTGGGATAGTTAGGCTGCAGATAAACACTACGGAGTTAAAAACTGGCCAAAAAAAATCAGTTTACCCCAGGAAAGGAAAATGTTGTCAATATCCCCCTTGTCGAAGTAGATCGTATTATTTTACCACCTCTACACATAAAACTAGGCTTGATGAAGAATTTTGTAGAAGCATTAGATAAAGATAGAGACGGCTTTAAAATATTTAATCGAGGTTTCTTCACAATTAAGTGAAGCCAAATTAAAAAATAAGAAAGCCAAAGTCAAATAAGAAGCCAAATTCATCGGGCCACAAATAAGAAAATTAATTCGTGAAAATATATTTGACAACAAACTGGATCCTAAAGAACTAGCAGCATAAAAGTCGTTCAAAGATGCCGTTACTGGTTTTCTAGGAAACAAAAAGCTGGAAACTATAATCGGCTTACAAATTAACTCTTTGTGAACTACAAAAATTTAGGCTGCAGAACGTCATTGAAAATTCATTTTTTACATTCTCATTTGGACTTTTTCTAGTTAAACTTGGGTGATATCACCAAAAACTTGGGAGAAAGGTTTCACCAAAATATATTGCAGATGGAATAACGTTATCAAGGCAGATGGGATGAATCTATGATGAGTGACTATTGCTGGATAATAAAAAGAGAAGACTACACTGAACAAAAAAGAAATTAAGATAAACGTAAATGTCTCCAAAATAAAAGTAGGAATTTCAATTTTAATTATTATTATTGTATTCTAGTATTTAAGAAGTTTCTCAATATTTTAAAGGGTCATAACAAAAAATCTGAAGGTGATGAAGAAAAACTGGTTTCATTTTAATATTCAGCATAAAAAATATATTCTAATTCACCTACTTTTATCTCAGCTCCAAATTATTTCATTTTTTGCTGACCTGTGTAATTTTTGTACAAGGGCAGTTCAAATTCGTGCAGCAAATTATGAAATATCCTATTATGGTAACAGAAGCGACTAGTAGAATAAATTACCACCGTGTGTTAAATTTAAGACTAATTCTAAGGATTATGTTACAGAGAAAAAGGATTTAAAGGAAAAACAGCTGTTCAAGGTCGGGTAAAACGTTTCTGGAAACGTAGAGCTGCAGCAGGCACTGTAGGGGAAATCAAATACGATAGTAACGATCAGTTTCCGAGTCATCTGACCAAAGACGTTAAGATGAAGTTTTTCTGCTGAAAAATGTGACTAGAGTTATTCCGAACGGTATAAGGTCGGTGTAATAGTCAAACGATGCATGGACATAAAGCAACAATTTAAAAATAGAATTTTTATATGAACGGTACAGCAAAAAAAAAAAAGGAATAAATACTATTTCGAATAAAATCAAAAAATAATCGTGCTTTGATGTACGATTGGATTGATAAAGCATGTTAAAATTCCACAGTTAGTTTTTAAAAAATCGTTTATAATATTTGAACTTCAAATGCTTGAAATAGTAGAGAGGATGGAACTTTGAAGAAAAGCGAGAGACATTAACAACAATAGCGAATACGATTCAATCTGAATTTATCAAGATAGATAATTGTGCGATTTAAATAACCTACATTTTTAAACTTTAATTATTTCGATTAAAATATTAAAAATTGAATTGAAACATTATTTTCAAATTATCATTTAACAACTGTGTCACTCCCTTATTTAAAATAATTTTCGCCTGTTACACCCGTTTAATAACAAAACAAACAATAAAGTTACCAGGAACATTTTACAAGATTCAGGCTCGTCCACATACATAAATAATGAAAAGACTCTTTTGCAGTCCTGCGCAAGAAGACTGACTTTTTAGACAACTATTTAGCAGTCATAAACGCTCTTATTTTCAGAGTACAACACACTCTTTCTTTTATCCTGTTTAACCTCTGGGAATTACCGTTCAGGTATTGCTTCAGAGGATGATATGTATGAGTGTAAATGAAGTGTAGTCTTGTCCAGTCTCAGTTCGACCATTCCAGAGATGTGTGGTTAATTGAAACCCAACCACCAAAGTACCCTGGTATCCACGATCTAGTATTCAAATCCGTATAAAAGTAACTGCCTTTACTAGGACTTGGACGCTGGAACTTTCGACTTGCAAATCAGCTGATTTGGGAAGACGCGTTCACCACTAGGCCAACCGGGTGGGTTTTAGTACAACGCACTACGTACGTTCGATTAACAAATAGATCCTACACTTCATCTCACTCACCGCTGTGACTCATTTGATAAGGGCGTATGAAAAATACACCATTACACAGTCAAATTGAGATTACGTTGTCTGTTGTAGACCTTAAATTGGAACGTAACTCAGAAATGACTCGACCAATCTTCTTTAAATTTTCATATCTACAATGTCAGATACACTACTAGAGAATATCTAAATTTCAGTGAAATTGATTTAGTTCTTTTAGAAATTTTCGAACCAAAAAATTGAATACGTGAATAACATTTTCGTACTCCTCATACCTCAAATCGTAAAGAAAATTCATTTTCACCGCCATTCCCATCATGCGACCGAAAGTAATACCGTACATTTATCCGAAAAATCGGTACAAAAGTGCATAGTCTTATTTTGTTTTTACTTCTTATTTTATTACATCATACAATATTCTCATGTTCCACAATTGTTCCTGAGCTACTATGAATAAAAACATAGATAAATCGTAGAATTATGATAAATCTTTTCGTATATAGTAATATATTCAATAATTTGGTCAGTTCCCTAGTAAAAATTCAAAATAAATTTAAAGCCCTTCAAAAAGAAAATGATTCGCCAAATCCTGTAAATACGAGCGATTTAACTAATGCAAATTGTTATTTTTGAAGTGAATGTTTTAACTTAGTTTTCCGACATTTAATAATTATTTTTTATAAGAGTAGTAATGTTGCCGTGAAATATTTTAACATGCGTCGAAATGAAATTTCAAGTTCTTTCATGTATCACATAATTCTTAAAAAAAAGAAACTTTAAGTGGCTAATAAAATACTAATTTTTACATCTACGTTATTTATTCATTTTAGAAATTATCTACAGTTATTTTTTTAATTAAATTTTTGACTGTATTTTCATATTTTAACTGTACTTTTAGTTTCCAGACCTACGAAAAGATACTTAACATTGTATGATACTTAGTTTGCTTATCTCCGACGAGATCGACAATATACATTCAGTAACAAAAGTAAATAAATACAGAGCAAATTTTAAAAGTTTTAAAAAATACGGTAAAATTTTCCCAAGAGCAAACTGGGATTAAATCATCCGAGCTCTGAATTATAATTAAAGAGTCTGGCCTTAAGTAATACTATGAAATGTGAGCATCGGCTGCATGGAATGTAAAACTACGTATTTTGTTTTTTTAATATAAATCTTCCAACATGTTAACTTCAAATTTTACATAATAATAATTTGATTATCAGAAAGACTTCACGCTAATTATCTTTAGGCTGAAGTAACCCAGTATTAGATAAACATGATGACAAATAAAAAATAAAAGCATTTAAATAGTTGAAATAATACATTTTCATATCAAAAATACCCCTATCAAGTTACCTGAAATAAATTACTGCGGGAAAATCACAAAAACCTTTTGTATGAAATAAAAAAAATGAATCGTCGAAATCGGTGAATTTAATGGGAAGGCTTAAACAAATATGAAAACAAAACAAAAAAAAATCATATCGGTCGAAAAGAGAATTCCTTTTTTCTGAAATCCGTTAAAAAGTATATTTTATGTAATGTATAACTTTCATTCAACAATAAAATGATGTGAATTTAACATCCTTTATTTATCTACAAACGTATAAATTATCATGAAATCCCATAATTTCAGACAGTAAGTAATGTAATTTTAATAATACAGCCAGTATCTACAACGAAAAATACATTAATACGAACAACTTATATCTATCTATCTCAAAAACGTATTACTCTGAATCGATAAAATCCTAGTCAAAATAAAAAAAAACTAAACGCAAACCAGAATAATTTAACCGATCACAAAAATGTATAATTACAATAAACTACAACTATTATAAAATATTATTACAATGAATAGTATACCTGCTTACAAGGAAAAAAAGTAAAACTAATACAATTACGTAACCTACTCATACATATATGCGAAAATAACAAAAACAGTGAAATGAAATTAGATTAAAAGAGCAGAGTTACGTAAAAGTAGATTAAAAAAATGTGTATTATGAAGCTGCATCGAAAAAAATATCATTGATCGATGGTAGTTCATTAAATTAAAATGACAATAGGAAAACAAAATGCATAAATGTAGAAAATAAATAAATAAACATCGAGTAAGCTTCGTTACGTACAAAAATCAAGACGTAAAGTTCTTGTAAATAAAAAGCGTATATTAAGTGCTTCAATTAAATAAGAACTGTTCAATAATCCGGGCCCGGATAACTGCGATAAAAAACACAGACAGTCAGTCATTAGTGTACCTAAAAAATCCCTGAAAGTAATTTTCAAAGGTAGGCTATTTCTTACATTACACACTATATCATGGCATTATATGAATTCTTAAACTTAATTTAATTGATCGAAGTTAAAAAGCTCCCAATGTAACTTTTTTTTATATATGTTAATCATACATTTTCACACAAAAAGAAATCATTTTCCAATAATTTATTAACAAAACATACATGTTTCAAATATATGTATATTATTATTTTTCCAACCAGTTTTCCAGTTATTGTCGGGTCTAGGTGTATGTGTGTGTGGGTGTGTGTATGCAACTGAGATCACTGCTATCGGCTTGCCAAGCCTAACGTAGCAACAGATGTAGTGCAATGTATGTGTAAAATGTACCGGTAAATAGGTAGTCTGGAACAGGCTCAAATTGACCACTCCTTAGACGATGGTTAATTGAAACCCAACCACCAAGTAACACCGGTATCCACAGTCTAGCATTCATATCCATACAAAATTAACTGCCATTAAAAGTACTGAAACCTTAGAATTCCCGATTTCGAAAATCAGCTGATTTTGCGATGACGAACGAATTTAACCACTAGATTAACCCGGCGGGATATATATATATATATACATATAATAAAATACAATACATAAGAAAATACGCAAAAAATGAAGTACGAAAAAAATTAGAAAACTGTATCATTAACCTGCAGCTACATAATAAATATCTAATCGTATTTATAAAAACCACACTAAAATTTAACAATAAAAGTAAAAAATTATGTCAAAAAATAAATATTAAAATTTCAGATTCACATCCTTGTATTACTCACACTCAAAAATTAGTAATACGGTTTAATTATTAAACTCAGCATATTGTTGATACTTTAAGAAAATTAAGAATTTTGGAACTCAATCTCAGCCCTGTATAAAATACTTTAGTTTTATTTAAAAAATTTTAAATTCATTAATCTTATAAAAATATTTTTGTGCATCTTTTTGTTGAACAACGAAGCTTTCCGTAAAATCTAAACGAAATCTTATAAATGAAGCTTTTAAATCTAAGCTCTTTTAAAACGTTATTTGGAAATATAAAAAAAATCCATTTTACCAATAAAAAAAAGGTATTTAGTTTTATCTGCGATTCCAACTTACTGAACCGCCTTTACGAAAAACCTGGAAAAATATATAATCGGCAGTGTCAAAAAGTAGATATAAAAAAAATTAAATACTTTTTTATTGAAAACTCGGTAGAGTAAGATTTTAGAAGCTTGGTGTTACTATAGTTCGAGCTTTTGATTAGAACTATCGGCTAGTCCGCCATGTTAAGAAAAACGTATTTATAAAGAAATAAATAAGATATTTATCTCTAATAATAAGATATGTAATTAATACAACTAATGATTTCCAAACAGTTACACTTATGAGAAAAAAAAAATCTATATCACTATGATAATCACAATAATGTTTTTATAATCATGCAATATCGTTGTAAAGATTTCATTTTTTGAATATTTGGAATAATTATGATAACCTAGTATCACCGTAATTCGTCAAACGGAACGAACATAGGCACATATTCGAATTAATCAACACGTGCCACAGATATATGAAAAGTTATTACACGGAATTAATAAACGCTGGACAGAATAAATACATAATCATCTGTTTCAGAACAAACGTGTGAACTGAAATAAATAACCCTCTCCATGCTATTAATTTATTTATGGGCTTTCCCCTCACCCACTAAGTAACTTATTAATATTAGACCCCATTTCAATTATCAGTAACGAGAGACTAATTCTGAAACGTGAGAAAAATGTTAAACTGGCCGAAGTTCGAACACAGAACCTTCTATTCGAATACCAAAATCCTACCACTTCTTAATGGAAGTCGGCGGAATGGCGACGTTATTTAATTTTACACTAGGAACTAAAAGGCAGAGACGCTACCACTCCGCCCCTTAGATTAGTATTATGATAATAAACAGGCAGGTCAACGTTTTGATTCAAATTGTTTTGTGTTTCTTGTTTTACTTTTTATAACAATTCAAACAACATTTAACGGTTAAAGAATCATACGACGAAATAGATGATAAAGTTTTTTATAAGTCTAGGTTAAGTTTCGTGACCTGGTTTTTATTCAAAGATCATCACAAATACGATATTATTCAATTGATGTTCCTATTCTAGAAAGAAGGAAAATTCAATTCTAAGAAATAAATTATAATTCTAAATTAAGATCGTAACAATCTTTCCTTGTATTATTCCAGGAAGAACAAATTAATATTCCGTTATACATATAGAAAATAACTGCTTAATTCCGGCCATTCATTAATGAATAAATTTCTGCTAAATAATATGATAATCCAAAATACGGTCAGGTGAACATAATAACAACGTTAATTATAAATTACGAGAAGACATTCACTTTAAGTCGTCTTGCGGGGGAAAACCATTAGATACAATCTGGCGCTCGTATTATAACGAATGCGCAACTAAATTCTAATAATTAACGACAACCTACGTCAATTTATTCGAACTACTGAAATTATTCCTTTAAAAATACCCATCAACGTGACATTTCAAGTTATTATCGCATAGAGAAAATTAATTTATTTTGATAATTTAATGATTGTTAATAACCGTCTTTTTTCCTAATGTGTACATTGCAATCTGTTCAAGTAGTGAACAATAAACAACCTCCCCTCACCGCAATGAATTTTTTTTTGTTTAGCCTCCGGGACCAACGTTAGGTATTGCTTCAGAGGATGAGATGAATGAATTGTAGCGCGTGTGAAAATGCCATGCATGACCGGGACTCGAACCTGGAACATCGAATCCCGGTTAGGCATGGCATTGGTCAGCCCGATGAAATTGGTATTAGAAAAGTTCACCGGGCTGATTTAGCGGTTAACTCGTCGTCGCAAATCGGTTGTTTAACAGCTGATTTTCGAAGTCGAAGGTTCTGAGGTTCAAATCCTAATAAAAGTTAATCGCTTTTATTTGAATACTATACAGTGGATACCGGTGTACTTTGGCGGTAGGGTTTCAATTAACCACACATCTCAGGAATGGTCGGCCTGAGCCTGTAAAAGACTACACCTTATTGAAATGTCCCTTATCTCATTGGACCTTGGGATGGTGTTGCTTATTTTTCAATAGTTAAAAAAGATATCAATGTACATATAGGAAAAAAGAGTCTGATTAATTTTTTGGGGGAAATCTGTTTAACGCCACACGAAGTGGTAGCATCTCGGCCTTTCCTCCGGAGGTCCCGGGTTCTAATCCCGATCAGGCAAGGCATTTTTCAAGCGTTACAAAACCCAATCGCCAAATCCCTGGCATAAGCTTCACGCTTTTTTTGTGGTGCTAACATCAAGCCAAAACACGCAAATAAATATCCATATACAATGAGTCGTCAATACAACTTTTTTTTACGCGTAATAAAAGCTATTTATTCATTTAGTCTTAAAACGAACAAGGTCTTAGTATGTAATGAAAAAAATGCGATTATTTAAATTTTCCAATTTTGTAACCGATGTTTTATTTTGTTGGAATTATAAGTATAAAAATAGCTGCATTTTATAATCAAAACATTAAAAAATAATAAAACAGCTTTATATAACACAAATCTCTTTAATATTCATTTGTATTAAACTTTAGATGTTAATTTTTTTTTCAGTACGGTATAACTATATTGATAAGTTAAATATCTACAAATAATAAAAGATGATATCCTGAAAAAATCAGACTGAAGTACAATTTAAAAAAAGGATTACAAGAGCGATTCAGATAAGGTTTTAAATTGAAATGTTGCCATGAAATAACG
Source organism: Lycorma delicatula (assembly GCF_047948215.1). Taxonomy (NCBI): domain Eukaryota; kingdom Metazoa; phylum Arthropoda; class Insecta; order Hemiptera; family Fulgoridae; genus Lycorma; species Lycorma delicatula. Next base: position 115,608,791 of record NC_134457.1, on the reverse strand, counting down.
GCCTTGTATTATATTTAGAACTTCTATAGCTAACATGGTATTAATTGTAATTATAGGGAAACATCTGTTATTGGTTTCTGACTCGCAAGATTATATTTTGCCATTTCATCCGCACACAATAATTCACATTTAACAAGTTAATGATAGTCTAATGGTTTATCCACTTTTTTTTGACTTCGTGCATTACTCAAAACACGAGCTTATAAAAAAATAATGATGAACTTCGCTAAATAAATCTCAACATTTAAAATCAACAACAGGTTAATAAGAGGCATAATAATAATATTTTAAACATTTAGCATGACTCTGTTTCTGTGCAGTTTTTCATAGAATACCTTCGGAATTATCGTTGCTACAATCATTTTCGTATCAAATAGAACAAAAATGAGTACATACTTCATTTTTAAATTAATTACAACTTTTTATCAATGATAATATAAAAAACATAATAGGCAAAAAAGTAATACAAACTATGTTGGTACTACTTCACGGATGAATTAACAAAATTTAATAAAAATTTCAAAACGAAAACTCACCTAGTGCACAGATCATACAATGTAAATAACATCCGATTTTTTTACGATTCCAGAAATTATTGCAAACATTTTCAGGAACAGTGGTAGTGAAGTACTGCATCCAGGTAACAAAAACTACAATTCGATAAACGTTTTATCCTAAACCCCTCAAGGTAGAAAAACTATTTTTAAAATTGTATTAGCATAAAGAAACATTTATCAGTAGATAAATTTATCAGTAGTGTGTGTGTGTGTGTGTGTGTGTGTGTGTGTGTGTGTGTGTGTGTGTGTGTGTGTGTGTGTGTGTGTGTGTGTGTTAAATAACTGATAAAGCTTGTCCGAAAAATATGTTTAATTTTTAAACTTAATCAAATATTCCATTAAAAATGACAATCACAAAAACTGATATTGGTCATATCTGAATTTTTTAATGAATCACATGAATGAAATAACCTACTAAAATATTAAACATAGTAATATTTTAAAAAAATCAATCTTTCAAAATAATAATGTGAAGTATAAAAGAATACAATGAAACACGAAAATTGTTTTAAAAACTCACACAAAGGTTTTAAAAAGCAAGTCGAATTTTACACGAGATTCAAACAGTGTGCATGTAACAGTAATCTAGATACAGAACAGTATGAAATCGATAGAATGCTCAAGTCCAATATAAAAAATAAGTAAACGCAAGGTTAAAAAAAAATATATGAACACACATTACGTGTACTATTTGCATAATATTTTGAGTATAATTTGCGTGCATATCACAAAAAATCATAAAGCATTAAGCTAATAACAATAATAATAATTACAATACTAATAAAATACTTTTATTAAATTCTAAACTACAATATAAATAGAGTTCTCAAAAGAAAATTCACTTGGCTAAAGTACCCATGGACAATTGCCCGCTTGGGAGAGTTTAGGTCGTGTGCGTCTTGTAACAAATAATGCTAACAACAAAATTTTATAACTTTATATTCAAAAAAACTATTTTGGAAACAAACAAAAAAGAATAGAAATATCAACAAAGTCTTGAAATTATTCCAAAAAATAACAGAATAAACAAAAAGTAAAACAATTACCAAAGCACAAATATCAACTTTTTCTACCGAAAAGAAAATATATTAAGAAATGAATGTAACAGTTATTAGCAAATAAATAATTATTATCATCAACAAGACAGTTCTAACAATCTTTATAAAAACAGTTTAAATTTAAAGGAAATAAAAAAGTAACGAACAATAATCTAGCACTATAGAAGGTAAGTAAGCATTAAGGTAATAAATAATATTAAATTAATGCTAGAACACGAAGCCTGCTATCAAGCTGTTACTATTACTCATATCGTCTGTTTCTTTCATTCACATCACTTATAATCATTAAATATTTTAAAAGTACGAGAGGAAAATATATCAAAGAAAAATGTTTTCTTTGAAAATCAAAATCTAATAATTTTATTATTAGAAAAGATTTTTTTAAAAATCGTATTTAAAAAACTTTTTATTTTTTTAAAAATTATTATATATTTTTTTATAATCGTATGTTATATAATATAAATCAAAATATATGTGTGATTGTTAATAACATTTTCGCTTAAAATTCGTAAGCCGCTTGGCTGTACCGAATGATTTTTTTATAATTATATTTATAGTATTTCAAGACATATTTCAGCTGTAAATTTATTCATATATCTCCAATATCAAGCGAGCGGTAATGTTTAACCCGGATACGTGTAATTTTTGGTGTTTTGATGCTTAATCCAATCATCTCTGGTGAAGCACGATAATTCCCACGAAAGAAATTAAAAGATATGCTGAATACTAGGTGTATTATAGTAAAAAGTTTTGCATACGTTAATAGTCGGTCAAAGAATAATGAAACAACTTTGTTGTATCACAATTTTCGTACATAGAAAAAGAAGTAAATTTCGAATGTTTTAAATCACGAGCGTATTGTATTTTACTGTTTATTTTTTATGTGATATTTTATTAATGAGTTTTTCTTTTTGAAAGGATCTTTCGTCTTGCTACTAAATTTCATTTTAATTTATTAGTCGAATGATTTTAGAAAAAAGTTTCAAGAACCAACTCATCAAGAGGCGATGAGAATTCTAGAACTTGTTACATACACAGGTATGTGTTAAAATTAATGTCTTAATTCACCTGAAGAGCAAATGAGATTAAGGCTTATCCATAAATGAAGATAAATAAAATCCATAAATGAAGAGAATTAATAAATATGGGTTAAATACGTATTAATTAAAGACTAGTATGCTAACAGTAGATAAGTGCGCTTGATTTTTTGCAAACTTTTTTAAGGAAGCACCAATAAGAATGCGAACCCTGAGAAAAAAATATTTTATTTTACAAAAAATACAATTTCCGTCAATCTAGATCTGTATGCGACCCATTGACAGGTGTAGTCGTCAAAACATATCGGTTTAAAATAACATTTCGAACACATTATCTCCTCATACAAATAACAACGTTTCTCCTCGGTCGATGCTGCAGCCAGAGTAATACATGAATTGTTTTTTCTGAACAATACAACATGGAAACAACGAATGCGGTCAAGGTATGGGATTAAATCAGCTATAAAAAAATGCAAAATTTAAATATTTGTCATCATTTTTGATTCCGTAAAATCTATGAGGACTTAAATACCAGAAGTCTACCGCAGTAAAAGACAACGTTAGGGTTTGTTCAGCTACTAAAACAAAATGTAAAAAGGAAGTTCAGTTGTGATGCAATGGATTTACCTCACCCGGTTTTGTTACTAATTGTTATTCGTACGTATGTAGAACACTAACGATATCTTTTAGAAATAATAATACAAACACGTCTTACCATTAAAAAAAACTTAACTAACGACTTTCTGTTTAATACATGAAATTTTTAAGTTTAATCATGATCATTAAACAGATAAAATAGTAAGCAGTATGACAGAGTCATAAACAAAATTTCGTCATTACAATATCAAATAGATATATTGCACGCATATATATCATAGATATATGTTATTGTATTCGTGGGACAGATTTACATCAAATAATTTACTGTCACAGTTCGCATAGCACGGTATCCAAAAGAAGGTTAGGGTATCAGTGAGGTAGCGATGGTATTATGCTACTCCTGCCTTCGCGCAAATTTTATACAATCCCTTTACAAACCATTTCTTGATCTCGAGAATTCTATAGATCATTTTTAAAATTAATTACTTTGGAAAAACCGAAATGAAAACAATCAAGCCGGTTTCTAGCTACTGGGAAAAAAAATGACTCGATTTCAATGTGCCGTATATCATAGCGCAATAAAAAAGACGATACTTCTGAGTGCACGTAATATTACAAAAAACCAGTCTTTAATTGCTCCTCTATTACTTACTGCCTCTTTTTTCAATCTTTCCCGATCATTAACATAAATACACAAATATTTTATCCAAATCTCTTTAACTTCCTTATGAGTACACAGATAACAATAATATTAAAATCACTTCGCTATTCGCCTCAGAAGTAGAAATAACCTTAGTTTTTAATTTCGTACACTGCCGAACCCCCTTGTTCTGCAGTGCTGACTAAAACTTCGCTAATATACGAACAAAAAAAAAATCTGATGTAGACACCACATGACTTCCTTGTACGCCTACTAAATTACATATACACATTTTTAAAAGTACAAAAAATTTTATTTCATTAATAACTTGATATTTTTCATTTTTTTTTTATTGTTATTATTGAATTATTACTTATCGTAAAAGTTTTTTTTTTTACAATCACCCGTTAATAATTATTAATAAATCAATATATTTATATTAAAAAAGAGAGATGAAGTTTGATTCGAACCGATGTGCCTTCCCCTTCTAAGATCCAAATATTTCATTAATTAAAATTTCATTTGGCTATAACACTGGAACCAATGAAAATAAGTACCGCTTATGACAAATCGTTGAAAAGCTTTCAATGAGGTATTGCTTCGTCATTACAATTATTTTATTTGTACAACAGTAATGTTCGTCATTACAAATATATTTTTTTGTAGTTAAGAAAAAGTCCAAAATCCAATTTCTTTTGTATTTTGGACTTATGTGGACACTTTTGGTTTAGTCGATTTAGTCGAAAAGGAGAGGTGCACAACTAGATGTTACAAAAGTCCTAAATCCAAAATTTCAACATCCTACAGCTAATCGTTTTTGAGTTATGCGAGATACATAATAAGTACAGACGTCACGCTGAAACTAGTCAAAATGGATTCAGAGATGGTCAAAATGGATATTTCCGTTGAAATCCTAAAACCGAATTTTTTTACGATATACTTCCTTTACTTCGCACAAGGAAGTAAAAATATGTAAAAATATTATTTGTACAGTTTTTCTTTATAAAGTACACGAACTACGAGGTTTCAAAATCGACTTTGTGAAAAATGCAGTAAAAATCTAAAATGTAAAAACATTTCTTCATAAGGTCTGAAAAGTGCTTCAGTTGCTTATACTTCAAAAGATTTCCAATAAAAAATGTTCATAACCCACACGAAACATTTTTTATTATCTCAACAATTCTTACGTTATTAGTGGAGAAAAAAAAAACAACAGTTTGAATTGATAACCTCTATTTTTATAATATTTTAATAACAATAATAATTATTATTCGATAAGTTGTGACGATGAAGCTAAATTCTACAACAAAATTTATTTCTACTACTGCTATATGCAGTAACAAAGAAGATTTTTCTATAATATAGTAGGAAATCCTAATTTATGTTACGCGTATAAATACACTATAACTTACATAAATTTATTTTAATTTTTTAAATAGATTTTTCCTCATTCATTTTCCTTAGCGAAAACCACATATAAGTTTGAATCTATTATTAAACAGTTTTTAAAAAAAATAATAATAAATTTTTAGGTTTAAAAGCCGTTTAAATTTTTAGACAAACGCTTTTAGTTTCTATTTATTTAAAAAGTAACACGTAAACGTTAAATAAATAAAATTGCACTATCCTAAAATAAATATTATAATATAAAATACTCAACGGAAATCCTGTTTCCTTTTTAAAACATACACTTTTATTTCACTTCATAAACTACTATATTATTAGAAAACAAATTAAAGAGAATAATAGTACACAATTTATAAGATAACTATGGAAATAGGTCTTTATGATATCACTAAGACATTAAGATATTAAACCCGTGAAAGTAACATTTTCTTTAAATCTGTAGAATAAATTCATAAAATAACTTGGCTGACTACAGCGTAAATTAACGCAACCTCTGAATATACTTCTCCAAATGAACGAATAACGAATAATTTAATACTCAAAAGTTGGAACTAAAACCGCATCGTCTTCAAACGGCCGATTATAAGAAACAATAACTCATTGTTATTGTTCAACGGTCATCATTGTTATTGATCACTGGTTTCTCATTAGATTTTATCTATACAGAATATATCCATACACCATTAATACGTAATATAAACCTGTTCAGCTTGTCTTACGACTTTATAAAAATATCTACCTACCGCACTCAAAAAAAAAGGATTTTCAAAGGTAAGCATATATAAATTTTTCACAGTTGCACCAGATTTAAAATTAATATAATGAACGTGTTTGTTTATTTATTTTACTTTCTGAAATTATTAATTCGGCCGGTCGGTGTAGTGGTCTGTATTGGCTTCTCTTTCAACCGATTCTGAGTTCAACCTTAGAGTCTCGCATTTCATTATCATTTATCCTCAAAATCATAGAAAAAAAATATTTAAAATCGTCATCGAAACAAAAACTACTCAACAGTCCACTTCAAACAAATAATTTTTTTGGGTCATCAAACGTAATTTCATAATACGTTTACGGATCAAACTGAATTTTTATGTAACAGCGGTACAGAAAATCATCATATAGCATAAAAGCATGCGTAATTCAGCGTAATATTTCGGTAAAAACTCGATTAAATAAGGTCAACTATAAAAAAAAATCGCATGCATAAAATGGACCTAGAAGTTAATACATGTTAAATTTTTATACCGAATAATTTATAAGCTGTCTATAACAATATTTTAAAAAAACCAATTTTATTTTTAAATTTCACATTTTAATTAATTTAAGAAAAAACACGGGTGGAGTATCTGAATATTACGAACAATCATCACAAAAACTATTTTGTATTTTTTTAATCAACGCCGGAGCATTCTAATTATAGTAAGTTAAACAGATTAAGAACCCTACACCAACAAACGTCTAAGTGGTTCAGAATATTTTTTAACATGCATAAATATCTTCTTTAAAGTATATACAATATAAATCACATAACACGTATTTCTGCGAAGACTGGTCCAGTGATTATACTTATGAATACATAAGTAATACTTTTATTAGTTCTAATACTCCAAAACATGGAAAAGAAATAACTATAATAACTTAAATAAAAGTTTAATATTTGAAAAGCACAGGAAAAATAACACTATAAGATTTAAATCTACGCTATTAAAATACAAAAATAATTTATAAATAAGACGGATATAATAAAATATGAAAAACTTCCAAAATATTATTTAGAGGACATATGAAGCCGCGTTGACATTCTCTAGAAAATACTTAAATTAAGCAAACCGCACGGTTTCCTATTTTCTCTTATCTATTAATTCATAAACAAATATTTCATCTAATCTAATGTAAGACTTTTTCTATTGACATGTTGTCAACCATGGATAACATACGTTTCAAAGGTATTTATTTACAGTACTATTACATAATAATACAATACTTGTATAATAAAACAGGATTTATACTAAAGTCCACCTTCGTGCACTTTCCAAAGGTTTTATATCTTACAAAATTTGGAAAATATGGTTAACGTAAAATTATTTCACGCATGGTACGTTAATAAAATAATTATAATACAGCCAGTGTAATGACACGCACGTTTTAGGCTGTCATGTGTGTACCCCTGCTGTGAGCAGAATACTGATAAGTGGAAAAATGACAATTTTCTACAAATATATACAAGGAAAAATACTTTTAAAAAATACAGGAAAATTAAATTTAACTATTTCTATTTTATTTTTTTATCAAAATTAAATTCAAACTGACAATGCCAAAAATCCATATTCGACCGACATAGATGTTTCAAAAAGGAAGCAACCCTAAGATTAAGAAGGTAGAAGCCACGCAAAGGTAAAATTTATTTCTCCCTACATGTCAGCTGGCATCACTCAATTCAAGGTTAGTAGCTTGTAACAATTGAAATGTCTTTATGCTCTAGTGCTATACCAATATAAATTCGTCTCTGTTGCGTTAACTAAGTCGATTTATAAGGACGAACGTGCGTTTATTATTGAGTCTATAAATCTTACGAACGAGTGAAACACGAGTTTTGGATAAAATTTCCCAATCTTTCAGTTCCTAATAAGTCGACAATATCGACTAATATATATATATAGATTAATAAATTTCGTGAGACTGGGAGTGTACATGATTGGAAAAGCACAGGTCGACTATCACTGTTAACAGTATTAGTTCTGGAGGATGTGAAAGAACGTTTGACTCACTCACCCAGAAAATCGCTATGAAAGTTATCTTCACAGGCTGGGCTATAAGTATCTATAGCTTTCAAGGCTACTAAAAATTACAATTAAGCTTATCGCATCAGGGTCGCTCAAGAACTGAAAGAAGTACACCACGAAAAACGTTTAGTGTTGTCGTCGGTTTTGTTCCCTTGTTGATAACAATAATATTGAAATTTTGGATAGTGTTTGTTTCAGCGACGACGCATGGTTTCACTTGGATGGCTACATTAACAGCCAAAACTACCGAATATAAAGCGCTAAAAATCCTCACGCGTTTCATGAACGATCATTACATGCATGTAAAATTGGTTTTTGGTGTGCGATCTCTAGGCGTCGTGTAATAGGACCTTAATTTTTTGACAAATCTGAAGGTAGTGTGGTTTATCACAACTTAATCGAACAGTTTATTGTTCGAACAGCCATGTTAAACTAACACGAACGAGAATCGTCGGTTCCAGCAGTATAACGGAACTCGTCATACTGCTAATGAAACGCTGGATATGTTACTGGAATTTTGATATCAAAAGGATTACGGCCTCCAAGATCCCCAGATCTTACACCAGCAGACTTTTTCCTTCGGGGGTATTTAAAAAGTGTAGTTTTTAAAAACAATCCTCATACAGTTGACGAATTGAAGGCTAACACTGAAAGTGAAATTTCTAAGATTACTGAGCAAACATTACGAAAAGTGGCTGCAAATGTTATGAAACGTGTACAAACCTGCATAGGGATCACAGGAAATAATTTTGAACATCTATTACAAAGTTATTAAAGGTAGTTTGAATACTTTTGTACAACTGTTTTATCAACATTAATATTTTTTAATAAATTCACGTCGTCAAACAAAGGGGTTGCGTCCTTTTTCAAACACTCATTATATGTTAATTTCTTGAGAAATTAGGAAAGACCACCCCAGCCATCAACAGTTTAAAAGAGATCTACAAAAATACAGAACAAAATACAGATATTACTATTAAACACAGATGAATATTATTAACGATAAAAAATAATTTGTTTTAATTTATCTCCTTTAGTACTTTAAACACTAAAAACTATCTTTATAATATATCGATTAATTAATTAATTAATTGAAATGATAGTGCTGTACAAACACAGAGAGATTTTGTGAAATCTTAATTTATATAACAAATTTTGGGAAGGTTAAAAGTAAATAAATACATTACCTAAACTATTAATTTTTAATATTATAATTAGCAACTGGAAAAGTTAACTAAATAATGACGTACATAATCTGTATTATCGATAAAAGTAGTTCTCTCTATTAAAGCACTATCCTGTGATTGAGATGGGTTTTGAGAATTTACATAAACAAGAATTTAACGATCTGTGATTATAAAATTACTATTAAAAATAATAAATATTACTGATAAATTTATCAGGGTCAAGTAAATTTTTTAGTCAATTTTAACTCTCATTAACTGTTGATTTGACAGACATCAATATGCCAGTGTAACTCTGTAAATGTAAAAATCAACATAAAAGAAGAAACATAAATTTATTTTTATTATATTCCTTAATAACAAACTTCCTTATTTACATCACTTTTTTTTCTAGGGAAGATACATTTAAAATAATCTGTTCCAACTCCAGTAAATTCCTTACATATTTAAAAAAAAAAAATACATATGAAATAAACTTTCTTAAAAAATAATAAAAAACTACAGAATCAAAAGAAATATATTTTTTTAAATAACAGGGAAGAAAATACTAGGTTTAAAATCAATTTATCATAAAATTTATTTCATCCCATACAAAGTAATGAGCTGCTATTTGATTAAGCAATAAAAAGAAATTAACAATTCACAACTTTTAACGTCATCTTCCTCATCAATTCTTACAATTTAAAACATATACATATGCGTATATCGTAAGACAATAAATGGATACCGAAATATAACTTAGCAATTATAGCAGAAAAACAGTTATATTCATATACAGAGTATGATTTGCATTACAGTTACATACTATATAATAATCTACATTTAAAAGATATACTTTGATTCAGTCCATTCATACTTTCAAGTATGAATGAACAACTGCTCACACAATAAAAATGAATAAATAATTATTAACAAAAACTTTTACAGAAAAATTGCATTTTTTGCAATCTTAAAAAAACGAATGAGGTACAGGGTTTTAATTTACTACAAACTTACCAAAATAAAAAAATTAATCTTCTGAATTAGGCTCTTTTATTTCACATCATTTTTTTTTATTTCGATAATAATCATGGATCCGCCTGATCATTAAAAGCCAAAAGGGATAGAACCTTTATTTAAATAATAACATGAAATCAGATTAACTATAATCTTACAAAATGCAAGTAAATCTTTCAATTCATCGACAAGTAATGTAATACTCGTACAATCAATACCGTCGAATCAACAAGTTATAAAATTTAACTGCTGGTCGCATTAATTAATAAACCTGTAACTCCAATAATAGAAGAAAAGTTAAACATTTCTTTAACACGCACGGAATATCTGACGCTTTTTGTTAATTGGACAAACTGCACTTCTTTATTAAAATGATTTGTTTAAAGTATTAACATAAATTAGATGGAATATAAGAATAATTATAATCCTTAATAACTTAGGTTGAAAAATAAAGACATCTAAAAATATTTTTTAAATAAACACGTCGTTGTATACCATGAAAATAATTTTTTTTTTTTTTTTTGATCGTGAATAACATTATCTAACGACTTCACAACCACACCTAGGTATACTAGGAAATAACGATTTATTACAGACACTTGAAATAACGTAAATAATCTCCGATTAGTCTAACAAAAACAAACATTATACCATTTTAATTAAAGAAAAATTTCAAAATAAAAAAGTCCAACAACAAAAAATAAGATTATAAAAGCATCGAAAGTTAATATAACGAGACAGTGACTTAAAAGACATGCAGGATTTATACACCAAAATTAATTTGTTATTCGTTTAAATGAAATAAAATTATGTTAAAAATTATTAGTTCAGACAAGGAATCAGAACTTGCGCTATTAATAAATGAGGCATGATATTAATAAACAGCTTTCGTCACACGATCAATGATTAATTTAGTGATTTTTAACCATTTCACTGGATATATAAGAAAAAAAAATGTTAACACAAAATAGGCAAAACTAAACATACTCCACCGAGTAAATACAAGCCGCAATTAAGATAAAAATATTTAGATAAATATTGGCTAAAAAAAAAATCACATAATAGACGGAACAATAAAAATTTTAAGATCAGTTTTTGGCCAAAAACGGTTTCATTTTTACCATATTTTAAACTCTTGAATACTGAAATTCAACACATTTGGTTGTATATATTATAAATATATAACCAAACTTAACCTACGCTCGCTAACCTTGACTAATTAACAGGAGTGTTTTGATTATTTAAATAATAAATAATTGCAATAATTACTGAATTTATTAAATAAATACTCAAAAAATTACGGTGTTAATTAGTCAAGGTTAGCGAGCGTAGGTTAAGTTTGGTTAAATTATATTTATAAAATAAATAAATATAAATAACCATTTATTAAAATTAATAAAGAGACTGTTCATTTTCCACCGAAATCCGATTGACTACTTTGTTTTTAAATAAAGCTGTAACTGCGGTGGCGTTAATACGTAAGTGGCCAATGCTTAACTAAGTGTTAACACTGAGATATATTTTTAGTGACCTGGAATGCACAGAAACGCAAAGAGTAAATGTAGGAATTAACTCTTTTTTTTCTGTTTAGCCTCCGGAACCAGCGTAAGGTATGACTTCAGAAGATGAATGTAAAAGAAGTGTAATCTTGTAAAGTCTCAGGTCGACCCTCCTGAAAAATGTGGTTAATTGAAACCCAACCACCAAACACCGGTATTCACGATCTAGTATTCAAATTCGTATAAAAGTCTTCACTGTAGGAATTAACCGATTATACAAAACTACACTTCTGTCAATAAAAGACTAGTTGGATAAAAGTTGAAAAGTCACCTAATGTGAACAAGTAACTGTCTGGAAAGATTCCTTACATAATTTTATGAAGTACCGTTTTTTATTACCGAAAATTAATCGGTTTCAACGATCAGAAAAACTGTAAAAACAAATTAAATAGAATATTACAGGACATATAATTAATAAAAAAGCGCAGGAAATATACAAATCCTAGCAACATCAATTCACATTATTCCATTTTTGAAAGACGATCCCTTCACCACCTGTGCCACCCCTTATTCTATCACATAGCCTAACATTACTATCTGTTATGTAAAGATTAATATTATATAGTCCAAGACTTACGATTTAACAAGTACATACTAGAAAAAGGAAAGAAATTTCTTTGTTCAGTCGATTATTCTTTCGTGTTTCGTTCAGTTATACTTTCAATTACGGAATATTTATTTAACTGAATAACAAACATTTATGTCATTTCTTGGTAATTTATAAATTACATAAACTTTTCGTAAAACGCTAATGTTATTCACTCACGTATTTTCCAACAAACTTACATTTTTATTCATAAACGATGTGGCTGATTCAACTGGCTCTTATCTGGTTTAAAAATTAAAACAAATTAGATTTTTCTTCTTTTAATTAGAATTAAAAAAAATTACTCTTCTTCCAATATAAATATATATATAATTTTACATTTTATATATAAAAAATTAGCAGAAAATTTTGCATTATAATAAAACTAATAAGATAGGCCACCCTAAGACAAATGCAAAAGACGAATTCGAGTCTTACCGGTTTTACGACCACCACTATCAAATATAATATTCTGACTTCACTTCACTCATAACTTAAAATTTTTATATTTTAAGAATACTGTAATGGATTTTTATCTGTTCTAAGAATCACTAAATTGAGTCGTTAATTGAGTTGTCGCTAACACTGCAACAAGAAAGATTACGGCACATACAAAAATCTATTAATTCCTATTTGTACGAATTTTTGTAGCATAGAAGTAAATGTGACAATATTTTTTTTTTCAAATTCTGCAGGACATCACAATTTTTTGACCATCAGAGTAAGAATAACTAATATAATTTTTAACTAAACGAGTTTACTTAAGTACTAAATTAAAATGTTCATTTTCTCAGTAATTTTCATAAATTTATATTTTTCTTAATATTTTCAAATAAATTTATCGATAAAATAAATTTCTGTTCATTTTTAAAAATACATGTACTAATCCTACAATCATGACACATCAGTTTCAATAAGTGAAAGTCTAGGTCATGGTGAAGTATAACAAATAAGATCCTTGAATTTTTCCCGTTAATATGGAAATATATGAAAACATCACAACAACCGTATATTTCAATGCATTGAAATACTAACTATATTGTAATTTCATATAATCCAATATATCAATGTTTCATTTTTAATATCCGTCCGATTAGAAAAAATTTTTAATTTTCAAAATAATGCAAAAATTTTGGTAGAAATTAATTTCCAGATAATTCTTTATTTTTTAACGGCGGAAAAAACCGCAAATAGTTAAAAAAAAAGGAGCTGAAGGTCGTAAAAAAATATAGAGCTTGAAGAAAATATTAAACACAACCAATTCGTTCGATAATTTTATAAATGTAATACATATATCAATAATGTCTATAAAACATATATTAAAGATTAAACGTAATAAAGTAATAAATAAATAAAAATACGATGTTGCGGACTACACACTAAACCAAATAAAGTGATGCCGGTTAAGCACCAGCACGCATAATTAACTCACAGTAATATATTAGAGGCTATCTACAATATTAATATAGTTAGATAATTTTACTTTTAATTTATTCTTTCAAGTAAAGAAAAAAAACAATAATAAAATCACTACTTCACTTCCCCAGCAACGCGTCTTTCCAATCGAATACAACGGGAACTACGTATCACATATATACATAACCGGTAAACACGCACATAACACAACTAACGACGGAAGATCTGAGTTGCGACGACTCACTCGGCCGTCGTTGCACCAGACTAATATGAAATACTCAATGTTCAAGTCCACCTGTAGCGTCAACATGCCCTCCAATCCCTCCACAAATAATTCAGTACAAAAAGACTAGTTGCGCGCATGCACACCGAACAGCTGTTTAAATTGATAAGATATAAACATGTTTTTTAACACGTCATTCTACTAGCATCAGTAACCGACCCCGTACCACGCAATCCCTAACTCAATAGCAGTGCCTGTCGTAGTAAAATTAGATCAAAATTATAACTTTGATATAAAAAAATTAAAAATTTTAAAACCTAAAAACCGTTGAGAAAAATTTTAAATATATAAGTAGTCAGCCATTCTGATTGTTAGACAATCCATACTCTCCATAATAAAAATTAAATGGATTGTTGGACAATCCATACCAAATACTAAGAAATTAATACAACAAAAAATCAAAATTAAATAATAATAATTATGAATAAAAATTAAAGTAAACGAAACATTACAAAATGAGTATTTCCAACAGTATCTATTAAAAAATAATAATACCAATTAAAAAATTAAATTAAAATAACTGTTAACTAAAGTTTATGAATTTTATACAATCCCCGACGAAAGAGCATGTTATGAATGACATGCTCTTTCGGAGTGAAAATAGATCTTGATCTATCTTCACTCAAAATACGCGAGGTACACTTGCTGAACGAAACGTGTTATATTTATTTTTTGCCTTTCCACCATTAACTCACCACAAATGTACCAAAAAGAATCTGCAGAATTTTTGCAGCCTCTTGAAGACTTTTTGAAAACGGAAAGTTTGGCTAAGCTCTACCAACGTCTCGTCATCTTCAACTCAAACCCACCTCTTCAAACCACTCACCTGTTTAGCTATAAGAATGCATAGTATCAGCCAAAAATGTGAATATATTATATTAATTTATTATAAAAAAATTAAAAAAACGTTTTATGTCTATTTTATAGTATCACATTTTCGAAATTTTTCAACTTTTTACAAATTTTTTAAATTTGCGATTTGTGAAAAATCCTGACGTGATGGAAAAAATGGAGGTTATTTTCCAATACAGCGTTAAAAAATACATAGGAATGAACTATATCAAAAGTTAAAAAGCATTCCACAACCCAAATTTTGCAAGCTTGTGTAATCGACGAATAGTATCAAGTGTGTATGTGAAACAATTATCTAAAATACATTTGAAACCTAACCTTACTTTTCCTTATTGCATTATTTTCGGTGTTATGATTTTACAAATTGCAAGAAAATACAGTAAGTACATCTAAAGTAATGAAACACACAAGAAGTGTAAGAATAAATCTACAATTAAAAGTAGGCAAATCTTTAACACTAACACAATAACAATAACACTAAACACTAACACAATAAGGAAACTTAAACACAGTTTCCTTATTAACAAAGGGTTCTGAAAAGAATTAACGATCCATTAAAAAGAAAGTAGTAGAAATGTCATAAAGTTAAAAAGAAAAATAGCATACTAAGTAAAGAACGATTAGGATATTTTCTACTCTTAAAAAAGACTATAATTATAAAAAAAGAGTGGAAAAAACACTTAAATTAAATGCAAAAGGATCGCATTCAAACTTAGTTGTAGACTTTAAGTCCGTGGAAGGCCTGCAAGAGGAAGACAACTAAAAGTAGAAATCAAAACAAATCGTGACCATAACCTTGACGAAAAGGTGGAAATAAAGTCGTAATCGTGTCGACATTCTCAAACAGAAGGGAAACGTTATGCAAGTGTTAGCTTACACAAGGAATGCTAACAAAAATGTGACAGTGTTGTATAAAGGCATGAAAGGGGGAGGAATTTAGAATAGTCTAAAAACGTGATAAAACATTAACTATCCACCTCCTAAGTAACTACTAGGTTTTTCAAAGGTTTCGTTTAAAAAAAAACCCTAAAATAATGAATCGTTACGAATGTAAATAATAGCGACTGCATCTTATGTATGTGCGAGGCATTTTTTTCCACTAATCCTACAACCGACGACCTTAGTAAGTAACTGACACGCAATAAGGGTTAAATTAAAATAAAACAACACTACGAATTAATGCTGTTAAGTTTGCGTGTACATTCCAGCACGTGTTTTTGTGAATTAACAAAACGTGCAACACAATTATTATTCGATACTAAAATTTAAAAAAAGTTTCACTAATATCATACGCCAAGATTAAATCAAAAGGCATACAACAATTTATCAGTTCTAAAGGTAAACTGGTTTTTGTTATGAAATAAGAAAAAAGAATTTATAATGAAAAAAAGTATGAATTACATTAAAGTTTTTTATCAATTAACATTTAAAAATTAAATACGGACTAGGTGAAAAGTCTTCCCAGTTAGAACATCACGGAGCATTTAACGTGATATGGTACATATCATATCACTATTTTTTTTACAGATCGTTAAGTAAAATAAAAAAACTTATAAGGAGCAACACCGTCTTTCTCTAAGCAGTACTACACAAATAATTATATAAGTCACTCTATGCCAAAAAAACAGATTATAATCCTTTTTTATCTAGGTTTAATACAGTTTTAATTAGCATTACTTAATGCAGAAGCACAATAATTAACGACGAAGTAATATGTGTAAATAAACATGAGATACCATATTTCACACCAGTATGAGCAATATATAGTAATTATAGCAAGAAATGTCCTATGTTATGAACAGCTCCTCACCTACTGCTCCATTACGTTTAATATAGTTATTATTTTAAAATAGTTTTTTTTAAACCTTTTCTTCATAGCAATAATTATATATATATATATATATATATATATATATATTAATATCATGCGTAACGTATAGGCAACTAGAAAACTTACTTCAAAACTGCCCAAACAGGGCAAGAAAACAGAATGAAAAAGATTAGTTATTAGACAGTAATCATATTTTTTTGAATATTTTTGTGCATGCGACTGAGCGAAGGGAATTAGTAAAACTGAAAAGTAGCCAAAAAAAGCTTATTTTAGCTTTTTTCAATTTTCTTGTTTTTGAAGACGAGTTATCAATAAAAAAAATAACATATTTTACAAGAAAAAATCTGATGTGGACACCACATAACTTCCTTGTACACCTATTACATTACATATACACATATTTATTTTAATGAAAAGTACATAAAATTTTATTTCATTTATAACTTCTGATATTTTTTCATATTTTTTTTAAATTTTTATTGTTATTATTGAATTAGTATTTATTGTAAATTTTTTTTATAATCAGAGATTAATAATTATTAATAAATTAATATTTTAAATTAAAAAAAAAGTTAATAAAAAAGAAATGAAATCCGATTCGGTGCCTTCCTCTTGTAAGATACAAATATTTCATTAATTAATCTTTTATTTGGCTATAACTCAGGAACAATGAAAATAAGTACCACTTATGATATATCGTTGAAAATCTCTCAATGAAGGCTCATTACTGTCCAAAATCCAAATTTTTTTTTGGATTTTGGGCTTTTTTGGACACTTCTGGTTGAGTCGATTGCAATTAAAGGGGAGGTGTGCAACTAGATGTTACAACAATACTATATCCAAAATTTCAACATCCTATGGCTAATCGTTTTTGAGTTATGCGAGATACATACGTATGTGCAGACCTCATGCCGAAACTACTAAAAATGGATATTTCCGTTGTAACTGAAAACCGAAATTTTTCGTGATCACAATACTTCCTTTACTTCGTACAAGTAAAAATAATAATATAGAATAAAATATGATCACTTTTTAAGTTTTACTATAATAATGAAAAAAATATAATAAGTTTTAAAATTCAAAGACAAAAATAAAAAGCGACAATTTATAAAGTTGCACTAGAAATGGATTCGTTTAAATATTCGAAACTCTGCTCATTTCTATTCTTGCAAGACTTACTGCAGAGTTTACAGCAATGTTGGATTCAGCGGGCGTAAAAAGGAAAGCGGTCTCTCCTAACGCTCTGATAAAAAATCAGATCGCCAGGTATTTGCATCAGCGTTGCTGAATAGTAATTCTAAATAAAGTTCAATCTGGATTCTGAATACGTTCGATTTATTATTGTAATACAGGGATTCTCAGATCTGATATAATTTTTTAAGTATGGCAGATCGTTGTCCGAAATATTACATGAACGATCTTAGTTACAGAAGGTTTTTATAATCTTTACATAAGTTTGAACGGGATAAATTTGGTAGAAGTTACTTTAGGAGAGAGTAGTGAATTACCTTCTAAAGGAAATTTCCGAGTAGGGAATTTATTGAGGAATGAACGAAACATATCACCACTCGGAAACATTATGGGAAGGAGAAATAAATTATAATCTTTTTTTTTTACAAATTTGCTAACCTATGACGAAGTTTTTTTACGCTTTATCTCAAAAATCTAAAAAAAAATTAATTATTCAACGCTATTAAACTGAATTTAAAAGTAGGCGTTTTTCGTACCACTCATATATATATATGTGTAGATATATATTTCATTTCTGAATTGACTTTAAGGTAAAAAAAAGGTGATCGAAAAAAATTTACTGCAACGGGGGAAAATTTATCACACATCAAGTAATATGGTATGTGCAAGCAGTTACATGTATAAGAAAATATACGTGATTTGATACTTTCACGTTCTACTATCTTTTTTTATTATAATGTATTAAGAATTCAACGGATTGAGCTAGGGAACAGCTCTACTGTTTATAAGTAATAAATGATAATGTTATATAATCACCTACACGTGATGATATATCATAATAGAAACGCAACTTGTTTCTTATTTAGACTGTACTAGTGGTAATTTTATTTTGGGAATTTTATTTTACTCGCTATTTATTTTATTGTAGTGACCGTGACGTTTTTTTGAAAAAAAAAATGTATCGCCTCATTAAACAAATCTAAACTACTCATATATATATATAATAAAGATTTATAAAACAAATCTTTGCGTTTTTTCAAACTGGGGTCACTGCAATAAAACGTTTTTTTTAAATACCGAGTTAAAACAACCAATACAGTCTAAATATGAAATAAGTCGTATTTTCTGAAAGTAAATATTACCAGAGAAGTCAGAAAAACAATTTAGCCTTAATACCTGCAATTTGATAATCAATTAAAAGTAAAACCTTCGTCCAGAAACTGTGATAAACCGTATATGCACTATAAACTTAAAATTCTTTAATCGAAATCGTTAAATCAAATGTTTAACTATTCAAGAAAATTTGATTGCAAGAAATCAATACTAAATCCACAATTAGACAATATGATGAATTCAATCTCCATAAAAAAAAATGATAATCATATAATTTAAATAAAATATATTTTCTTTATACCGCACAATACGTGTTTCATAATACTATAATATAATCTATTCCTTTACGATTAAATATAAATTAATTTAACATTAGGTTTTAGGCAACTAATACTCTTAACATAATATTGAAAAAAAAATACGTTCATAAAATATTATGTAAATGTTATTACAGTCACCAATATATTTAAATAATGTAATGATTTAAATAGAGAACCAAACTCAATGGCATTTCAAAAATGAATTTGCAAATGAAAGAGAAACGATTGACACCTAACTTATGGAAATAGGATACAGTTGTTAAAGTAAACAGTGAGGACTACGATGAATGGGAGAGAAAAAGATGCCTGAACTTCCTTTAGATCTATTACTGAGAATTTTCTGGAGAATAAAAAAGGTCCGAATTATAAGGAAACTGTTGACACGATTTGGAAAACTTCAAGAAGCTTGGTTATAGAATGAGTGTTAAAATTCACTTTCTGCATTCCCCAGACTACTTTCCAGAAAATCTCGGGAATTTTAGTGAAAAGCAAGGTGAACGGTTTCACAAAGATATAAGGGAGATGGAAAATCGGTACCAAGGAAAATGGAATAAAATAATGGTGGCCGACTATTGCTGGATGTTACATAGAGACAGTACAGATAAAGCAGAAGAAGGAAGGAAGTCGCTTAAGAGAAAATTAGTAAATTAATGAAGCTTTTTTGTACACTGTTCTCAAAATATTTTTAATATTTTAATAACATTACTTTTAATAGCATTTATCAATAATTTTTACTAACAATATTTGTATGAAAAATACCTCACACGTATAATGATGTTTGAATGTACCAATTATTCTATCAATTAAAGTAATCACAAAAATAATCCTCTTGTTAAATAAAATCCTGACGTAATAGGTAAAAATGAATGCTTTTGACATCAGCATTAAAAATATATGTAAGAACACCTGTTTTTAAAAAAGCATCTGACAAATATTTCAAAACGGAGACTGGTGTAGTTTACAAGAGCATGCATAACCGTATTTCAGATATGCTGGCGTCAAAAACTAAATACTGAATTAAAAAAGACGCTAATATGATTTAATACATTCTAGTTAGCCATTAAAAATAAAATATATTTTTAACAGCTTACAAAGTAAAAAAAAAAATTAAAAACTTACTAGGATAGCTTTAATCCAACTACAACTAATTCTCCAAACTACAAACAACTTACCTGAAACATAACACATAAATATTAATTAGAAACTGATAAAAAGTAAAAATTATTAAACTTAAAATAAGTAACTAATATTAGATACATTATTTTTTAAACAGAAATTGGTTATTATACTTAATATATATGTACATGCACCATTTTTACCTTTATTTATTCAATCGAATAGAAAATAAATCCTTTTAAATCGAACAGTATAAGTACTAGTTTACTACATAGTAAATGAAAATCTAAGTACTACATGAATAAAATAATATACCTGAATCGTTTTCCATAAAATCTTAAAGAAAAAAAAAATTTTTTTTTATAAATAATTTAATTCAATAATTATGTTTCTTATAAAATTTCAACACGGGGCTATTGTTTACAAAAGCAAAAACGGTTTTAATTATAATAAAATTTTTAGAAAAATGTAATTATTAGACTCATATTTACTTCCTTCTGAACAAAGCAGTTTATGGCCGGTTAACCGGTACAGTGGTTAACGTGCATTCTAGCCTCTACATCAAAAGGTTCTGGATTCAAGTCCTTCCAATGGTCTGAAATTTTATTAATTGGACCTGTTATAATTTTATTTATTTAAGTTCCATAACACTGAACACATTCCTTAAATTTCTTGGTGTATAATCTCCG
This sequence comes from Lycorma delicatula, assembly GCF_047948215.1. NCBI lineage: Eukaryota > Metazoa > Arthropoda > Insecta > Hemiptera > Fulgoridae > Lycorma > Lycorma delicatula. The sequence goes on along the minus strand of NC_134457.1, from coordinate 115,587,573 downwards.
ATTTCCCTTCCACCCCACCATTTTTCTCTATAAGAGCTTTTAACGAAGGTAATTTTTACGTAGAATATGAATCAAAGGTGTTTTCTTCTTCGTAATAATTCTCATCAAATTCTGCTCCTCTCAGTGCTTCGTAATTTCTCATATTGTCCGTTTTTTTCAGTTCTCTCTTTCTTCCGTTCAACACCGTTTCAAAACTATCAACATACTAGTTTCTTCTTTCTGAATGACCAAGTTTCAAATCAGTATAACACATTTTTCATTAACTATTTGACAAACCCTTCTTCAGTTCATCAAGAGAAAAAATGAACATTAGCAGACCGACAGAAAATTATTCTCTAACATTACATTGCTTGTAGATTATAAGCTACTTTCTTTCTTCATGTTGAAAAGAAATACGTTTTGCTGTGGACAATTAATTGGATGGATGTGAAGATGTCCGTTAGAGGCCTACTTGAAAGCAAAATTTGATCTGTATTTTAGTGATGCAAATGTCTGCTGAGGCATTTACATCGGTGGTATCCCGACTACGGCCTGGCTGATAACTGTGAGATGTAATCAGTTAGAGGGTCTAAAACGACCTCCGGTAAAGCCCCTCAGGCCTTGGAATGGAGGGGGTGGTGTGGCGACCGGTAACGTCACAAGGTGGGTGTCTTCCCCCTACAGGATTGGGATGTGGACAATTGGATGACATCTACCATGTTCTTTATGAGTGCTCGAAGTACGATTTACTGCGCACGGAGACCATCTGTCGGCATGATCTTATCGGGCTGGCGTTGAATCTCTGTGTAACCTAGAGAAGCCACGCCGAATGGAAATAGTGGAGAGTTTTGTAGTGTACTTAGAAAAGGAAAGGATTGTCGAGGGGATCTAGAGCTCTGCTTGGATTTCTCTTTTATTCTATTTTTGTTGATGTTTTGTTTTATTTTTTTTTTTTAGTTTAGTCGATTGTTTTGTTTCAATGTTACTGTGTTATTATTGTTCCGTATATTATTTTTATGTTTCGCGTTGTGCGTTGAACTCACTTTTACCTTCTACGAATAGGTAGTTTAGTTCCTTTGTTCAGTTAGGTCCTTTCAGTCTTACTTAAGACTCGGTAAGATGTTTTTTGTTTTGAGTTCATCGAATAGTAGTACACCGATGGGCATGTCACTCGTGGCATTCGCATCGGTGGCATCCTGGCCGAGGCTTCGAAGATGATCTCCGATAAAGCGCATAAAGGCTAAGAACGTAGGGGGTGGCGGAGGGTGTCTTCCCCTACAGGTCAATATGAAATTAATTTATAACAAATATTCATATACATCTGTTCTTCCGGAAAAAAAATTTCCAACCTTATATAAAGGTAAACAGACAGATACGCAGACACATTTTCCTTGATACTGAAATGATAAAAACTCAAGAATTTTTTTCAATCGAGGTCCTAAATTAACAGTTTAAAAAAGTTTAATTCTTTAAAATGGAGCTAATTTCTTAATGAAAAAAATTTTAATTCCACCTGTCATCATAATTTAGCTCTAAAATAAAAGGTGGAAAATTTCAGAAAAAATTACAACCGGAAAGATGGAGATTTTTAAAATCGAAAAATATTACATTAAAATGAATCGGTTATTTTACGTATTTTTTTTAATTTAAAATTCTGGAACCATAAAACTGTTGAAAGTATCTTTGTACAATTATTTATATATTTTTAAGATAACAAATTAAATAACTATAGTTAGTTTTTCTTATTCGAATTAAGAATTTATTTGAACAATTTGGTTAAAAAAAATAATAATAATAAAAAAAATAATCAAATAATAATACCTTTCACCCGAAAAAAGATTAAATTTAAAAGCTCAGCTCTTTTTTTCACCCAAAATGGATCTTATCCTTATTTTATTCTTTCCTTTACTAGGAAAAACTAACAATTGGATTTAAAAATTAACTTTATTAAGCTTATATTTATTGTTTGTTTGTGTGTGTGTGTGTTTCCCTAAGTAAATAACTAACGATAAATCTAATTATCCCAGGAACTAACTGATTTCTAGTAGCCTACCATTAGTGACACCGACAATTACAACAATCTAATCTAATCAGAAGATCTAGCAAACTAAGTGAATATCTAAACTTTTTCTCCTAACAAATTACACGACTTAATTTGTCATTTAGCAACAAGAGATTGACTTCCAGGCTCGGCGATTAATAGGGGATAAAATACCCCCCGATACCCTTCCGTTCTGTAACATCTCTGAAGAGCTCTCCGTAACCTATACAGTTTCATCATTCTAATCAATAGTTCTATATTGTTAACTAATAAAATAAAAGAATAGGCTTATAGCTTCAACTGAAACAGTATAGTATTTAACAAGCAGGCAACGAAGAACTTGTTTTTTCAGAAACAAATATATATATATCTATTTGGTTATAAAAATAATATATGTATTTATCCAACTCAATTAAGGATTTCCTAAGGGATCACGCAATCCTCAGAGATTGCGTGATCAAGTAAGTTAATGAACATTTTAGAAAAATTCAGCTCTTAACCGGTGAGAGGTGTCTCTTATTAGTTGGGTCCTGCAAAATTTTAGTACATGTGCCGATCAGCAAATGTATGAAGACATAAACAACAATAAAAAATGAAACGATAATAAATCAACAAAATAAAATAATAATTTTAAATTAAATAAAACCAAAAATTTATTTGTGAAATTAATAACTGCCAATAAATCTTTTACTAACACTAATCTGCACCAAATTAAAAAAAGTGTAAATTTGAAAAATACACTTTCAGAAAGTGTTACACTTTTTATCATTTTAAGACAGTTTTCGAGTATAACTAATTAATAATTTTATTAAGATTATTTACGTTATACTTTTTTTTTAGTTTTATTTTCATTTAAAGTATTACTATTCCAATTCACTAAAAGAGAAAATATAAGCACAAAAGGAACGTATATGCGAAAATTAAAAACAACCGAAGGAATTTGAGTTTGTGGAGGCGATTGGAAAGTTTGATTAAGTTTTCCCTTACTCCCAACCAGATTTTTACTTTAATACCAATATTAACCCGTATTCAAAATTTTTTAATGGTTTTATTAAGTTATAAAACGAGGAAAAGTTAACAATACTGTTTATTTCTAACAGTGGCCACTCTAAAGCAAGGTAAAAATTAAAAAATTGCAAATACACTCGCTACAAATCTACTCTTGAAAGCAAACTCTACTAATTTTAATTTTAAAAATATTAACTTACTTCCTTTGAGTAAAAAGCATAGAAAATAAAAAACAAGCAAAGCTTTTCTAGATTAAGTTAACTGGATGTAGTCTATTATGTAAATCTTATCAAATATCGATTTCATCAGTGGGATCAACTAAACCAAGTACGGGATAGCGATTAGTTCCTTCATCCCGCGAAGTATCCAAAACTGGTTACTTCCAATAACCAACTGCTGTAGAGTTACTTGGTTTACACGCATTTTGTTATATCAATAATTAATTAACCTATTATAGTATTTTGATCGATATTAAATCTGGGAGATAAAACATACTTTATCTCCAACCTGTTAGCCATAATTTGAATACACACAATTAGAATACCTCCATTTCCAGTAAATATCTTAAAAGAAAAAGAAAGTGATCTCAGTAGACGGTGACAGTTTCAATAATCTGTTAAAATAAATAAATTTAATACGATTTAGTCTATTTTTAATATCAAAAATTATTTTAAATTAATAAAAATCTGAACCTACAGAGAAATCACAGCCTCTACATAAGAATCACCAAATACATCCACCTACTCACAGAAACGTACGATGCAAAGCAGCCGCATAGGCATCCCGTAATGAACTAGCTGATGAATTTCCAATACAAACCGGTGTAAGGCAAGGCTGTGTCATCTCAGCCTTACTATTCAATACTGTTATTGATGTAATTATACGGAAAGCCTTCAATGGCCGCGGTATCCAATACGGCGAAAACAGCTATGTGACAGACCTAATGTTTGCTGATGATAGCGCTATAATTGCAGATGATGATGCCGAGACGACAGACACCCTATACGACATCGCGAGTGCAGCACAGCCGTACGGTCTCAAAATTAATGCTGAAAAAACCAAGGTTTTAACGACTAACGGCTCACCATCTGCTGTTTTCCTGGCCAGAATGCAAATTGGGCAGGTTGACAATTTCAAATACCTTGGGTCATTAATCCAAGAAAAGAAAATTTTGTCATCCGCGGAAGTCCGCAGCAGGATTGACCAGGCAACTTCTGCCTTCCAACCGTTGCACTGATGCCTATGGAGGAAACAAAACAAATCCTTGAAGACAAAGATCCGACTGTTCCGGGCACTTATATTACCAGTCTTGCTACGTGGATCAGAATTCTGGTTTTACGTAACATTAATATTCTTAGACTAAATTGTCAGTGTCAGACTTCGCTCTAATCCAATGACAGCTTGACATATTTCTGCTTCTCTACAAAAAATCTCCAGATTTATGTCTTTTAAATTTAAATTATTTTTATACATTTTATTTCATTTTCAACAAAACTTCCTTTTTAATTAATTAAATTTATATCTAAATTTCATCTGCACACTATAGATATTGCGTTGTTTTGAGTATTACAGTCAAATTTTTCACTCTATTTACACTTTTTTTTACACCTTCTGAGAAATATAATATCAAGTTCAAATGACGCAGGAGTGCCTAAAAATCAATGTCGCATCAATAAGCTAAGAGATAAAACAATGAATAAGGATTACCATGACAACATGACATCCTTCTTACAATTACAATATCGCTAAGTGAGCCAGGCTTTTCATATCCTTCATTGAAAATTATAATATTATTAATATGCCAAATAAATACAATTAACTATAGTTATATTACGAGTACATACAACAAAAGGTCAACAGTATACCAATTTAATCTCGTACATCAATCGGCAAAATATGTATGCATCCGTAATTTCAAAATCTTACTTTTTTTAAAATACTCGTCTACAAAATTTCATAAAAATTATTCAAGAGCTTTAATAAAGAAAGATAGTGTCCAATTTTTACTTCCCCTATCTCGAAAATAACACCTTTTTTTTAAACATGTCCACCAAATATGTTGTTTTTCTTTTTAGGATTTAAATTTGAAATAGATTCTGTTTGAAGTAAGCAAGTTATCGGCTTTATGAGCAAATTTTTATGAATTTCAACACCTAAAAGTAAAAGCCGTACTCCGTTGGCAAAACACAAAATTAAATAGTTCTAATATGGTCAGTTTGAGTCGGTGATTTTTTTTTTTTTACCTTCTGGAACTTCCTCGCAGTGAAAATCTGAAACTTGATTGATCAACTCAAAAGGTGCAAGAATATATTAACCGATGATCGAATTTTAAGTTAGGCGTTATACGTACAATACGGTTTCAAATACGACGTACATGAAACGTTGACAAGTAATGGGTTCAAACGACTGTAAATTACAAAATACAAAAATTTTATTCATAAAGGAACAACGTGAAAATTTAGATATAAGTTTAATTAATTAAAAAAGTATATTTTGTTGATAAAATAAAATCTACAAAAATAATTTAAATTTTAACAAATATTAAAGCTACGTATCAGATTCTTATATATTTGCAAAGTGTAAGTTACAAGGTTCTAAAATCTTCGTTGCACTCTATCCTGGCCCATGCAAGAAAACACAACCACCTTGTGACAATCCCGGTGGCAACACCACCCCCTCCGTCACTAGCCTTGATGGGCTTTACCCGAGGTTGTCTTTTAGACCCTCTCGACTGTGATGTGATGACACATCACAGTCTTCAGTTTGGCCTCTGTAAGGATGCCATCGATGGAAATGTCTCGGCAGACATTCCCATCAGTGTATTTACTCAATTTACAATCGCCTTCGTATGGCTTCTTCGAACCTCGACTACCAACTATAACTTACAATGCTCAACAGTCAAATTAACCGATTCGCAGAAGCGCGATCCCTTCGCCTTTCTTTATCGTCGAAGGTTTCATACAAAAAACTATTCCCTTATCTAACTTAGATTAGACTACGCACTAGATCATTACTTGAATCTTTTAAACACCAGAATTACTGTTCTCATTCCAACAAAACAAATGTTGATTGCAATAACGACAAATTTGTCCTACAATTCAATTTATTTAAAAGTCCACTTGATTTACTCAAAAACCAAGACACAAATTCTAAAATTTAATAAACTTCTAATGAAAACATACCCTATCTCTCTCTGCACCGGTCGGCTTTCAGCAAGAGAGAAATCAACGCCTACACCCTCTCAACTCCTCAAACAGTTCTCAACACATCCATTCTCATCCTAACAGGGAAATCTCAGCTAATCGAGCCTATCTTGGCAAAGAAATCACTTAGGCTATCTAAGATCGGTTTATAGATTCTATCTATACATCCATAACAGTATCACACCCCTCGGACATGCCCCGTCTACCGGACGACTCAGTGTCCACCTGACTTGCCATAAATGGAAACTTCGGTCCTCTATTTTTTGATGCGCTCAGAGGTAAGCTGGCCGACCTTCTTGGCATCATAACATAACTGACGATCGGTATCAAAGATAACAATAGGCTTAATACCAGAAATAACAGGGACCGCCTATCGAGACAGACTCCAATAGGTACAAATCACTGATAACAAAAGCAGACGCTGGGCTCACAACAAAATATTCCTATAACATTTGTACCTCATTCGATAAACCCAAACAGGTGCAGCATACAGTATTATAACTACGCAAATACTGGCTTTGCAAAAAAAATGGCCATTTTTAACGGTTTTTTGGCTTTTCTGGAGTAAATAATTAATGAAATTCAGCGTTTAAGGGCTTAGATTATACGTATTGCAAACGCCCATAACTTTTATTCAGGACTCTGAAGTTTACCTAGGCCTACAAAATTGAAAAACCAATTTTCACCACCTTTGAACGGCCGCCATTTTGTCTAGTTAGCGAGAATTTTGTCCAGTCACATATAAACAAGTTATACTTACCCTAATCTACAACCCCATATACTTCCCTAAACTATACTAATTTTTAGCAAAAAGATCTCTACTGGCTGGACTACTTCTGTAGTACTTGATATAACAGCTATTTTAAAAGAACTCGGTTTTGCAAATATCATTTCATCCTTGTTCTTAACATTTTATACATTTTCTTATTTTTTAATAACAATGAACGAGTTTTTAATTTGTAAGAATAAAAAAGACACAAACTAATTTTTTTACGTGAATAAAATGGCTTTAAAAATTGTATTAATTTGAAAAATAGTGGAAATACTTTTCTTTTTCTTTAGTATTTTAAAAAAGAAATGAATTTGAATAAAATAATATTTTAAATTTATCGTTAAAATTAGATTTCAGACTCATCGGCAAAGATAAAAGGTGACTATTAAAATGCAAACTGAAGTATCTGACATCATCTGTAATATACACATTAATAATTCCATTTTCTATTTAAAATGAGCAATTAAAAATGATATTATATAATCAATCATATCTTTAAATAGATGATAACACAAATAAATTGTCACTGCCATTAAAACTTACAGCAAATCGTTTTACGACCATCCATTTTTTATTAAAAAAATCTTGAAAGCTTAAATCGATCGAAAACTGGAAAATCACCAAAATCTGAATTATTAAATCGTTAAATAAAAAAATAACAGACCCATAAGCACGGATGTGGACAGTACATACTACATACACATATCATACTGCATTAAAAGAAAATATCATAAATCAAGTTAGGAAGATCGATACAAAAAAGCTGTACCGCAATGAATAAAAAGTCAATTAAAAAAAAAAAAGAAGTAATAACTTCTGATCTGGTCCCAGCATCGTAAGTGATCAGACACGAGACAAAACAATTTTTTAAGACCAGTACAAGGTCGCTATTATGACAAAACAAAATTACAAGCGACTCATTTACTCACACTTATTTCTTACGATCTCTTTTAAAATCGTTTTAATAAGATGCGGTCAAACCGGCTGCATTCTACATACTCGTATGTTGAACTGAATCACGTACTTCCTCTCTAAAAATTGGACTCCTCATTTAGCCCCAACACTTCATACGGTTTGTTGTTTGATATCAACATTTCATTAAAAATCCTGTTTCCTTCATTAAAGTAATAATAATGAAACTCCTGCGAACCAATCAAGTTATAATGCACTAAGGACAACTAAAATTAAAAACTTCCCAGGCACGGAAAACTAAATAATGATCACGAACATACCTCACGGAAAAGGGACCATACAACAACTTACATGAACAATGAATGATCTTAACAACCAACAGATAACGATTGATTCTTTATTAATAACATAAGATATCTTTTCTCATCCTGTTAAAAGAAACCAAGTGATAAATCAATATAATATACTGGAATCGTACAAAAAAAAAACAAGTAAATTTCCAACAACAAAAATTGCAAACTCATCCTTATCAAATAACAAAAACTGAAGTCAGAAAATATGCATACCTAAATGGAAATTTTGCATCAACATTAGTCATACACATACACATACACAACACTAGTTTTACTTTACATTTTTAAATTAAACATTCACAGTATGGTGTTGCGCGTTAAATTCCCTGTAAAGATCGTATGTTTTTCTCGTCTAATATATTTATCAATCTTCCGTCAAATACATGATCAAGTCAAAAAAACCAACCCAACCCAATGATATGGATACCATATTAAAACTGAAAATTATAAGATTTATGACTGATAAGTTGTGTCGGATGCCCTACCAGAGTGACGCAGAGCGTTAACGATAATCTTCCTGTGCAACAAATTGGTAGAAGCGCGATCGAACCAATTATATTTGAACGCGATCGGTTTCTTCATACTGTCTCCCAGTCACTATTATTGTTGTTGGGCTTTAATTAATAACGATATACTGGTGATACATGGATCGAGTAAATTACAATGAACAATTACCTATTATAATGAACAGAACTACCTAATGGCCCCAAATCAACACAGCCGGAACAAATACGTGGAGAATTACAAATTAATATAATATAATTAAATTAATATAATTGAATTATTACAAATCAATAGATTATTAAGAAATATTCATACTTTTATTCTTAAATAATGTTTTATACATTCAAATCACTTTTAACGGCGATTCTAGATGCTAGTTACTGATAATAATCATACAGTAGATTCTTAAAGTATATCCTTTAAACACTTGACAGCAGGCGGCCAATAAACAGTAACAAACGAATAGTAAGCCAGTCGACAGCAAATATCAGAGGAATCGTTTAAACAGAAGGATAAGTAGATCTAATAAGTAATTGATAATAAAAATATATTTTATTAGATCGAATAAAACTGTTTTAAGCACGGTACCTAATTCTTCTACGATTATTTTTTTTTTAGTACTATTAATTTGAAATAAAACTCTACGAAAACTTTATAAAAAAAAAACTACGCGTGTATTAAATAAACGTATCGGTTAGATAAGTGGTTTAATAATCGCCGATCAGCTGTTCTGAAGTGTATCGAAAACGGGTACAACTGATACTGCCCGTTAACACTGACTTGCATTTCAGCCGACCCAATCATCAGTAGAGTTCTATTAACGGTAATATCACAGAAATGTCTGTTAGAAACTGTACCAAAGCGATCGGCAACTATTAGTGACTAGTCTAACAACTTGCCTGTTATGATCTTAAAGAGGTTATAATCTTAAAATAAAAATTATATATATATATATATTTATTTAATAGGTATATTTAATAGTCCTATATATAGGAGGTCCGATGTTACCGAGTGTAAAGCGCCAAGTCGCAGAGTTTCATGGATACCAATGATAAGGCTTATTTACAAGTATGTTTAACTAATTTAAAATGGCTGGCTAAAATGGCGCTGGCTATGCTTTTTCGGATTCTACTTGAAAAAAATATCCTTAGGAAAAATAGCAATTTCTCCTATGTTCTCCCCCTGACCGCCATTTTGTTAGTTTTATATAAAAATGTATATTTCAAGTTCGGATAGAAGAATCACATTACTATTTGGTAAGCGTCTTGGTAATAAAATTTTAAAATTAGCAAAACATCAGGACTTAAATACCTTCGCAAATTACAAAATGGCGACCATGTTTATTTTTCAATCCGTTATATCTCCATAGATATTAGTTTTATCAAAAATTTACGTTATTTACTGAAATATTAAGCCTTTTATTTTGAACAAAATGGCATTTTATTTTTGAAAATCGGTTAACAAATAGCCGAGTTATGGCAGAAAATTGATGTAATTACGTGTCGGTTTTCATGTCCTCCACTCTACGTTTAATTCGATGAAATATTAATTGTTTTTATTTATAATTCTAGTATTGTAAGTAGTCTCAAATTAAGTGATAATTTTCTCACAATAATAGACTATTATTATATGTCATAATAGAATATTATGACAAAATTACAACATCAATTTTCTCCCTCTATATATATATATATATATATATATATATATATACATACCCAAAGATAAAAAAACTTACGGTGCATCCCTAGTTTTATGTATTCCTTAAATTCCTAGTCAAATCGGAGTAGGAACTTATTTTGTTTCTATTGAAAATATTAAAGTCAAGAAAGTAAATTTAAAGTTCAAGTGAAAATCTGATTACTATATGATTTACTATAAAATGTTCAATAACACCACCCACCCATAAACCAACATTACAATAATGCCCATACACATAGGTTCATAAAGAAGTTTATTATTTAGTTTTTACTACTTTCATCGTATAATAAATCAAATAATACATTTATAAACGAATGATCCGTTACAATAACGGTGCATGATGTGTAACATTAAATATTACCTAAGCACCTGCTGCCGCTGCTGTTTTACGAAGTACAGTACTTGGGAGCCATTATATTATCTAATTTAATGCAATATATGCGATGTATCATATCGTGCACATGCAATCTATTTTATGTATTAATATAATGTGCAAGTTCAATCGGAACGAAACTGCGCTTCCGGCCAAGCAACTAAACAATAAACATGCAAATCCATTAATTTAATTAACAATACCTCATTATTTTTTTAATTGAATTAAAAACAATATCCTTGAATAAGAATTTATATTAGAAACTAAACTACAAAAAAAAAACTTTAAAACTGAAAACGCAGAATTATATCACGCAAAACAACCTGATGAATAAACAATCATGTGTATTCTTTAACATCTGTAAAACCATACTCAAGAATAGGGTCACCGAAATTACACCTTCCACCTTCCGTAATACACTATTTCTCATTTAACACCTTACTAATAATTCCCATAATAAGTGATAATTACTATAACGAGAAAAAATTATTATACAATCAATATTTTTTTTACACTTTTATTTGTTATATTTTCATACATAAATTAAATTACATTGTTATATTTATTTTACATAACCCTATTAACGATAATTTAACATCGACTTTTAGATTTTACGAAAAAATCTTTGTAAACGATCTTCAAGCGTAATCATATACAATTTATTTAAACTTTACATTTTTGGAAAACAGACTAAATAAATAATAATAATATATATATATATATATATATATATATATATATATATATATATATATCTCACTAAAAATTGCTTTTAGCAATTTTTTTTCATTTTTATAAAAATAACTTAATTTTTGTTGTTTGTAGATTCTACCTGTTTCTCCTAAATAACCAATCCTGAGCCGTTCTCACATCATACTAATTCCAATTTCTCCTTTTACTCTTAATACTTTCTTAAATTTCATTATTTCCTTTCATATCATCATCCACCCATACACATTCATCTTAATTCTTCTTGTTCTTATTCTAATAAAAAGATTCCAAGAAAAATTAAGACTTGTTCTGCTAAAAATCTTTCAATGAGAATTCGTTCCTCAGTACATGTGTAACTTTTTTTTCCATTCGTAACGGCGTAATCAAATTTCTATTCCCTCTGATCTCTGATTACACGATCTTTGGAGTATTTTTTTCTATCATTTATTACTACAACATAACGCAAAGCACTCAAAAATATAAAAGTAATATGTAGAAATTTATAAAAAAATACACACACACACACACACACATATATGCATACATTTTATTTCCGATTATTCCCCTTTAGGAGAGCGCATGAACTTGAGCCAATTGTGGCTTTATTTCCTTCTTCTCTTTTCTTTTCTTCCAAAACCTCTTCATCCATTCACTATGTTTCTTCTCCCTCTCCTCCGTCCATCTTCTTCCTATCGTTTCTCTTTTTTGCTCTTGTTCAATTTTCTTATTTCTAATTTCATCCCTAAATTTCCTTCCGTCCTTGATTTCTTCTTCTGAGATGTCCAGTCGTTCCAGGTCGTCTTGTTTTTCTTTCATCCAAATGGACTTTAATTTACTTGCCTTGGTGATGTTAAAAAGTTTTTTAGCGGATCTATCCTCACCCATCCTCCACAAGTGTCCGTAGAATTGTAGAGGCGTTTTCCTAAATTTTTCGGTGATGGAGTCTGCGTTTTCACATAATTCCTTTGGGAGTCGTTTACATATATATATATATATATATATATATATACTTAACAAACATAATAAATCCTCATGCAAAGGTTTTGCTTATGTAAATGTATTATGAAAATAAGACCACTATTCATGATGTTATCCAAAACATAAATAAAATTAGTAAATATAAAACGATATTTTTTAAATGACTGGAAAAAATAACATTAATAAAATTATACAATTTTTTAAATGAAATGTCATAAATTATTTCAGATTTTTTTCGGATACTATAAAAGTAACATTTAAATAGAAACAGCGGACCTAAGACCGATCAGGTTCAGTTTAAATAGTAAATTCTCTTATACTTATTAACTAATTTAAAATCGGTCCTCGACAATTCTACACGACACTTAAACTACATACGCGAGTACGCGTTCTCTGAAATATTTTAGCATTTCCTTAGTAAAAGTAGCTCACATATTGGCGAAAGTCCAATAAACATAGTAAAAGCAATAACGTGTGTGTAAATGTATCGGTCAGACGCGGACAAAGAATAAGAAAGAAAATTAACTGCAATTTGATCAAAACACATAATTTAAACAGATTGAAAATTTGAATCTGATGGTATGGAAAATGATTAAAAAATTAAGCGAATGTTGGAAGAATTTAGCAACTGTTCAAAGCATTGCGAACTTAAAACAATAGCTAGATATATCCAAAATATAAAATTTCTAATGGAAAAAATTATTGTCAAAGGTGGTTAAAAATGAAAAAAAAAACTGATATTGAAACCGCACTGTGAAGAAATAGGTGAAATAAGAAAAACAATTACAAGGGAAAGATTTTCAAGATTTAAGTTAAGAAAAACTAGACAATGAATAATCACTGATGCTAGATGAAATTTTAGAATTGACAGAAAGGAAATGTAACAGTGAAAGTGATAAAAAAAATGAAAGGCAAAATTAATTAAAAATGTGTCTTTAATGTAATTAGACAAAAGAATGTACGAAACGAAGAAAAAATCATTGTAAACCACACCGAAATTACTGAGCAGAAAATATTTAAAAAGATTTAAGATAATTAATTATTCCCTATCATATTTAAATCTTCTTACAACAAATAAATATCATTTGAATAACCCTTCTCGGAGAGTACATTCCTTGTAATAAATATGTAACCAACAAATTATTATTTAAAAAAATGTAATATAAATTATTATATTATAATAACCTTCAATTATTTTAAACACGACTTACTAATTATTACCATAAAAAAAAAGTTATGAAACAATTATTGAATCAGTACGGCCTACACCGATGAAACAGATGAACGAATCGATTATCAATTACCGTACATTTTTTAAACGCATAAATTGAATAATAGAATGAGATGAATGGTAAGATCCAAAGATATTTTTTTATCTTTGTGGGAGGAACACACACACTTATCACCAAGTTACAGATCGATAAAAAATACGCAATAACTACTACTTTAATGTAAAATAAATAGAAGAAAAATAATATAATAAAATTAAAATGGTTAATTCAAAGTAATTTAAGAACACGTTTCTTAAAGATTTCCTTTAGTAACCGATAACAATTTTCACTGAACACTAAGAAAAGATTGTTGTTGAAAATCATTATTTCTGTGAGAACAAATGTTCAGTCATTACAAATGATGAAGTGAACCGCTCTATTCAGGCAATAAAAACATAAGCGAAGCAATATTTCACCACGAGATGTGTAAAACTTTTCACAATATTAGCTTACGTTGAAAACAGTTAGTAATTTAGTTACAGATTTTGATCCTAAATTGTAATTATTTGATAAACCAAATTAATTAATGATAATCCATTAATTTCCATTACAGAACTAAGTAAGGTAATAAGCTACATACGATTACATTATATCACAATATAAATAAAATAAAGGCAAAAATCTGGATATTCTGTGTTACATTAAAATTATTACAGTAATATTTAAATATTTTCGTTCTACAAGTTTGAATATAAAATAGTACAAATCAACAAGTAACTGGGCACAAATTATGAAAGGAGGCGTTGGCCTGTTTTATAATTACTAATAAAATAAAATAATTTATTTTTAATCCAATTAGTGAAGAAGTGAAACAAGGAAAAATTTTTCAGAATGGATAATTTTTTCGATCCACTTTAATAATTCCAGCCATGTCTCAGCTGATTCTAAACCGATTTGTATAAATACGATGTACTTTTGTTCACATTAAAAAGCTAAACATACATCGATAAAACTAATATTTACGGAGCTGTTAATGATTAAAAAATTTTACTGGCCACCATTTTTGGATCTCAGAGTTGAATTATTAAACTTATTTACTTTGTAGAAAATATTGTTGGGTAAACCGTTCACTAAATTTCATAAAAATACGTCAATCCGTTATTAAGATATATATTTTTATTAAAAAAATAAAAAATGGAGGACAGAGGGAAAATGAAACGAAAGAGACCATGTATCCACTCTTCAGATTCAGTCACGTAAGTTTGGCCAACACCTCGTGGACACCTCGAATAACAAATTCTACAATACAAACAAATCTTAGAAGTTATCTAATGTCGCTGTTAGATGAATCGAAGATGCAAAAATCTCTTAATTCCGATAATAAATTTGAAGAAAAATTACGGAAAAATACCAACTCTGAATAATAAGATTATTAATGTGCTAAAAAAAAGGAAAGCGAAGGAATAACGTACGAAATCGCGAACGACTGTGAGTAAATTCTCTCGGGAATATGCATTTCTTTTTTACCAAAGTTAATCATCTAATTTTTCTGAATTTTCGTATGAAAATACTTTGAATAGCCGAATGAGATCAAACTACAAGTTATACTGCTATAATAATTCGAAATTACAAGATGATGATAATGATTCTAATCTTTTACGTATTATTTTCGTTAAAAAAATCTTTGAAGTTAAATGTATCTTGTGTATCGAAAAACACACAACAAGACAAAGTTGAACTTTCATTAGAAAATGAAAAACAGACACTTTGAAAATCATCCATTTGATGTTCAGAAAAGCTTCAAAATATATATTAAGGGAATAAAAATCACCTTATACTGAAGTGATAAAAAAAAGTACGTATTTTCTTGGAGGTCCACACCTCTTATCAGAAAAACTAATGGAAAATGTTAAACCAAACATTCATTATAAATGTAAATACCGCCCGTAAGAAAAAAAAATTGTGTTTAAGAATTAAATTAGAGGAACTACTTGATGAATAAAAAATAGCTTTCAACCGTATTAAAACTTTCTGTTGTTTGCTTTATTGTGGTGAATTTCAATTTATTTATAAAAAAAAACTTGTAAGAATGACGGAAAAGTACTCGGTTTTCTACTTAAAACGAACATTTAACTTCGTTGAAGTTTATTTTCACAACTCGTGTTAAGATTTTTTTTTGATAACTTCGTTCAGAGATTGTATTTAAAAAATGATTATGTATAAAAAAAAAAAATCATGAAAAATACATTTAAGAACATAGTTTTGTTTTAATTAATTTAACAAATTTTTCTCATTATCGGTTTCGATATGGAAGCCAATTAAAAGCAATTGCTACTTGGACCCTAAGTACATAGACATTTTTTTCTATTGAAACGTATTCCCCAACTAAACTATTACGATAAGTAGCCCTACACAATTTCATAAGTTCCGTCAACAATGAGATGGCAAAGGGTTAGGAAAAAAAGAAAAATTTCCATTATTACTGCTTTGAATATCGGTCACTTAAGAAAGATTTTATAATAGCATATATGTATTTATATATGATTTACGAGTAAAATACAGTACCGGTCTTGTTCTTGTATGCACAGCTGCTTGTAAAGCAACAACAATGTGAATAGTTTTATCAACTACAACGATATTATTAACTAGAACATTTTTATTAATAACATTATAATTTATCTATTGGCCTTAGTTAGTAATTTAGATAAAACGGAATAACTAACAGCTGTTAAGTAATCATAATGAAAAATAACAACGTAACTGTTCATTCGAGACGTAAATATCCATTCTTGATTTACACTGACAGGCTTCTATCAGATTACTTTCCACTCATTTAATTTCTATAGATATATTACATTTATCTATATAAATAAAATATAAATATTCGTTCGTTCAAAATTTTAAATCTCCGAAAGTTCTACACCGATTACTTTGAAATTTTGACACAAAGTTGCATTCGAATACGCGCGTTTTTATATACCTACTATTTATATACCTAAGATGTTACACCTGTGACAAGTAAAAACATGTTTTTTTTTTTTAAAAACAGCGCTATCTGTTGGACGTAAAAGCAGCACACGCTATACTAAATATTTTACGATTCCATTTCAGTGTTTCCGATATGTGTGTCCGCTATAAACTAAAAAACAACTGGACCGATTTACACGCGGGGGAAAAGGGAGAAAGTGAAAAATCGAAAAAAGGGAAGAAGGAAAAAATAGAAAAAAGAAAAAAGAGGAAAACGGGAAAAATGAAATGGAAAGGGGAAAGAAGACCAAACAAAAGAGGAAAGGGTGGAAAGGGGAAATAGAAATGGGGAAGGAAAGAGGGAGGTGGTGAAAAGGAGGAAAAGGGGAAAAGGGAAAAAGAGAAAGGTTAAATTTTATGAAGTTCCGTAATGTTCATTTTGTTAATGTTTTATCAAACTTTCAGTTGTATTCATTTATATATATATATATATATATATATATATATACTCAAATCTAGCAATAGCGAAGCATTGCCGGGTCTGCTAGTATATTAATATATTTATATATTAATAATAACAAAAATATATTATAATCTTTATTAATTACCAAAAATCAGCTAATCCTTCGTTTTCCTACCAGACATCAAATTATGACTGGGTACTAAATACGGCTAATAAAATGAAATTCCAGGCCGAGAAGGCCTTTGTGCGACTATTTTTACAAAGCTAATAACCATTCATAGATATATACAGAGTGTGACCGATGACAATCTACATAAATTGCAACGGGGAAATTACAAACAACGTGGCTCCGTTATGACTATTACATTCCTTACATTCGTCTTCTTATCGGTCAAACTAGGTAACACCGACATAAAAATGCTCGATCCAGTTTCTCCAAAATACCCATCGCCCGATGAATTTTACAGAAGAGAAAGAAAAAAGTACACAACCGCGATTTTTTCCACGATAAACCGTGATTTGATAAAAATTCTGTTCAAAGACGCAGGAAAACTCGCAGCCACAAAAGAGGTAACATTTTATTTAAAATACTCCGACTCATGTACCGATGAAGTATACATGAATTAATTCTAAGACATATAGTTCTAATTAGAATAAGCTGCAACAACAGAAGTAAATAATAAAGTAGTTGAATCTGTTGCATCGACAACAAAATACACACATTTCATGATGTAACTGCGAACACTAAAACCGGTTAAACGAGCAATTATAATAAATAGAATCCAGTAAAAGCTAACATCAATTAACGAAAACATACGTAACAGATGAAATACAACATAAGCAACATTAAATTTATTAATAAACCGTTCCAAGCATCTGTAATTACAATTAAATCCAATAAGTGTTGAGTGTTTCTATGCGCTCACCAGCTCAATAATCAAATTATATGATTATTTAAAATTTATATATTTATATATATATATATATATATATATATATATATATTAATTAAAGTACAATTGTAAATTCATGCACCAAACTGTTTTTAACCGCAAAAAGTGAAAATTTTTAATTGTTGCAAATATAAGAAAAGTGTCGATACAAAGCCTTGTTAGAACAAAAGTTCATCGGCCAGACGGTATACAATAGTGATCATACTCTTTCTTTTAATGAATATTTGGAAAGTGTGAATTATCGATTCCTGGATCTAAGAGCATCATAACCAAATTAAATAATATTTAATTAACTCTGATAAAAATACCATTAAATTGAAAAATATATTAATGCCTAAAAACGTTTTCAGAAATGTATCTTACAATCTAAACCTTTATGGCCATAAACATTAAACAATCATCATCATCAGACATTTAGGAAATGCAGTTTAATGAAAAAATAAGAAAAATAATAATCGATAATCAATTACTTTGAAACTCAATAATAGTTTAGTGTTCGGTAAGTAAAATTTATTTATCAATTAATAGTTTTTCTTATTTATTTATTTACTTATTTTCTAATAAACGCTTTTCCTTCAGTGTCTAATTAAGATTAAAAGGAATCTCAGCAATTCCAATCTAAGCGGGCAGTGTTTAGTTTTAAATTATTAGCAATATTTTTTTATAAACTTTTTTTTACTATAATTTTGTTTTCTAATTTATTTTCATCACAGTTTACCACAGTTCTTTATTTAAATTCAATAATTCAACTTTTAATTAATTACAACAATCAAATAATCAATTACAACAACGATAGTAACATCAGTTACAACAAACAAGAAGAGTCCAAAATAAACTTTTAATATTATTAATCTGGTTTATTTTACGTTCACATATTACGCCTAAGTGAAAAGATAATAAAATTTACGAACCAACTAAAATAATTAAACAGGTTTATTACCTACAATGAAAAGAAGAGATCATATGATATTTAAAAAGAAATCAAACGATTACTCAATAACTAAAAAGCCTTAATTATAATTAAAAACCTTTGGTCATTTGAATTAACATTACGTGACTACTGAAATTCATTTGGAATTGAAATATATCACCTCCAAACCGCATTGTTTTTGACTAATCTTTTTATAATTTTAAGAATATTTAATTGTATACTCGTTTTAAGATAGCTTACATGAATTTAAGCTAATTAGAAAAAAGGGAGCCTTAACTGATAAATAAACGATTTAATTAACGCCCACGATTCATTTTTCCATAATTGCCCCCTAACTATCGTAGATATTAATGATACTGTATTTTCAGAGAAAAAGTAAAAGATCAAAATCTTAATATTAAAAGAAAACAAACCAGAAACATGCATCACGTGATACCGATACACGTTTATTTTTCACAAAATACGACCGCAACATAAAATTTTATGCATTAAATACACTTTTCAGTTAACTTGTAGAATGTTGCAGGCAGTTCCGCAAACAATTACGGTATAGTATGTTTAGTCATTAGATCGAGGCGTGTACAAAATTGTGAAACAGAGAGGGGATAAGTACTTGCCGGAACACTGAAAGTTTACATAAAATCGTGATCGTCCAACAAAGGAGACGTGACTGGAGGCATCAAGCAAAAAGTGAGCGAGCGAAGCGCAAATCGTGATCACGAGTCAGGATGTGGTGGCGACCTCGAGGATTTACAGAGATACAGCACAAAGTTGTAGTACAGTCTTATCAGAGCTGTCACCCAGTTTTCTTTTCATATAGTAAAATATAATTAACATACGGACTAGACTATTTGCTTAAATGCAAATGTTAACTTTATTAAGAACTAAAACTACGTATACGATACATATATACTAATGAAAATCATAATAATAAATATAGTTCATAAAAAATAATGTACATTTTTACGTACATTACGACGATACTGTACAATACATAAACTGTGTATTGAATTAACTGAAAATTTATATTTTAAATAGGTCTACATTACAAGGAAGGTTGACAATATGCTGTATAAATGAAGTGCCTCGTTGAAATCATACAAAAAAACAAAAGTTATGAAATGAGTATAAAAAAAATTCCGATATATAAAAGTAGAACCACAGATCAACTAACTTAATTACATTAAATTAAGCGATACAAAATAATACAACGCCTACCTACGAATTTTTTTTTTTTGACACTTTTTTTAAATACATAATTTAACAACCGGTAATTAAATCGTTAAACATTACTTGTTAAATGTACAATACATGATCGGAAAGTAAAATTTATTATCAAAGATTAAAACAAGCTATAAGCCTAGTTAATTATTTAATCCCAATTAAAAATCTTCCCTTGAAACTGATCATTTTTTCTTTTTTTTTTTTCAAATAAAAAGGGATTCAAACAAAATAACTAACCTCACAATACGATATGAATATCGTGATTCTGACTACAAACGTAAAGCAATGATCGGTAAATCAGTCAAGATATTCGAGAATAGGTAATTTTACACCGGACAAAATAATGAGCAATAATTGTATTTCCATGAATACGAAGACAACAGACAGAAAAATAATGAACCTTTACAAAATCTACATAATTACAAAAATTAACTTAAGATATGTATTTAAGTCCCGAAAGTTGTTTGCTGACGCAATGCGTTTTACAATAAATCAATCCTGCTCTTCAACATTTAAAAACAGTTTATCAGGTCATAGTCTGATATTCTTACTATATTATAATCATCCATAGTATAAAATTCTTACTATACATCCATAGTATAAAAATAAAATATATATATACGTATATATCAGTGTTCTAAGTAGATTTGATAAATAAAGAAGTAAAGAGGCATTAGAAACAGATAAATGAGCTATATTTTCAATTTAGATAAATCAAACAAATAAAATCCCAAACACTAAGCAGTGTAATTAACTTGAATAACTCATTTAATGTTTAAGGAAGAATTATAAAAAATACCTTTACAAAATAACAACATAATAGCTAACCGCTTATAATAAATAAATCTATATAAATTTGATCGAAAATAATAAAATATTCAGACGCTCTACATAGGCTTATTAATACGCATCTAAATGAATACAAACTATTATTATTATTATTAGAATCGTATGAGAAATATATAAAAATTACTATCAAATAAACATATTAAAATTACTTTTAACTAAATCTAAATTAATTTTTTTTAAAATTACATAAAAAATTTCATTGGATGGTTTAAATCAAAAATAAGTTTTTATATATATATACATATCTTAGTTCACATGCCACTTAAACAATAATGCGCCAAAAATTAACGATGTCAAGTACGCTCTTTGTCGCCTCAAGTACTTCCTTCTGTGCGCACTTGGTTGGGCAAAGATGATACTGAAGCAAATGAGCTGTAGTCTGCGTATTGCAACAGTCACATGCAACAAGGTCCAGAGTGAAACCTCAATTCTGTAAGTTTTCCTGCATCTTTTGACGCCTTAACTCAGCCTACTTAGTGATCTCCAAATTGTCCAATCCTGTTTGTGTCCAGAGAGAAGTTTTTTACCGGGTATTTTCCATCCAATGAGACGTGCTCCCCTTGCACGCCACAAGGTAATTTTCGCTTGCTTGCGTGTTCCTACAAGTTCCTGAGTGGTTATCAGGAAACTCTTTCTTGAACTAAGCTGAACGAGCTGCTACTTCAAATCGGATATCAGGTGTTGCAATGCCAGAAAAACAACACAGCTTCTCCAGAGGTGTAGGTCGTAAGCAGCCCGTGATGATTCGGCATGTTTTCAATGCCAAGTCTACTTCTTTCATGTGACAAGACCTTACTGGACAGGCGTATTCTACCGCCGAGTGGCACGGTGTGAGGAGTGAGGTTTCTCACTGTATTTGGTTGTGCTCCCCAGGTTGTTCCAGTCAGCTTCCGCACTATCAGAGTATGAAGCCGATCAATAAAAATAAACAAATTATTATCTTAAATAATTTAATAATTATTTACATATATTTTATAACACACTCTAACGGTAGGTTATGTAGACCAAATATACAGTACTACACATATCGTAACACATATTTAAAACGTGGGACCTTTTACATAAGATGTTATTACTCACTATGAAATTAATCAGTCATTCAGAAATGGTAATTAACGTTATTTATGTAAATTACACTTTTAGTATACTGCTTTTTCGAATAATTGTTTTCATTAAATCAGAAAAATCGAAACCCAAAACACACACACAATTAAAATAAAGTATACTTCTTTATCTACATTAATTAAACATGAGATACAAAGAATTACTACATTTGAACATACCGTGTATAACACGGACTAAATTGTATCACTATTCCGTTTAATAATTACATAACAGATTGATGAATAACGTGTGAAATGCAATACTAATAAAAACATACACAAGAATTATGATCCAAAAGAATAGATAATTTCTTATAAAATTTAAAAGAATTGCATGAAAAAATCCATTAAAAAACATATTGACAGCAAAATCATGTGTGATCCTCAGCAGAAATTCTTCTTCAATAGTAACTAAATATATTGTAAATTTTCTTTTAATGATAACACTGAATACGGAAAAGATTCGATACAATTAGGGACTTAACACATAAAAAAGAAAAAACTTACTCGTATCCATTCGGAAATAAAAGATTATTTTATCTATTTCTAAAGAAATCCAATGAAAGCATTTAAAAAACAAATAACATCAAAAATATTTTAAAGAAAATTCTAAAAGCAGGGTCCGGATCATGATCAAGCTCTGGTTGAGAAAAATTTACATGTTAGTAAACAATAAGCCAAGATTTTATTAAATTTCTATTACAATAATTAGAACGATCGAAATAACTCTTATCCCCGTTATCGTGTGTATAAAAAAAAACACTCCATTAAAAATATCTCAAAGTCCATCCGATAACCTACAAAATCTCTATAACCTCGGGTTAAAAAAAAAGGCTAACTTAGATGTTCATCAGTAAATATTAATTTTAATCTCAGTTTAAAAATAATTTTAAAAAACGAAATTATTTAATTAAATTTTAATATTTCAACAAAACAATAATAATAATAATAATACACGCCTTATCGATCTAAATATAAAAAAGCCAACATAACAATATCCTAAATAACATACCTATAAACCACCTACATCGACCTCTACGACGAGAGGCTGAACTGATCAGACTATTACACGCTAAAACATTCTGGTGCTTAGCGAGGATGTTTTACTATGCATGCGATAAACAAGAAAGTTTAGATTCATAAAGTTTTAAACTTATTAGATTTTTAATGTATGAAGGAAAAGCGATTTCGTACGGTACACACTCGTTTTTAATTTGATCGATGCATATTAGATAAATAAATTGATTCTCCAACTCGTGTAAAAAGTGAATCTACTTTCCGAAGGGCTGTAGAAGGGATACCTGCTGCCTAAAATGCCTTGAAAGAATCCTCGAGGCAGATGCACGCGTACTTCTATTCCTACGTGATTTGTTTGTCTTTCTCGTCATCCATCACTTTTCCACCTCATCTCTGATCCTTTTTTTCCTATTTTTGATTCTACGAGTATAAATTACAACCACATTAAGGATAACTGTACAGTGCGGTAGGAGTATCAAGATGATCTAAATGAGGAAGGGGAGGAGGCTGCCTATACAATTATTATCCAAGTACTGCATATAAAAACTAAACCTCAATAAGTAAAACATAAACCGTATAAAATATAATAAGTAAACACAAACATATAAATTTTTTTTTATATATATAAAAAATAAACCTCAATGAGTAAGGGATTTATCAAATAATCGCTAAATCAAATAATTAACTCTTCTTCGTACATATTTAATAATTCATTAATTATATAATAAAAAAAAACATCTGAAACTAATTGATGAAATAACAAAATGATAGAAAGAACAACCGTGACGCATCTACATAAGATATTTCTTCCAAAATAAAATTTTACATTCGTTAAATTACTAATACTAATACCGACTAAAATCCAAATAAGCAACAATGAGGTTATCAAAAACGTAAGAGGATAATGAAAGCATGACGACAATGCTAACACAACTTAAAGTAATTATGAATACTGTTCACAATCGCTTAATTTAGGATGCATACACGCGCAAAACAAGACTGTATTAAATAAAAAGTTTAGCACAAAACAAATAATATTTTATGTACTGCATACTACACGTATTGTGTTTTGCTGCTTCTTGATGGTAATCAATCTTTCTAATAAATATTAATTACAGTTATATTACTCTAAATTATAGTTATTAATATAAATTTTAAATGTAAAAATTAAATTTATTACCGCATCAAAAGATAACACTAAATTAATATTTATAATAAATTTTCTAAGGGTGCCGTTTTTACTTACATAATTACCGTTGTTATTTTCATAATGACAGGTTATTTTTATGAAACAACTCTGTCTCTAGCAAGTTAATCGCTTTTTTTATTTTTAATAATTTGTGATCGCTATCTAGTTTTATTTTAAAGATATTCTGGCTATATAAGAGGTATTCACGGAATAAACACAGATTCCCCCTTGAACACAACTGGTTAGCATTATAGCCTCGATCACATTTCTGCGAAGGGTTTTTACTTGCAATCCGTCCATTATAGAATTTTGGTGGATTAAGGTTTCGCATTAGTATTTCAAGTGTTCAAACACTGAGAAGTCTGTGTTCCGAAAGACCGTGAGGACTTACAAGTGTTCAAGAATTCAACAGGTTAGTAGACTATCTCGTTACTCTCTACCATTGTGCTTCCATCTGCATCCCGTTTCTACTCCCTAGAAGGAATCAACCAATGTCTTCTTATGGTTTGCTTAGGCATGCTGTTCTTTGGGATTAGAATGACACACTCGCATAATCATTCTGCAAATTTATCTGCTATAATTTACATATCAGGATAAATTTTAAACGTAAGGTCTGCCAAGGAATTCAAAACTGTATTTAAATCCGAAGGGAGACAATTTTATTACCAAATATAAGATACTCAAAGTTACCAGTTTTAATAAGTAGTTCAGAGAACTGACCTACAGGCAAATCACACGCAAATTTACTTTAATATCCTTTACGAGCGAAAACATTTTTAGAAATAGCCGTAAATAGAAAGATTTGATACATGAAATCCCTAATCAAAAACAATGATAATTTTACCAAACATAAAACACCGAGCAAGTAAAAAATTTGCACCGTCTTATAGAGGGAGTTTTCCAAAATCCTTCCTTAGCAGGTGCCTACATTATAAAAACAATGTACCCCCCAAAATTCGCTAGAATGCAAGTAAAATTCAGTTGTAATCATGATTTCACGGAAGTTTCGGAACGTTAGATTTACTGAAGAAATTTTGTTCGCTATGCCATGCCGTAGCTACCAATCACAGAGTGCGATTTCATTACTGACTCAACATTTAAAATCTAAAAAATAAATAAGCTGTTTGTTAGATCCCATAACCGTAACGATTAATTAGACGAATTAATACATAACATTTCCAAGAATAATAAGCATCCCGTTCCAGACTTAATGGGGATAGTGAGAAGTGAAGCGGTTCCCCTATGTTTTCTTCGCCGATCCAAGCATGTTTTGGCTAAAGTATCTCAAGTCCATCGAATAAAAGAGATGTTTGCTGTACAAGTGTTCCCTTCATTTTGTTCACCTCGGGCGATTATAACGCGAAAGCGTTTTTTGCATACCAAAAGAAAAACGAAAAAAAAATTGTTCGCCGCAGGAACTGGACAAGCCCGGTCGGTACACAATCGATACGTGTGTAAAATTTATTTTACACGCAATTAATTTATTTACATTAATATTTGGAAGATTTAATAACCAGACCGCTCAGTGTACCACAAAATTTTTCAGGCTTAGTGTTCCGTTCAGACTTCACAGTTTTCATTCCTCTGAATTTCAGTGAACATTAAAAAAAACTGTCGATACAAATAATCATTTATTATGTAAGTAATAATCAGTTGCAATACATTGCAACTGATGAAGTTCCTGTTGCATCTACTGTTAACTTTTCTCGTGAGATTTAGTGTTTAAATTTATAACCAGTTTTGTTTAAACAAATTTTACATTTATCATGACATTTTCCAACCTTTACACTTCTAATTAAACGACATCGAGTTCGCTATAAGCAACCGTGTATTTTCTACCACCTTAACAAGAAACAACTAAATTATTTCGATTATAACTAAAGAAATCAAAACCGCTATCGGTGGATTTGTACTTCAATAGTTTTTAAATTATGAATGCAACGTTACTTTTTTCATTACATGAGTTTTCTGAACTTTTTTGTTAAGTAATTAACTTGGTGTGAATATTTCTGATTAAAAAATAAATAAATCAAACCGTTTCCATTGCTGTTTTAATAAATACTCTGAATCGTTGTAACATGTTATCCTTTTACAATGTAAAACGGCATAAAGTTATTTTTTATGCGTTTATAAGGATCTTAATTATTTTATAATGTTCTGTTCTGAAAATAATTTGTGTGCAAGAATAAATACGTTTGGCTACGTCCTGTTTTTCCTTTGTTTAGGATTAAATTAATTTCTGTTTACATTTCTACAAAAGTGAAGATATTGCAGTTCAAGAATTAGTTATTTCAAGAATTTAAATAAAATCACTCGTTAATGAAAACAAAGACCGTTCAACAAAGGAATACAATGTAAATAATTTTTTATGTCTTTTTAACCGCTATGTTAATATAAAATATTTTATTACCGAAAGGGAAATTCCAGGAATTTTTTTTTTAAAACATTATTATTCAACCGTTTTATGGTGCAGCTAATAATTATATTGTTTAGTTATGAAAAATGAAACGTTAAAATTTACCAAACAGTATGTTGTTCGTTCCGTGATGTACCGGTGTTGTACGCAAATACACAGGAAGTCGTATTTTTTATTTAAAACAAAATGCTTTATTAAATTCATAATTCAAGTTATTCATTTAAGCCGAGGAGTTACCTACCTTTTAACTAAAAAAAAGCTCATAATATCGTACATATGTTAACGCCCCACCACCTTTTTTGTTTATTTATTATTATGAAATTATGATTTTAAGGTTCCATCCATCTGTATACAAGTCTATACAAATTTTATTCCGAATTATATACCCGGTTTAAAACACCGACGCAATTTACTTTTTTCTTTTTTTTTAAACATAAGGATTTATCAATTCTTCTTAGTCAGTAATCAGAATATAGACTTATTCAGGTCTGAATGTACACACTAGTTAAATGTTTCAAGATTTATTTTGTTTGCCGATCCGCAACGTATACGTAGAATACCGCTGCTAACGCCATCTAGCAGTTATTCTGTCATACACCAATGACAGCAGGTCTACCAATAGATAAATAAAAAATTCCCCAAGTTAATTAAAATGGCTTACCCCTAACTGCAGAAAGATGTGTAAGTGCGAGTGACTTGAATTTTCATTGACCCACCAAATAAGGTTAATGGAGATATTTTTTTTGCGCCTAATATAGAACAATGTGAACCGACGTATAAAATTGGGAAATTGAGTTTTTCTCGTTTTATAATTTATTATGCAAGATATTTCACTATAAGATATTTTTTGTAATATTCTTCATTAATAAAAGAAGAAAATACTTAAACCATTAATTTCACTAAAGTAAATTAAACAGATAATGATGATTTAAAATTCGATCGGCCTTTCTTATGTTTAAAAAAACAATTGCAAGCAAGCATGCAAATAATTGATACACAAAAAAATAACCTCGACTGTAATGAGTAAATAGTTTTTTCATCAAACTAAATTATGACGTTTAAACCACCATCCATTTTTTTCTTTTCCGCGACTGAATAATCATAGAATACCTGACAATAATGTCTCGCCGAACCTGTAACATTAAATATCGAATATTTTAAAAGTGAATATACATCGTACTAATATATAATACACCTGAATACTAGATCGTGGATACCGGTGTTCTTTGGTGGTTGGGTTTCAATTAACCACACATCTCAGGAATGGTCGAACTGAGACTGTACAAGACTACACTTCATATACACTCATACATATCCTCATTCATCCTCTGAAGTATTATCTGAATGGTAATTAAGAGGCTAAACAGAAAAAAAAAGAATATATAATACACCTAATGTGTTAATTCACTACACAGGATAATATTAATTTCCTTGTTAATAATTTCGGAGGTTTTTAATTTGATTTGAAATGGCCAGCACTTTAAATTAATAACTTAACTTTAATAAAATTTAAAGTAAAAAAATCTTAATTTACATTTCTTAAAATTTAATTGTATTTTAAATTTAAAGCAATAATAAAATTTCAATTATAATTTAACCTTATAACTTAATTTCAAAAACCAGTTTTCAGAACTTTTATAATCGAAAATATTATGTACAACGGAAAATTGTTATTAGCTATTACAGTTAATTGCGGTTATTTATGTGTGATATCTAAACCTAACAGAAAAGTGTGGTGTCAAGGATTATTTTTATACATACAGTAAGAAGAGAATCTTACGTTGTAGCTAACCCGCTGCTATAGTCTCTTAATTTTTAGATGGCTGTTCTATTTTCGAAACCATAATGTAGTAATAGCAAAATGTCAACGGTACTTTCACTCCTTAAAATCTGAACCACATAAAACAACTGATGTAGGTATAACTGCAGGAAGTAATAATTTTCTATTAAAGAACTCTGGGATGTTCCATTTCAAAATAAAGATTATTTTTATACACTCTTAGGGTATAATTTTAATTTTAAGCTGGATATATATACTAGTAAAGAGAAGATAAATTACTCGTTTCTAAGAAAAAAAAATACAAATCTCATTAAATTTAATATAATTACATATACTGTAAACGAATATTTTGATACCTCATATTAAAATAAAAGATCTACTTTTTTATTTTTTTAAATAAAGAAACCTTACATTTAGGCCAAACCATTAATCAAACAAACAAACAGGAAAGAAAAAAGAATATTTAGTTTTATTGATGATATATAAAACATAAATTGGCCTTAATTTAAATTTCTTCAATTTTATTTGTAGTTTATCCTTGTACTTCTGGTGACAAACGGGATGAAATCGATAACAATATGCGATTCCCTCAATAAGTTCAAAGAAAAAATGTTTTACAGATTCAGAAAACATTGTTAACACTACAGTGGATTATTTTTTATTCTCGTCGTTACTTGATTACCAGGTTACATATATTTTTATCAAAGTTTTGTGGTAGTATTTTCATTAATTTGTTTTTTAATAATAGTTCTTTAAATCTTCTGTCGTTTTCGCTTCTATAACAATCTAAAGAGTATTTTTTAATAAATTTATATAGTAACGCTAGTAAAAGTCAGCTGATTATTCTGTTTTATTTTAAACTAGTATAGTTACAGTCTGTCGGTGGCCTCATTCAGCCTTCGCTATTGAGCATACCCGTACCGTTAACTGGATCCATAACGATCAACGTATATGGGTAATAGGAAATTAAAAAACAGTCAATGAACTGACTGATGTAGCAACTAGATTCGGACCCTAAAAATGTTAATTCTGCAAAACATGAAGTATATACTGTGTAAAGAGTAGCATCAGTAATTGAAATCAGAAACTTTTTTTTACACCCTGCCCCTCGGGTCGGATCCACAACAAAGCTAAGCACAACCCAGGGGGTTGACTACTCAAACGGGCCTCCCCGTCCACTGGCCACAATTCTAGTCCGATAGGTCAGCCCGCCGGTTAGATATTTTCATTGCCTGCCTCTAACCCCTAGGGCGGGGTATCCAAGCCCGACTATGTCGTTCCTGGACTCCACCCCAGCAGCCGGGTCACGGTCTTGACGTCAATGCCTCTAGTGAGAGCACCCTGTGCAGGGTACTCACACCGGGTCCCGGTCTTTTTCGCGAAGAGATAAGAGAGTCCCAGTGCCTCATCACTGCCGCCCATCCGTGCAAGCACAGACGAACGGCAGCTCCGCAGGGGGCTGTCCCTACACCCCTCGCCGCCCTGTCATCCCTGGCTTTGTGCCAGAGCATCCGTGTCAGAAAGTCAGTTACCGCACGAAACCTCTCTGCCCCTGATATGATCAAATCAGAAACTTAGAAATACTAGACTTTACGGACTAACAGAATATAGCCTAGGTTACTAGTGCTTAATAATTATGAACGAAATTTACGTTTAATATTACTATTACATAATAAAAATAATTATTATTATTGCTATTGTTATTATTATACTCGTAATTATTATTTTATTAAAGTATTATTTTAATTATTATTTTATCAACCTTAAGTTTATTGTAACATCTTTAGAATTAGTAATGTAACAATATATTTTTTAATAAAATTTAACGGAAATGAATTTCCTTTTTAAGTAAAGGGTAACATAATATTAACTCAATCCGTTATTTTTAATTTCATATGCAATATTATTCTTGAAAATTACAGAAAGAATTCACTACATTAAGCCCCCCTCCGCCATTATAAGTTCGAAAAGATTATTACTTACATAATAAATGATTATTTGTATCGACAGTTTTTTTTAATGTTCACTGAAATTCAGAGGAATGAAAACTGTGAAGTCTGAACGGAACACTAAGCCTGAAAAATTTTGTGGTACACTGAGCGGTCTGGTTATTAAATCTTCCAAATATTAATGTAAATAAATTAATTGCGTGTAAAATAAATTTTACACACGTATCGATTGTGTACCGACCGGGCTTGTCCAGTTCCTGCGGCGAACAATTTTTTTTTCGTTTTTCTTTTGGTGGGCAAAAAACGCTTTCGCGTTATAATCGCCCGAGGTGAACAAAATGAAGGGAACACTTGTACAGCAAACATTTCTTTTATTCGATGGACTTGAGATACTTTAGCCAAAACATGCTTGGATCGGCGAAGAAAACATAGGGGAACCGCTTCACTTCTCACTATCCCCATTAAGTCTGGAACGGGATGCTTATTATTCTTGGAAATGTTATGTATTAATTCGTCTAATTAATCGTTACGGTTATGGGATCTAACAAACAGCTTATTTATTTTTTAGATTTTAAATGTTGAGTCAGTAATGAAATCGCACTCTGTGATTGGTAGCTACGGCATGGCATAGCGAACAACATTTCTTCAGTAAATCTAACGTTCCGAAACTTCCGTGAAATCATGATTACAACTGAATTTTACTTGCATTCTAGCGAATTTTGGGGGGTACATTGTTTTTATAATGTAGGCACCTGCTAAGGAAGGATTTTGGAAAACTCCCTCTATAAGGCGGTGCAAATTTTTTACTTGCTCGGTGTTTTATGTTTGGTAAAATTGTCATTGTTTTTGATTAGGGATTTCATGTATCAAATCTTTCTATTTACGGCTATTTCTAAAAATGTTTTCGCTCGTAAAGGATATTAAAGTAAATTTGCGTGTGATTTGCCTGTAGGTCAGTTCTCTGAACTACTTATTAAAACTGGTAACTTTGAGTATCTTATATTTGGTAATAAAATTGTCTCCCTTCGGATTTAAATACAGTTTTGAATTCCTTGGCAGACCTTACGTTTAAAATTTATCCTGATATGTAAATTATAGCAGATAAATTTGCAGAATGATTATGCGAGTGTGTCATTCTAATCCCAAAGAACAGCATGCCTAAGCAAACCATAAGAAGACATTGGTTGATTCCTTCTAGGGAGTAGAAACGGGATGCAGATGGAAGCACAATGGTAGAGAGTAACGAGATAGTCTACTAACCTGTTGAATTCTTGAACACTTGTAAGTCCTCACAGTCTTTCGGAACACAGACTTCTCAGAGTTTGAACACTTGAAATACTAATGCGTTTATTAATAAATAAATATATTTAAACTAAAAAAAAAGTTTAAAAAAAGGAGATGAAGTCGGATTCGAACCGATGTGCCTTCCCCTTGTAAAGTTCAAATATTTCACTAATTAAAATTTTATTTGGGTATAACGGAGGAACCGATGAAAGTAAGTACCACTTATGATATTCTTGAAAATCTCTCAACGAGGGCTTATTACAGTAGTTAAGAAAAAGTTTAAAATCCAAATTGTTTTGTTTTGGAGTCAAAATGGATTCAAGGATGGTCAAAATGGATATTTTCGTTAAAATCTGAAAACCGAATTTTTTCGCGATCATAGTACTTCCTTTACTTCGTACAAGTAAAAATATCTGCCTATTATTTAATGAAAGTACTCTTATTATAATCGTGATGATACTAACACAAATTGAAACAACATTCATTAAATCTTTTATCCGCTCGCAATTTCTTGACAAATTTATTCTTATAAAATGTTAAAATATTTTCTTATTTTTATAATGCTTTTTTAAAACTCCTTATGTAATGACCTCTTAAACACGTAAAAAAAAGTTAAAATATATTTTCTGCTGTATGCCGAGTTTAACTGACTAATTTTTCGATATGTATTGTCAAGTAAATATATATTGTAAAGGTTGCCTTCATGCTAAGTCACCCTACTACCAAAAATGTTATTTGGATTTCTTCAGAGAAAATTTTAATAACATTAACAAGAGAAGAGAGATTAATAACATTAGGAGTAGGCTGGAGATTTGATCAGCCGTCGATTATCAATATCTATAGTTCTTTGTAGTCGTTAAATTGTACGTTAAATTGTAGGTTAGAGAGACAGCAGAGGCTGTGGACAAATCGAAAGAACGTGTTTGTCATATATTAACTGAAGAACTGGATATGCATAAGCTATCCGCGCGTAGGGTTCCGCGTTTGCTTACTTTGGATAGAAAATGCATTCGAATGAACATTTCCAAGGGCCTGCTGAAGCAGTCTACGCAAAACAAGTCAGATTTTTTGCGTCGATTCATAACTGCAGATGTAACGTGGATCCACTCCTACACGCCTGAGACGAAACAACAGTCAAAACAGTGGACCGCAAAGGGTGAATCTGCTCTGAAAAAGGCGAAGACGATTCTATCGGTCGAGAAGGTAAAAACGTACTGTTTTTTGGGATAGTAACACAATTTTGTTTATCGACTATGTTCAGCAAGGTAAAACAATAGCGGGACAGTACTACACATCATTACTTGACAAGCTGAAGGCAGAAATTGCAAAAAAAAATCTAATAAATTTGGAGAAGAAGAAAGAGCTTTTCCATCAGGACAATGCCTGCTCACACTTCGACGGTCGCCATGACTAAAATTCACAAATTGGACTTTGAATTGGTTGACCGCTCACAGTATTCACCACATCTGGCAGCAAGCGACTTTTTCTTGTTTCCTAACCTTAAAATTTCGCTTGGAGGAAAAAGATTTTCATCGAACGAGGAGGATATCGCATACGTAAACGCCTATTTTGCGCAGAAAGACGCCAGCTACTATTTGGAAGAGTTAAAGAGGTTAGAGCATCGCTGGAAAAGTGTATCGACTTGAAAGGAAACTTTGTTGAAAAATAAAACTTAATTTGACAGAAAAAATCGTCTTTCTATGTTAGGCTAAAAAGTTTTCAGACAACCCTCGTATGTAGGATCTACCTGACAAGTATTAAGTAATTTAAAAGTTCCTCATGAAAGCGTGAAAACGGTGTAATTTAATTTTTTATACAAATTCAACGACTGGCCCTCACAATAAAGAATCAGCAGTATTAAAATACAATCGATATTGTAAAAAAATAATATCAAACAGCAAATAAAAAAAAACAATATTGTAATTTATTTATCAAACTTAAAAATTTGTAAGCTGATTTTATATTTGTAAATTTAAAACTGTTTAAAAGGCTAACTACGGCAAATATTTAAGTCTAAGGCTAAATACGGCATATTTAAATAACCGATTCAACATTTTCTCCAATGGTGAACGCGTACGATTTCAGATGACGGATAGAGACGTCTGGAATACTAGACCGATTTTGTAATTTGTCCTAAACTCTTCATCAATTCAAAATTCTTCTATAACTTCTTTAAGTTCACTTTTTTTTCAATTTTCTGGTTACATTAATTTACGTAGTAACTTGTATATAACATGTCAATTCACTATTAATAACCTGTCAAAGAAATTACGAAATTAATAGCAATAGAACCAAATAAGGAAATGTTTAATTCTTTAGTTAGAGAGTTAAGAATCGTTCTGCGAAGCGTTGCAAAGATAAATGGCTATTTGCTAAATTTTCAGTGAAAGCCCTACTCAATATTTACAAAAATTGAAGGTATACTTAAAAATCGTAAGGCAGATCTCTCGCCTTTAAATCAAAATCGGTCGGCTTTTCTAAGAAATCGATCTTAAACTTCGCACTACAGAAATCCGTACGCTGCTCATGAAGAGATTCAATGTGTGCCTCTAATTTCAGCGTGTTAGTTATCAATTATTTTCTTAAAACTCTAATAAACATTTTAATTTTACAAGCAAGCATTCAGTAACCTAAATCTCTCCGGCGGATTATTGAAAACCACTTTTTGTGCCAAATTGTTTATACTACAAAGTCTTAGTCTTTGTATGCCCAAAGACTAAGGAAAGAGTTCCCTCCCTAATCACTTTAGGGAATCCGAAATAACTAGCATTTATTCTAAAAGTAAATTAAACGCTCTCGTTCAAAAATAAAACAAATGTATATCCTAGTCACGGCTTAGCCCGCATTATATGATTACTTGCGTTTCCTATCGCGGTAATTTCTTTTTTAACCAAGTAAAAGGAGGCAGGTGCAGCCAATCTCATTACAAATCAGCTGATTTCGAAGTAGAGAGTTCTAAGGTTGAATACAGATTGAATACGGTTCTACGGATTGAATACTAGATCATGGACACTGGTGTTCTTTGGTGGTTGGGTTTCAATTAATTACACATCTTAGGAATGGTAGACCTGACTGTACAAGACTACAATTCTTTTACATTCAAACATATTATCCTCCGAAGTAATACCTTACGGTGGTTCCGGAAGCTAAACAGAAAAAGAAAGAGATGTAGCCAATCGCGTCGCACATACAGTAGCAGTAGTGTGTCGGTTAAGCCGCCCGCGCCGTAAACCGTCGCACCTCTTAAAAAAATCGAAATTGAAAAAAACCTGACAATGGTTTTTAGACATTTATCTGAAGAGTATTCACAAGTCCAATCTCGTTTAACATAATCGGAATTGGGAAAAATTTGCAATCACTGATTGTTCTTTCTTCACCTCTTTCGAGGTGAATTTCGAAAAATCTAGAAATTGGTTTTAAGTATTTAAATGAAGATTACACACACCAAAAATCAATCTGATATCTTCATTTATTACCGAGAAATTAAAAAAATAACCGGATTTCAAAAAAAAAATTGAAGAGTCAATTTCAACCCAAATAGTCTGAATTCAAATTCTTTCTTAACGCACTTACAACGTAAGAAGAACGTTTATACAAATTTTCATCAAATTATCTTCAGTAATTTTTGCAGGGTGTTGATTTTGAATCGGTCATGACATGTTTTATATGCATAAATTGTAAATGTGTATGAATATATATATATATATATTGTGAATAAAGGTATACATAAATCAACAACCGATTCCAAAGCTATAATACATGTTACATTAAAGTCAAAACTGCCTACCATAAGCTAAGCTAAGCTATGCTGCACGTGACAAAGCGATTCCAAGAGATATTATAACCTTACTTAGTGTCTACATTTATGAATTTCATCAAATTCCTTTGTACGATGATCAACTTCATAAAACTGGTACAGCTTAGAAAGAACAACTTGCAGAAAAAGACGTTTTTTGTAAACATGAATAGCTAACAAAATAAAATATCTTTAAACATTTTTTCTTTTTTTAAATTTTATGGTAATTTTTATAATTACATGGTAATTTAAAATGAAATGGCAGTTTTAGGACCACAGACAGAGATGCAAGAACAAAGAGTTCGAATCCAACGGGCATATAGCTAAAAACATCAGAACTACTTCTGGAATGGTATGGAACTTATAACGGAAAAGAATGGATATTGCAAAAGAGACGATCTAACCACACACCGCGATAAAAATTCCATTCCAAGGAGGCTTCGAGGCAACGTCCAGGCAGTGAGCATCCATCCCGCCCACAATCCCTCGGAACGAGTAAATTTATTCAGGATAAAAATAGCACATTATTGATTAAAGCTTTCGCACTTATAGCTCAAAAATATCCTGCAACAGATCATTTTTTTGTCAATAGTAAAGAGTCCACTAACCTAACCTAACAGGCTCAGGTTTTCGTAGGAAAAATCCTCGCCCACCAATATAAATGTATGGCACGTGAGATTGTGGAAATAACTGAATTATAAGTTGTTGAGCAAAATTCTCAAAGGAAGATAAGGACTAGTAAACTCCGATTCGCTTCGTGAATTCTAAGTTATATCTGAACTTTATAACGGGCAGAAAAGAACGTATTAAAAGGATAAGTAGTCTTACAAAAAAAATTAATTGCAGTTATTTAAATACAAATAGGTTCTTAATACGAATAAAGAATGCGTCAAAACACCACTGCATTACTCGTTAATCTTAATCTGCAAAAAAGACTTGTATCATCCACTTAACGAGAAAATAAAACGTAATTAATTTTTCTTTCTTTGTAAATTTATCAAAAATTAATCTCTTTCAATAATTATTATAATGTATTACCGCTAAAGATGATTTCTAGATTAATATATTTTTCTTCGTGATTATTAAATTGCCTCGCTTACAGAGCAATCCTTCTCGACAGAGATCTGCCTACTCGATATGATGTATGCAGCTGTAGTACAGTATTATATAAAGCCGGCGGAAGTTGTAACATATTAAATTAAAATGACCAGCTGATAAATGGAAGGCATTAACCAACTGAACAGCATGAGGAAAATAGAGGTTGTCCGGCACGGAGAATATTACACTATCGACTTTAAAATTACTTTCAAAGGATGAACTGCACACACACACACACTCGCGCGCACACACGAAAAAAAATGTATTATAGTAATAGAATAAACTCATCCAAAACTACCCGATACATAAAGAGTAATTTCATTTCTTCAATAATGAATACGGTGAGTATATAAAAGCCGATCTCATTCGACTGGATCAATATCTAGTTTATTTTGAGTATTATTTATAAATTATATACGTGCAAGAACAGGAAAATTTATAATAATTATATACTAAGAAATATTATCAAAAGGCACGTAATAGCTAATTATAACGTTACG
This sequence comes from Lycorma delicatula, assembly GCF_047948215.1. Lineage (NCBI taxonomy): Eukaryota > Metazoa > Arthropoda > Insecta > Hemiptera > Fulgoridae > Lycorma > Lycorma delicatula. Next base: position 115,550,308 of record NC_134457.1, on the reverse strand, counting down.
AATAAAATAGAACTTCACATCGACAATGTAAAGAGATTAAAACGACGAAAAATATAAAAAATTAAATGAGATTCCAACAATAAATCTAGAATGCATTAACTAAAAGAAATATAAATCATAATAATAAATACTCGAAATACACGACTTAATTAAGGTAAGAACAATCACAAAAAAAAATACAATCGAATTAGCGGAAAAATGTACGATAATAAAATCAATATCGATGTGTAACTTCTTACAAAAATAAAATAAATTACTTTTCACTCTTTTAAAGATTACTTTTCTAGTTATTTGTATGAATTTTGAGGAATTCATTCAATTCTCCAGCTTCCAAAATTCCCACTTGCTTCATAAAATGAAAATTAAAGATAAAAATAACAACACAATAAGAGTACGTGATATAAAATATTTTATCTGCGACAGTAGTAATGAGCCACTAATTAAAATTAACAAACACAGTAACGGTTTGGAGTAAAAAAATAGTAACTAAGAATTCTTTCAATACTTTATTGTATTAGACTTCGTGATATTCCAGACATTTATGCTAATTTCTATAAAAACAGAGAAGCCTTGCCTTTTTCAAAGACAATTCTCTATTTTTAAACAATCTAAATCCCAGGGAAAATATGGAAAAAACTAAAGAAATATATCCTTTTTTTAAAATAAAAATTAGAATACAGAAACGTTGTAAGCAGTTCGCGTGAATAGTAGCTTATCTTTTCAAGTGTGTAGTCATGCACTTCAAGTAATAATAATTTAAAACATTAATAAAATACGTAACGATATCTAAAATATTAAAAAGCTACAAGAAAATCAACTTAACTTAAAACAGATTTGTCACGATCGGCAATGAATTTTCAAGTAATCATTTTTTTGCAAAATGAGTTTGAAATTTTTATTACTATTCAGATAAGAACACCCACTTATAACACGGATAAAATTATGATTAACATATATTTTTCCTGTTTTATTATTGTACTCGCTGTCTATACTGTATTAATTTACAATAAATGTTCGAAAATTCCACCACTGATATAGATACACTTTTCAACTCGTTTCCTTACATTTTCTGTCGCCAAAGTAATACCTTCGCTTCCATGATGAGGGCGGCAGCATTGAGAATGCGAGCGGTCAGTTAATCACGTGTGTCAACATTTTGCTTGTATATCTCGCGTTTCATCCATCCCTATAAAAAGTAAAGTAAGGGAGTAGAGTCCAGTGATTTTTTAGGTGATCAATTTACGGCCCTCTACGTTCGATACAGTTACCAGTAAATTTTTCATCTAAGAATTGACTTTCTTCATTCGTAAAATGTGTACATTTAAATTGCTTTCGATACTGATAAATTTTTAAGAGTGTAAGATATTCATTGTTTAACAATTCCTTATAAATTTCTCCTCGTTACACGTTGTCTACTATGAAAGAGCCTATTAATTGGTTGTCGATCATACCACATTAAACGTTCACCGAAAATCACTGCTGGAAATTTGATTCAATTACAGCATGTGGGTTTTCTTCAGAACATCGATGTGAACTCCGTATGTTGTTTATGCCATTACGGGTAAAAGTAGCTCGTCCGAAAATAGTATGAACGGAATTAAGTGGTAATTATTGTTAACCCATACACAAAACTGCAGTCATCTGGCATAGTCAGCAGGCAGTTGTACTTTATGAACATAATAAGGACCTTTTTTTTGTATTTCATAGACTTTATTACATCACTTTTCTCAGAATTAAATTCTCTACAAGTTTTAATAATAGAATTTACGCATTTTTTAATCATTAACAAAGTTATTGTACTTCAAACCTAAAAAACGTGATTTTCGTCACAAATTTTTCTGTTTTACGTTGGATGTCATGAAAACTACGGTAGATAAGAGTTCTGGGACCTGTTTTATTTGATTTTTCAGGTCAAAAAACACAATATACGTCACGTTTACCCTTTTACATAACGCAGTAATAATTACAGTATGACCTCATTTCACCGGGAGAACTGAAATCCAGACGAAATTTTTCACTTGCCGTAACTCGGTAATAAAGCGTTTCGGACAAATGTTTATACGAACCTTTTCCTTTATTTCCAGCTCTAGAATCAGTTCCCAAATTATCTCTTCCCTCCTAAATCACCCTGTAAACCTTCACTCGGTAAAACCCCGCAACAAAACCATTAAAATCATCTGTATAACTGTCATACATAACGTACAAAAAATGTTACAGTATGAGATAATTAAAATCGGTGTAAATATCAATCAGCCGGAGCAATGAAATGTTCAAAAATAACATAATAAAGAAAATATTGTAGAAAAAATAAACAATGATGTCAGTAACTCCTCGCTGTTACGGAATGAAAAACAGTTCCTCAGGGAATCAGTAGATTAGGTTATTAACAATTACAAGGGTTTTAATAAAGTAAAAAAAAAAAACGAATACATAACTAAATTATTTATAGAGACGTAACTAGAAATAAAGCTCCACATTACCTAAATTAAAAAAGATAAGTGATTTTAAGAATTGCATTTTCAGTAATTGTCTTAAGAATCATTTTATGAAAAACAGAATATAATATTAAAACTTTATATTCTCTGCGTTATTGTTGTGAATTGCAAATTACTTGAAGAAAACCTATAGGAATTATGGAAAATTACACACAAATAATAATTACACAGTTTTAAGAAAATTTTACTATCAGTACAATTTCAACATTCTGAAATTTCTAGTTTAAAAAAAAATTTTACATATTTAAATACAGCATTTATTCAATAGAAAAAGAATCCAATTTCGACTTTTAGTAGATAAAGACCTTTTTCAAGTAAGCAATTTTTTTTCAAGTACCCTATTTGGGTAATAACTTCATAATCTCAACAACAAAAAAACCAACGGAAGAATGTGAAAGATAAATAAGTTTTATCAAAATTGATGAAAATTACTTTCTGAAATTATGAAATTACTTTATATGCATGACTAGCATAATATTTTTCTTGCAACTATAACTCGAAACATTGAAATTTTTTAATAAAATTCAATCTTTTTTCTACCGAATACGTAATATAAAACTCTTCAAAGTTTAGTTTTTGGTTTCATGTTGAATACCATACATATCATTGTATAAAACTATATACGTTCTTATCCCGTAAGATAAGAAAGGTTCATTTGATAATAAATACACAATTTAAAAGTCATACATGACAACAGACAACACCAACATTAAAAAAAAGAAATTCTTCCTAAATGTAAATAGGAAGGACATCTGCCAAGATTGTTCTAACTCTAGAACAGCGGTTCTCAACTGTGGTACACGTATCACTGCAAACATAATGCGTATGCAAAGCCTCTGAAAGGTGGTACACTGACGCATAAAAAAAACTATTGTAATACAAACATTTTGTATTATAATTATTAGTACAACATGCATTTATTACAATTAGGTTTTTATTTATTATTATTAATGGAGTGGGTCAGCGGTTTGAGAACTGCTGATCCACTTTTTCTGATATAATACAAAATATTTTATAATGCATTTATTTTCCATTAATCTGAGGAAATTATTTATGTATTGAAAATATGGGCAACCTTTTCCTAGGTCGGGGGTTAAATTATCATTCTTCTCCGAACCAAGAACCGGACCAAATTATTATATGAAATTAGAAAAAATTTCTACTTCATATTTCATTTATTTATAATATAATGTTTCGGTATAAATCTCTACAATAAATTTTATAATATTTCATCCTCGAAAATACAAGTAACTGTTCACACATACGTTACGAGTATTGATGCAAAAAAAGAGGATAACAAAGTATCACCCTCTTTTTTTTCCGACCATCCTGACCCCCGTAAGAAAAGACATCCGCCTTGAGACGATCCCGGTCAGCACATGAGACCCTCCGTTCCCAGCCCTGAAGGGTTTTACCAAAGGTCGTTTAGGTCCTAAACCTGATAACGCAACATAGTCATCAGTTTGGCCTCTGTCCGATGCAACCGATGCAATTGTCTCGGCAGATATTGCCATCAGTGTATTTAGACAACTTACTATCGCCTTCGTATGGCTTCTTCCGACCTCGACTACCTATCATAACTTACAACCATCAAGTATCAGATTAATAGATTCGCGGAAGCGCGATCTCTGCGCCTTCTTCTAACACCCAAGATTTCATACAAAAATTAGTCCCACGTCTAACTTCAATTTCACTATGCTCTCAGATTATTACTTGATCGAGTCTTTTAAATATCGAAAATACTATTCTCATGCCAACAAAACAAGTATTAATCGCAACAACGACAATTTTATCCAACAATTAAATTTACTGAAAGTCCTCTTGATTAAAAAATAAACAAATTCGCTAATTTAATAAACTTCTAATGAAAACGTACCCTATCTCTGCACTTGTCCGCTTTCCGGAGAGAGATCAATGCCTACACTTGCCCACACCGTAGCTCCATCACAGAGTTCTCAACACATCCATTCTCACCCTAACAACGATTATCTCTGCTAACCGAGGCTCGATGCCAAAACGTATCTTGGCGAAAAAAGCACTCAAGTGGGCCTTAACGAACCTGGTTGTATTTATCTACGGATGCTGAGGAAACAGCATCAGTAGTTTCCTCGTAGATTATTTACATCAGCATCCATCGAACCAGTAATTATAGCGAATATGGGGTCTTTTTTTTGGAAATCGACCTTGTATCAAATTGTTCTATTAGTGCATTCAGTTCACCTCCATAACAATTATAAGGGATATCTTTATGACTTGCTAGAGTAGGAAAATAATAAATACTTTTTAGCTCTTATCTGACTTTCCAATGATCAAAATGTTTTGATATCTCCATGCAGCTCATGAACTAATTGTCCATGTATTTGTAATTTAAGATTCAGTTCGTTTAGGTATCCGATGACACCTACAAGGAATGCTAAATCGCATACCCACTTTCATTTTTTACTTGGTCAGTTGTGTTTCCTTTTACGCCCATAAAATCTGCAATGTCTTAATCACAGATAATAAAATCGTTTTAACAGTTTACCTTTACTCAACCAACTAATTTCACAATAAGAAGACATCTTCAAAATCCGAATATATTTAAATCAGAAATCTTCTTTCGTTTATCATAGTAAAGCTGGGTTTAACAATGATGTGTTTTGAGTTCTTTACTGGTTGAACATTTGCTGCTGGATAACCAAGTTCTTTTTCCACTTTTGCACTTCATCTGTTCATAGTTTTCCATCAGCTTCTTGGTGATCTGCATGTCTGGAACTAACATGTCCGTTCAAGTTGTATATTGTTTGTTGACGGATATGTATACGTTGCAGCAAGCAAAAAGATAAACCGTTATTTAGAATAAAATAATCTTCCGTCCAGTTGTGTTGAAATTGACGATTTTCCCTATCTATACTTGTTTAAGTACTTTGGTTGAATTAATTTGGTTTACTTTAGTTAATTTAGTTGACATAAAATATAAATCAACTTGGATAAGTGGCTTACCAGAGTAATGGCAGGCAAAATATCGTCGGTTATAAACCTGTACCGTCGAGCTCTAAGTCAGAATTTACGGCGAGTGAAGATCTTATTCCTGCTAAAATACGAAAATCTGTAAAAATAATGTGATCCTGGGTACATTAATATTCGATTTTCTCTCACAGATGTAAACAATGAGCCAATTAGAGTTAAACAAAAGCGCTGCAGGCCGCTAGGAAGACTTTGAGACTTACCATTAACAAGTGCAAACGAGAACATTAGAAGGAGCTTTGCTGGGATGTGGACAGAAACCCGTGGGGCGATACCTGTAAGATCGTTACCAGGAGGTTCGGTAGATCGCTCCCGGTATTGGCAGGGTAGCTTATCAGGAGGGCAGTGGCTACCTTGTTCGACATGCGAGAGAAAGAGGCCAGGGAGGAACTGGTTGCGCATGGGTGCACGTGTTTTACGGCGGAGGAAGTCCTTGTGGCGGCGGGCAGGCTTAGTGGTAGAAGCCCGGGTCCTGGCGCGGTGCCTGCCGAGATAGTCAGGGTGTTCGTTGAGTTGGCGCCTCAGCTGGTCGCAGAATGTTTTAGTGGTCTGCTCCTGAGACAGTCATTCCCGGCCGAGTGAAAGACGGCAAGATTGGTTCTCCTCAACAAACCGGGAAGGCCCATAGATGACCCGTCAGCGGATATAGACATAGATGACTCTGGTCTTGGAAGTTGCCCTGATTACGCCAGATAAAGTCGTCCGTTTAATGACGAGCGGTTAACGGTCGTGGGAGCGCATCTCAGAATTTATTAAGATCATGAAAGAATAGCTTAAGGAAGAAGGTCGTTTTGTGTAGTGATTGTGACCTCGGTTTTTTTTTGTGTGGCGTGAGTTGTGGCTGTATGATCGGAGTGTTGGACTGGGTTGCTTGTCGCCTATCCCCATCGTACCCCCCCCCCCCCGTGTTCGGCCCTCGGAATGCGTCCACGTGGGTCGTGTTGCACGTTATGCGGCACGTTTTGCCCGTGCTGTGTTATATCACACGGCATGCGATGCTCAGGGGGCGGGGCTGTGCGGCGGGTGTTCGGAGCATTCTCCGGGTGAGTTGGTGTGTTAGTTGTTTGTTGGGAGTATTACTTTGTGGAGTGAATTTTTTCTGTCATGTGTGGGTGCCTGCGCTCCCTGATGTTATGCCCAAAGGTAGTTCCAGGGAACGCGAACGAGGGGGGATAGTTTAGACGGTAGGAATCGGACACGTCCAGAGACACGGGTCTCCGGATGTCTTATGCAAGATTCCACCTCCTCCTACGTACTACAACTATCAACGAAAAGAATCTTTGATAGAATTAACTTGGAGGTTTGAAAATGTAATTTACTAAATAAGAATTATGTGAATTTTGGCTAAAGGTTAAAATGAATATCTATCTCCGTCCAGAAAAGCATTGCCTTTTTAATTATATTTTCTACCACAGAAAGTTGAAACTTGATTTGTGAAACGATTTTCTGCTACGGTTACAGTAAATTATACTATATATTATTTTAAGAGGGATATCTCTAAAGTAAGACCGCTGAGAAATTTCTCTCCTTAAGGTTGGCGAACCTGTGTCGTTCATGGCCACGCTAATAATATACACACTGCATTGTTGTCTGTAAGTTGTCGCCTTGTAGTATCCTTGATTACGTGTGAGTTATTGTTATAAAATGAATAGGAAAATCGATGTTGCCGCCGACTGTGAAATAAGTGGTCATACATTTTTTAAACCATCAAAATGTTAAGCCGGCTGAAAATTCATAGGCAGTTGGTTGCTGTGTACGGTGATAATGTAATGAATGAAAAAAACGTCCGAAGATGGTATGAAAGGTTTAGAAATTACAGAATTAATGTGCATGATGAAGAATGTTCGGGGAGGCCCTCGATAATCACCGAGGACTTGTTGAAACGCGTTGATGATGAAATCAGAAAAGATCGTCGCTCAACGATTTCAGACCTGACCCTTCTTTTCCTGATGTTTCAAGAGCTGTTATTGGTCGCATTGTTCATGACTATTTAGGCTTCAGAAAGGTTTGTGCACGTTGGGTGCCGCACGTCCTAACGGAACGTCACAAAAAAATCCCAATGGGATCTGCTTTAAAATTTTTGATGCGCTACACAGATAAAGGTGTTGAGTTTCTTAATTCAATTGTTACCGGCGATGTAACATGAATTTCGTATAACAGGCCAGAGAGAAAACGGCATTCAAGTGAATTCCTCAATCACCAACCAGACCGAAAAAGTTGTGGCTTGACCTTTGTCGGTCTGCCATTTGGACGCAAATTGATGGCCACAATCTTTTGGGATCGGTTTGGCAAACTGCTGATTGATTTCATGCAACGTGGAACGACTATAAATGCAGAAGCCTATTGCGAAAATCTACGTAAGTTACGGCGCGCCATTCAAAATCGGCGACGTCGGCGGCTGATCGACGGCGTCGTCCTGCTGCACGATAATGCACGTCCACATGATGTAGGTCCGACACATGATTTACTGAAAACATTTGGATGGGAAATTTACGATCACCCACCATACATTTCGGATTTACCTCCTTTTGATTACCATTTGTTTGGGAAATTGAAAGAATTTTTGGATGGTAAGCAATTCGCGGGTGTCGACGAACTTAAAAATGCTGTTAATCAGTGGCTAAATGGACTGGCGGCAGAAGAATACGACGAGGGTATATTGAAGCTGGTGTATTACTACCATAAATGCCTTAATTCATATGGCGATTCTATAGAGTAGTGTAAGGTATGTAGTTAAGAAAAATACAAAAATATTTATAAAGTTTTCAGAATAAATTTTTTTTACAGTGAAACGGTCTTTACATTAGAGATAACCTGTGTTATATATCACCTGTGTTAATTATATCACTGTACATTATAGTAAATAAATTTCGTAATAAACTGAACTTGACCCAAATTTGTGCTTAAAACAAAGTTCAACTAAACCAGATATCTCTTCACTTGGTTCAAGTATACAGTACCATCCTTCTTAATGAATTTTTAGTCTTCAAGAATATCGTAATCAGTAATGTAAGTAAATCTATAATGTAACATTTCTTTGTAAAGTAAATAAATATCTTTGTAAGAAATTAATAAAAAATTTGTAATAAATAAAAAACTGTATAGAATTAATTTTTTTTTTTTTAAATACTTTCAAATAAAATTGTAATTTTTTATTGCTTTACAATTCTGAGATATAACTCTATCGCTATTCTAATGACGTATTACATATTTAATAGTTCAAGGGTACGCTACTGGTCAGTAATTCATATGAATGGTACATACAAAAATTTGAAAATTACTGCTCTAGGGGAAAGTGGCAGTAAGCATATAATTATCGGACATGCAATGAACTCTGATGAATAATCTATATATATATATATATATCACTGTACTTTCCACCGTAATACATCAACAACACTGACTGATGGAATAAGGGTTCTTATAAATTCAAATGTAACGACATGTATGATGTTCAAGTGTACACAGTTATCATCAACTACTTATATGTAGTATTTTTAACATGTGTTAAAAATATTATCAATAAAACATTTTTTTTTATATTCATGCTTTAAAAAAGTTACAAATATAAAATCTTATTAATTACAACGGGTGACGTGAATAAACTATACTGAATACTGATCAGTAATTACTTGCTAAGAAAAGTAAATTACTTATTCTGAAAAGTATTCTCTTAGATGTTAGTGAATAAACATTTTCTTTTTCTTATAAGTAATTACTTTTAGTGCTAACAGTTTGCGTGTCGTTAACTCTAAGTAAAAGTATTTCTTTCTCAAGAAATTGCTGACGGTACCTAGACATCAAACATAAGCCTGCAAGTTTAAACTTGGTCGTACAAAAATGGAAAGAGCCTGATTATTCATATGCGTCCATTCATTTCCGTTAAAGTTAGTCATCTCAGTATTCCTTGCTAGTAAACTCTACTTTTTAACTGGATTGTTAAACATATCGTCAACTGAAGAAGGAAAACAATTTTCACCGGTTTCCGACGATACCAATAATGCGGCTGACGTAGGTCAAATTTACTAATGTATTATGAAATCATAAAGTTGTTTTAAATAAGTCTTTGGCCTTTAAATTTACATACGCTAAAGAAAAAGCACGGGCAAATATTTTGAAAGAATTTGAACAAACCACGAGAAAGAAAATTTCACTGGCAAAAATATAGAAAGTATTTAACAATATAAAAAATCATGAAATTAAAAATAAAACACACAGCAGAAAACAGCCAACACGACGATAAAATTATTAAATTGGGAGAAGCATTTGTTAAGCCCTAGAAGAATATGAAAATCCCAATTTCAAACAAGTTCCAGGGGCAGCAGGTGTTGGAGTCGAAAATGGGAAATATAGACATACTCCATAAGAATGTGAAACACCTGTACTTTCTGAATAATCGTAATGCCAAGTCGACTTTGAAACTTTGAATTATAGAGAATTGTTCTCGATGATCAATTACAACAATCAGAACTCCAATGAAACGAGAAGTTAAAATGAAAAGGAAAGAAATAAAATTGCAGAGAGAAATTTTGGAGTTCAAAAAATTGTAAAAAGAAGCGGAACACGGCAAGGTAACTGACACCACTTCATTTGCATCTTCCAATGAACAAATTAGTGACCAATTCGACGTACCTTATTTCAATTTGTGATATTTTCCCAAACGTGTTTTGCAACTAAGTTCGTTTTATTTTATCCCATCCTATCCTAATGAAAAAATACAAACAAATAAATTAATAAATAAATAACCCATGCACGGTTAGTGGTTTTCATACGTATGAGGCATTATACGTATGTACGTGTATATGTGCAAACATACATTTAGCCTACGTGCGTAGCTTCTACCAGCCTATTCTTTCAAATGAGCTTGTACGTATGTAATAATTATTTATTTACGTTTTTTATTTATTTATTTTGAATTTGTTTTTTTATTACCAATAATTTTTTTAATTTTATTTACTTACAATTTTTTTTAGACACTACATTCTTACATTGTAAAATTAATTATTTATTTTAATCAAATAGAAAGATAAATATAAATACAGAGGACAAAAGGATTAAAAATTAGGATTTTTATTTCAATTATGAATTAACTTCAGCATACCCGTTACTTCAGCTCTCTTCCTCTTTGTATGTCTCTCTAACTCTTCCTCTACTTCATCATTTTTCAAAATTTCTTGATCAGCATGAATTCATTCATCTGCTATTTCGTATACATCAGTCATCAGTTTTCAAAAATTGTTTAAAATGGCGCAAGTAAGAAAAAGTTTTGAAACTTTTCTAATTTTACTATAACCAGGTTTTCCAGCAATGGGAACTGCTGCTTCATTTCCCGAAAACTCTCAATAATTGCTCTTTCTATCAATAATTGCTCTTAGCTATTTATTGAGTTTGTTTTTCATTACTATCAGGATTAAAAAAACATTACTAAATAGTGTAAACACCCATGGCGCAATAGCACAACCACTATCACTCAAAAGACAAGCAGTCCCATTAAATTTTGTCATTACTTCCAGCGTTTTACTGCGTTTCTAAATACGACTATCATGGGTGCTGCCTGGCCATGAAGCGCATCAACACTGGTTACATTCTCATGTACATCACAATTTACCTGCACATTAATACTCGCATAACCCTTGTGATTGATATAACAGCCGTCAAACTGTGCCGGTTTTTTAATTTTAATACCGGCACCTACGGCACCTAGCGTACACGGCATTTTAAACCTCGAACTACGTATAAATTTGCCTTCATTAACTTCCTACGCATTTTGCAGGAAATAAATCCAGTAATTTGCTTTTGACCTTATTTTGTCAAAAAAATAATCGATTACTGTCGTCCGGTGAACACCAAAATCTTTTTCCACTCCAGTCTGAAAGCCTAGGTATGCAAGATATTGAAGAAATATTTCCATTTTCTGCTTTGATGATAATGCTCCTCTCCTTTTCTCGTTTACTTCGTCCGGTAGGAAAATGTCACATGAACGATTAACTGATACTTCTTTAAAACGGAGTAGCTTTTTGCAACGATCTAATTTTGTAATATTTTCTATCACGAACGTTCATAAATACAGCAATAAGTGATTATAAGGTTGGTCTAAAGGTACCTTAAAAATCAATAAGTTATTTCTTACAAGAATAGGTTACTTTGTCCCTTTTATTCACACCGTTTTAAGAAATTACTTGTGCAGGATCAGAATTTGCCTGTAGTAACTTATAAGTAAAAAAAATACCTGATAAGACAAAAGTATACCAGTTTCTGATATTTTATTCTCAGATTCATAAGCAATTTCTTAAAAAACAGTCAAGAAAAATAATTACTGATTTTTATTCACATCAACCAATAAAAACAATATTTAAATCGACGCGTTTAATGATAACGAGCGAGTAGATGCAGAAAAACACTTCATAAATTAAGTCTAAAAGAAATAAAATACATCATTTAAATTTTCAACTTATATAGGATACTTCTTCTAAAGCAGTACAAATATGCCTCTTTAAAAAAAAGAAAATATTTAAAACGTTTAAAAAATCGTAGCGTCTCGGCCTTTCATCTGGAGGTTCCAGGTTCGAATCCTAGTCAGGCAAGGAGTTTTTCATATACTAAAAATTTCCATCTTCATATTCCCACTACAGGCTTCTTTGTTAGCTTCTGTGGTGAATTAATTCATTAGTTAAAAACAAAAAAAAAAAATGACTACATGTATATTATTCTTGTTAGATTTATGGTGATGAATCTGAAAAAGTTATAACTTCATAATAACGTTAAAAAATCGAGAGACTCTGAAATCATTTTTTTCTTTTGTAAAATTTTATTTCATTATAGAAATTTATTTTTCAAAAAACTGAAGAAAATTAAACAAACCGGTTAGAGTACTTCTTAAGTCGATACTACGGTCGTGTGAAACGTTCAAAAAAGTCCTATAATTATAATGCTATAATATATTTAATACGTAATAAGTATTCATTTTGTGGATGAACTGATCGGTAGATAAGCTACGTTACAACGTGGTTGTTACTGTACAGTATTTCCTCTCTAATAATTATTTTAAAAACATTTTTTTAATAAAATTTCATCCGTCACAATCATAATTATTACTATACAATTTTTATACAAAGCTGATCAAAATTAATATAACAGTTATTAATTTTCAAAAATAATAACTCTTACTTAATTGATATAACTTTAGCAAAGCACTAGTAGTTTTCAAAATTGCCGATAATGGAAAAACAATTACTTCTAAAAGCGCGATTTGAACAAAATGATGGAAAAAGATTGTTTATTAAAGTTAATAAGGGTACACTTTTAAGACCATTTTTTGCGTTTCACACGGGGATAAATCCGAGTGGGGTTAAAAATAGTAAAAAGAGTATTTGTTTAGTTTTTCTTCATTTCTTTGAAAAAGGAATTTCGGTAATAAATTAAAATTACTGGTTTACAAAGTGATGGGAAATAAAATAAAACCGCTTTGAACTTTTTACCTTTGTAATAATAGCGAGGTATAAGGATTCAAACAATAACAATGACGTACCGTTTACTTTATATAATAAGAGAAGGAGAGAGAGAAAAAAGAGAAAATATTATCTCACAACTAAATACAGTAAGAATCAATCTATTCAATACATGTTCCGTTAATGCTACAGAAAATATTATACTGTACTGAACAATAAAGGTCACTTATTTCTTATTAGTTCTATTATTTCATTAAAATAATGTGAATGCTGATTGTGACGTTTAAGTAGCAACTAAAAGTGTAAAAAGATTAAAAATTCGACGCAAATTTCATATTAAATCATAAGATCACACGTGGTGCAATACGAATTACTGATAACAATAAAGAAATGTTCTGTTACACATACAAACATCTTTTGATGTTTGTATGTTTTTATCAAAAGATAAATTTAAAATATCAAAAAACAAATGAAACACGTAAGATAAAATATAAAAATAATATGTATAAAGCTTTGAAGTAATATAAAAATTACTTTAAAATGTCGTCATCTGTTACAAAAAAATGTTAAAAAATGAGTAACACCGTCAACACTAGCTATTACTACATGTTCAACAGGTAAAACATTTTTTTATGACGTGCAGGACTTTACTTCCAATAACCAAGCAAACAAATAGTAGCTACACATACTAGCACGAATTTATAAATCAAGTTAACTAATCATAATAATCAAAAAGAGATACATTATGCGTTGTACATGAAAATATTATTACATTTTTCATTTAATATTAAGGTGAAAGATAAAGCCAGCAAAAATTTAGCTGACAATTTTGAAAATTCTTACAAAAAAAAAAAATATATATATATAGAAATAAAATAACGTAATTAAAAAAGTACGTCAATAAACCCATTTATTCCACGAAACCGTAAAAAACACCGTTAAAAAGTATAATAACAACAAGGAAATATTAAAACAATTTTATAAAACGAGCAAATATTTTAAATATTACATCTTTTTATCTAGAAAAAGTATAATGTTAAGATAAGTACGAGTAATAGTCGTAAATAGTAAATAAAAAGCACATACCCGTACATGAATAAGAGGGATGCGTGTTTTATATCAGTAACGTACTAGTATATATGCGTTTGATTAAAACGCCTGTAGAACTCCTTTCAACAACATAAAACTTGTAAGAACGGAGACTTCCTGTATACACTACTAGAATATTATAGCGTAGTGCCTTATAATAAATTCATTTTCAACATCAAACATATTTGCAACTTGTTTTTAAATCTCAAACGAGAAAGCAAATGTATGAAACTTCTTTTACTCTAATTCATTCAAAAACATCAAAGTATTACAAATTAAATTACACAACAAACACCTCTAGAGAGAATTTTCATGTGATTTTTTTTGCAGAATTATAAATATATAGTTTAGTACATCGTGATATTTTACATAACATTATAATTCTGCAAAATAAATATTATCAAAACCATTTCAGGAAAAACTAATAAAAAAAATTGTATACCTTAAAAATCTAAGAAAATTAGTAAAATCTTATCATCTAAACAAAATGTCCAAAATCTGATCAAAAAATAGCGGAGAAAGATAAAAAAAACAGTCGAAAATTAAATTTAAAAGGTAAATGTCCATTTTGGATTTCTAGTAGAACGAATTAAGCCCTAAGCATATTCTAAAAGGTATTCTATAACACCGCTATCCTGCTGATTCTTCTATGGCCGCTCAACCACTGGAAGAGGCTACCGACCGGCTACTACAAGGTCACGCCACTAGAACCGAATTTGATTCGTACGAGTGAGTATGAGTGACTGGGTCGTCCTATAAAGGTTGGTACGCGCCTGTCAGTTGACTAGTCTATACAATATATAGCGAACTAGTCTATACAAGGCAACCCACCGGAGTTTGCTCTAGTGGTGAACGTGTCTTCCCAAATCAGCTGATTCGGATGTCGAGAGTTCCAGCGTTTAAGTCCTAGTAAAGTCAGTTATTTTTACACGGATTTTAATACTAGATCTTTGATATCGGTGTTCTTTCGTGGTTGAGTTTCGATTAACCACACATTTCAGGAATGGTCGAACTGAGACTGTACAAGACTACACTTCATTTACACTCATACATATCATCCTCATTCATCCTCTGAAGTATTATCTGAAAGGTAATTATCGAAGACTAAACAGGAAAAAGAAAAGTCTATAAAAGGCAGTTACTTTTATATGGATCTGAATATTAGAACGTGAATATTGGAACGTGGTGTTCTTTGGTGGTTGGGTATTAACCACACATCTCAGGAACGGCCGACCTGAGACTGTACAAGATTTACAATTTATACACATCATCGTCTGAAGTAATATCTTATTTGGTTCCGGAGATTAAAACAGGAAAAAGAGAGCCTATACAAACATACCGACGCACTGTCAGTTGTAAAAAGCATTTGTAGCATTTATAGTATCGCTGTCTGCAGTTACTTTTTACCGACCTTTCGGAGAAAACTACGGCAATACTTTCGGTTGCATAGTCGGAGTAGGGAGTGAAAAAGAATTTTCTTTATCTTTTGAGGTATGAGTAGAAAAATAGCACTCACTTAAAATGTGGTTTCCTTATACATTTATAGACCTATGTGTAAATTTTCTGGCTCATGAATGTCCAAAACTATTAGATCAACTTCAATGAAATTTAAATATCCTTAGTAATGTATCTGAAGTTATGTACGTGAAAATTTGATAAAGATTGATTGAATCATTCTTGAGTTACGCTCAATTTAAGGTCAAAAATATTTGAGCGGGAGAAGTTTGAAACGTGGTTCATTAAGATGCTGCAAGTTGGAACGTGGAAAGAAAAAGAAAAATGAAAAAGTCGCTCGTAGTCTCTTCCAGTGGACGAGCGGCCTAAGTCGTTAGCAAGTCGCAGAAGCAATACCAAATCAGAAATATAGCCAGGTTAGCTTGAATAGCTTCCTTTGGTTTTTAGACTAATTTCAAAAGTAAATATGACTCGTCGGATTACAGGAATAATTTACGTACTCAACTGAATTTGTCTCAGAAAATTAAATTAAATTTTAGTTTGTTTTTAGCTGAATGCATGGTTTCTAAAACCTTTTTTTCATAAAAATAGATTCAAAATTTTAATCCAGATCGGTTCAGCAAAAATTACAATCAAGTCGAATTATTATAAAGTCTAATTTGTAGTTTTCTACGAATTAAGCTACCATTCTTTTACCTAAACTAAGTATCCCACATTTAAAACTGTAGTCTTAGTATAGGTATCGTCACGAAATTTTAAGCTATTTGTTTATATCTTATGCCGTGGTTCTCAACAAGAAGTGTCCCGTTAATTAACATTTTTTCTTTCCATTTAAATATAATTGTTTTAATATTCTTCTTAAACTTGTTTTACTACCTGAGAATTTCAATGAATCTTTTAGTTATAAGTGACTCTTATAACTATTTAGAGAAAATTTATTTACGTTATTAAATTGATTTACGATCTTTCTGACTGCACTCATGTTGAAATCATGTAGTCCTACAACAAGCTTTTCACTACTCGTGTACTTTCTGGATGAAAAGCAAGAAAGCCTCCCACAGAATTTAATATAATTTATTTAATAAAACTTTTTTTAATGTTTGTTTCTTAACTCTATGGACTCGCGATTGGGCTGTTTTACACGCAGTTGTTGGACTTCTGAATTGAAATAATTCGCCGATTGTCTTCTTTTACCGATTTTTCCGAATCTATCCACTTCTCTTTTCATGAAATTGCACTGATTATTAATTATCTTCCGAGCTTGCCGATTTAATTTTTTATTTTTCACCGTGGATTTAAATTTATTTATTTTACATGAAAGTAAAATAAAAATAATACAGAAAAACAGACTATAATTATCCTATACAAGATACACAATCACAAATCGGGGAAAGCAAAAGGTGGAACCAGCGAAAACAAGTCCACCACGAGAAATCACTACTAAAAGTTATTACTATTTTATAGCTGTAAATTAATGTTTGGTTAAAGATAACTTTCTTTAGTTCTCTACTATACTTGCAATTGATTTATGCCTACTGTTCTTCTGTTAATTTCAAAACAGAGTGTATTCATTTATTACCACTAGCCTAACTGCTTCAATCGACAAGAAACATTCACAAATGATACGTCACTACTTATCTCGTGTCGGTATTATTTCTTAAATAGATTTTGTCTATATTTGCAGCGTTTTTTTTATTTACAAACATTCATTTAAAATTTTTAAAAAGAAGAATAAACATTACTTTTAAAGAAATTAAAATTACTGGTACAATAATACAATTAGTCAATTTTTAAAGTAACAATACTACTAGTACTGTTATTAAAATTGCATTTAATTCGCAAGAACAACTTCTGCGACGGACGGTAAAAATTAAATTAGATTCGTTTTGTAAAAAGCGGTAGGAGATAATGTTTTTAGAACGGTTGATATAAGGTTATCGGGCCACAAGCGTCAAACTACGTGACGACACCTATACCAGTAAATCAGTTCTAGCTAATCAACAAGTTAAATTAAGTTCATGAAGATTTTGCATATCAATTTTATTTACTAACAATAAAAGAAAAGTGTAATGTAAGTACGACAGAATTGCATAACTACAATAATTTAATAGTTGTATTAATAAACGAAATAACCAACAATAGATAAAAGACAAACAATTTTTCTTAAAAGTAGTCTAATAGTAAGTAACAACTTAAAAATTCGATGAAGACAATGAGAAAAATGAATATAACTTACTTCAAAAGATGACTTAATGTCTCAACATACCTGTAACACAATAAAGAGTAATCAGATTTTAACAATGCTATTAACTTACAATAAATTTAATAAAAATACGTTTTAAAGGAAAATGTAACAATACCACAGAAAAAAACGCGTTTTTATTTATATATGATGATACAACTAATAAACTATTCCTAAAACATAAAAGGAAATTTTAATTTTGAATTAAGGGACCCGAAGATAAAGTTCAAAATGCCCTCTTTCATTTGAATTTTAAAAAAATTTGTATTTTCTTAAGTTCAATGTGAATTAGAACACTCATAGAAAAAATCCGAAAAGGACTTTCAGGATACTGATATCAGTGTTCTATTTATTTAAGTATAATCAACTGCAATATGTCGGCGATAAACGTAACAATTAAAAAAAAAAACACGGATATGTGATCGATCTGATTAAAATCAACAATAATGTCAAGTAGAGATCGTTTATGTACATGTTCATATTTACAGCAATTTTAATATAATTACGAACCACAATTGTCATCTGCCTGACGAAATTACATACTTCACAAAAAAAAAAAAATGGCAACACAAGAATCTTGAATGACATTACGTTACTTTCTTATAAACAATTAATACCTTTAAAAATGCATTTTTAACTGCAACTAAAAATCCACGTTAGAAAGAAAGAGAGTTACCGCTCAACAGAGTGCACGATGATTTTATTCTAAATTTTTTGAGTAATAAGAACGTAAAAAAAATCTGCACTTATAAAACTTTCAAAATAAACCTACCATTGCTTCGTAATTTAAAATGAATTTAAGAAAAATAAATCTACCCTTCTCGTTTTACTCCAAGAAACAAATGCTTAAATACGCATCCGTTTTCAGCAATTTAAGAAAACGTTTGTCTTTCAGGTATAGAAGCTCTTAAGAACACAGGTAAATGTTCCCTTTTTTTCCCCCTTAATGGTACGTTATCCACTCCACTTCGATTTGCAGCTTTAGTTCTAAGTCAAAATATATAACAACAATATATTCCTTTGTTTTCACTTAACAAAGCGATTTTAACGCAGCTCGAAAACGTTAAGTGTAAATCTGCCAAGCAAATAATATTATTAATACTATTATTACCACTACGGTTTGAATAAAAGTACAAATATACGAAAAATTTATATACATATAAATTTTGTTTAAATTTATTACAATTAAATATATTAGTAAATGAGATGACAGAATAAATATTTATAACGTTTGTTATAGATAATATTATTCCGAGAATTCGTGAATTTATTTAAAATTTTAAATAGCTTTAAACTATGAACTTGAACCTACGATAATGAATAAAAAACAATATAGTCATCTAACTTTTAAATTTCATTACTAACATTACTTTTTCAGATCGAAAAGTAGTAGCTTTTATTTGAAGGATCACACTCTATGTTGTACAATGGTTATTGTTTACCATCAAATGTCTAACAATAAGCTCACGATAGGTTTTAAATAAAGTCCAAAACAGCAACATTTTTTGATCTTCACAAAAGACAAAATTCTCATTCTGCACAAAAGAAAATAATTTGAACTATTAATTACATTGTCTACAGTCAGGGAAGGCAGACCTATGTAAGCGATTAGATAAGTCGATTAGATTTACGTCAGCAAATCTTACGTAAAAGAAAACTACAGTTAAAATGACGTCTTAAACGGTTAAAACTGCATTCAATAGAAGCAATTTTTTTTATAAACACATTTGTCAATCGGTTAATCAAATATTACTTTATTTGTTGTATAACAGTTTTAAGCAATTATTTCCTACTTTAATAAACTTTAAACTGCGTTAAACGTTAATCGTAAAATAAAATTACCTACTTTAAAACGTTTAATTACGTTGTTTACGGTTTATGCTGCACTGGAAATTGAAGAAATTTAAAGTACTTTCAATCAATAAAAAACCAACAGTACAGTAAACCAAAGAAGCGATTCACTCGTATACTTGGTGCAGCCAATGTACGAGAGCTTGAGACGTCACGAGCAGAATACCTATTACTAATTGGCCTGAAAACATCGACTCCGCTTATCAAATCGAAGTATTATTTATTAACAAATTGTACGCGGTAATAACTATCACATTTACGATTACTAATTATAAATAATACGTTACAAAAGAATTAATTCCGTTTAATTTATTTCTTTTATAACCTTTATTTGTACTAAATTATTTATTTTTAATAACAAAAGCTTACTTGAATTTTCTTCATGCACCTAATTCAAACTTCTAGCAACTTCACCATCATCGCTAAACGAATCACTATCACTTTCATTTTCACTTTCGTTATCAGAGTCTTTCTTTCTTTCCTGTTTAGCCTCCGGTAACTACCGTTTAGATAATTCTTCAGAGGATGAATGAGGATGATATGTAAGAGTGTAAGTGATGTGTAGTCTTGTACATTCTCAGTTCGACCTTTCCTGAGATGTGTCCTGAGGCTTCTTCTTCTTCTTTTTCCTGTTTAGCCTCCGGTAACTACCGTTTAGATAATTCTTCACAGGATGAATGAGGATGATATGTATGAGTGTAAATGAAGTGTAGTAGTCTTGTACATTCTCAGTTCGACCATTCCTGAGATGTGTGGTTAATTGAAACCCAACCACCAAAGAACACCGGTATCCACGATCTAGTATTCAAATCCATGTAAAAATATCTGGCTTTACTAGGACTTGAACGCTGTAACTTTCGACTTCCAAATCAGCTGATTTGGGAAGTCACCGGAGGCTAAACAGGAAAAAAGAAAATGGAAAAGAAATCAAAACTCTCCAGTCCACTGACAGGTTTCGAACGTAGTTTACACTTTTTCGGCGTGCTGAAAGAACACGATTGAGATGTTGATTGAAGAATCATGTGTTTTTTCTCTTCTGAGTTTTTAAACCTTTCTTTATTTTTCCTGTTTAGCCTCCGGTAACTACCGTTTAGATAATTCTTCAGAGGATGAATGAGGATGATATGTATGAGTGTAAATGAAGTGTAGTAGTCTTGTACATTCTCAGTTCGACCATTCCTGAGATGTGTGGTTAATTGAAACCCAACCACCAAAGAACACAGGTATCCATGATCTAGTATTCAAATCCATGTAAAAATATCTGGCTTTACTAGGACTTGAACGCTGTAACTCTCGACTTCCAAATCAGCTGATTTGGGAAGACGCGTTAACCACTACACCAACCCGGTGGGTTGAGTTTTTGAACCTGTGTTCGTGATATCCCACAAGCAGCAGCAAGTCTTTCTACACATTTTTGAATGTCAATTATATGTTTGTCGTCAGTTAATTTACCTGCGTTTAGCGCTTCTTTTTTCATAAAATCACAAACATTAGTGATAATTTCACGTTCTTGACTCCTAGGTTTTTTTTCTTACCTACTGATTTAAATTCTGCCATAACAAACCGCACTAATAACACACGAACAAAAATAAAACCAAAAATAATATATTAAAAAAATTTGCGAAAAACAATGAGTAATTAAAAAATATATTACTAAAGTTTATTTCTTTATACACACATTGTGTACTACGAATTACGGATCTAAATATAATCGTGAAGAAAAACATCATTTCTAACTGCCTGTATAAATTTTTATAGGTCTCTAGATAATACCAATCAGAGCATTAGTCATTGGTTAAGGAATTGTTATTGTTATTGTTTATAAAATTGAATCATTAAGCATTTTTATACATGTAATCAATTCAAGTGGAAAGAATTGAACACACAACAACATAAATGTATTGTTTAGGAGTCCGTATTGTTTGTAAGTCGAAAAATGAAATAAATAAAATAATTACGCGTAAAATTAATGTTTTGAAAAACAATAATATAACGAGACATCAGCACGTGATGTCACAAGCTTGTACATTCGCTGGGGCAACTGTTGTGTAATGACGAGGCTAGTAGCTTATTTTAGCACGAAAAAGGAGAGTTGTCAGTACAACAATTCCGAGTATAGATGCATTATCCAAAACAGCTGCATTAATATGTAAAAATTCGTTGTTCCCGAGCTCCAGATTTAAAACAGCTTAGCTACAATGTAGCATAACGTAGCTACCTATTTAAAATCGCAATATTTAATAAAATAAAACGGCACTACATCGTGTAATTTTATAAGTGAATTTCCTTAAATTAATATCTCTACTTTCAGATGTAATGAATTCTTTTGCTTTGTAACCGACAGTACTGAAAGGAATGCTGTAAATTGATTTCGTGCACTTCTTCTCCGGATAATCATTTACAAATTATTCTTTTATGAAATAAATAAACAAAACCAAAGCCTTTGGTACACTACTTTTATACAATAGATGTGGTATAAAGTTTTCAAACTTAGAAAATGTTAAAAATAAACTATTAAAAATCATTAATATCTAAGAATAAAAAATTCTTGGCCGAACAGTTTACAACGATTAAAACCCGAATAAATTCTAGAATAAACAGTTAAGTTATTTCTGTGATATATAGCAAATCTTGTGACAAGTACACGAGATAAAGCGCCAACTAATGGAATTTGGGTATAGCTTTAGGGTCAGAGTATCCGGTGTGACATCTGATTTATTGGAATTAAATAAGGGGGCATTATCATATTTAACAGCAGTGGATGTCGGCACAATTATTTGTTCACGAGATAGACTGCGATAGTCTATCACTCACGGTAATGCTTGAAACCAGTTCATGCTAAGATAAAAGTGCGATAACGCTGGCGAGCTTAGAATTACAGACCGTCTGGAACTGGTTTTGAGTTATGTACTCTTGTCTTTAGTATGTAAACAACAGAATAAAAAGTCCTACCGCTCCTAATGAGAAATTTAATCTTACGTACCGAACAACAAACAAACCACACGACGAAGCGCTCCGTAAAACGCTCCATCAAAATCATGCACACGCGTACGTACCGGCATCGAAACAAACGAATAAGTAATTTTCTTACTTCCATTCTATCGAACAAAGATATCAACAGAAAAGACGAGCGTGCGGTTGTAGCAGACTAAATTACCTCTTCTATTAGACAATAATCACATAAGTCTAGAAAAAACTTGAGAAAACTTCTTGGTTGAAGAGATATCCAGCCGCATTAACATCTTACAAGCGAAGTTGTAGAATACTAAAAGCATCGGTTAACGATCCATTAGAATTTTAAATAGATTAATTTTATTGAAACAAAAAAAACGATTACCTCGCTCATAATATCTTTCATAATGATCATCCGATAATTTTCTTTTAATTTCATTCCTTTCTTATATAATTAAAATTGCTTTTTCACTTTTATTTTTAATAATTTGAATCTCTGCAAAGCAGGTACAAGTCTCTTCTGGAGATTTATCTTAAATGTTAATGACACATCTTTATCCTAATAGATTCGCTGTACTCTTCTACGAAAACACAAAAATTAACCAAAATTTAATTTTTATTCTTCACCCTTCGATCTAATGCAATTCTCTGAATATCCCAAATCTGTATAAGATGTTATCGAAGACGAAGAAGGTATACGACTACAAGGATATTGGAAGAAGACACACTGATCATCAGAAAAATCAAACGACTTTAGATATTTCTTGGATATCATTATTTTAATATTTTAAACTAGAGTTTTCTCTTAACTTGGCTAAACACACTACAGATAACTTTTATCACCCTCTCAGTCCAAACATTTTATAATTTATTATTTCCTTCAGAAAGGATTAAATTAATCAATTAATATCTGCGTCAGACTCATTCATAACTGTGAGCGCATTGTACGAGCGGCACTAGCCGGAGTTACTTTCTGTAAGATTAATGTTGTTCATTAGACGACCAGTCCGAGGGATGAACAACGTGAAGTTGTCGCTTAGATAGCATTTGAATGCTATCTAAATTTCGGTGACTTGACAAAGTGCCATCCGACTATATATCCGGCTTAATTCAAGAAAACAAAGGGAAATCACTTCGTTCCACGCTTTTCCTAGTAAACTAACAATTAGATGCTTTTTATTCCTTTAAATTTTCTATCTGGAAGTGAATGTGTCAGGTCGTCTTAACGTAACAGGTTACGTCACTTACATAGTCCACACATTTTTAAAAAAAAATCAACTATTATAAAATAATTGAAATAGATCGGTATTATATTTATGTAACTAAATGTATTACTGACATAATAGGAGAATAAAATACATATATATTAACTACCAAATGAATAATCAGAAATCATTAGGCTAACGTAATGATCATACATTTGAAAACACTGATGTTAAGATAAACTACAAGAAGTACGCGCCAAAACTGGAATCTGATATACGAGTAGATTACCCTAATGTACAAGAGTGAAAAGAAATGTTCATTATTTTATTGAAAAAATATATCAAACCGTTTGACTTATTTTTCATCTCCTTTTTTATTATGGATTAGGCACATTTCTTTTACCGACTCCAATTTCTTTCAAGCAAAGCTTATTTTTTCCGATAATGTAAACCCTTGAACGGATTCGGTCCTCCGGGAATACTTTTTATACATCGAAATCAGTTTTTTCTATACTTTTCTATTTTTTCCATTATAATAACGACAACCTTCGAATCGGGTAAATTCTATGTTTTCACCAGTAACTTTATCATGTAACCTGATATCTTAGACCGATTTTATAAAACTCATTTCCCAAACACCTATTTTATCAACATTTTCTTCCTGAGGATCGAAGTTTCTCGATTATAGAGCAGCCGTGATAATATAAAAATATCTAAAGTATTATCATTAAAAATATCCGTAATTCACTAATTAACAAAAATATTACTAGAAGGATATCAAAATTAATTTTATTTATTTCTATCGAATAAGTATAACACGTACTGTCATAACGAAAATTTACAATAGGAAGAGAACAACAATAAGAAACACCTGAAACGGAGTCAGAGACCTATCAACACTACGTATAATAAGTGTCTTAAAATGAAATGATATGAGGACAATAGTTCCCCGCTGGGTGTTTTACTGCAAACAAGTACACAATTATAATTGTAATTTTATAAATTAATCACCTCTTTTATAGAACACAAAGCATAAAAAAAAGAAAACGAACAAAAAATGAAGGAATACAATACTGAGAACAATAAATTACGTTACACGGGTTATCTACCTGTACAAAAATTCAGGATACATTTTAATAACAAAACAAATTTCTTGCTATCTTAATTTTATCTTATTTTTATTTAAAAATTTTTTAAGGTAAAAAATTCTTAAATTAATATTAGTTAAATTATTACTATTTTTTAATGCTGAAAAGTAATCTCGGTACTTTGATTTTTGGTTTAGCTTTCTTTATAATACACATACTTCCATTTAAGTGAAAGAAGGCTGTCTGAGAGAAGTCTAAAACCTGAAGTGAGAGAACCCTTCACGTAACAGAAGTCTGTGTATTACGCATGGTTTCCCATAAAAAAAGGATGCATTAATTTGTTGTTTTATGTTATCTATTTCGGTCTTTCACACTATAATGAATATAAAGCATCTGAGGCAACAATCTGAGTTTATATCTCTGAAGATCGCTATCTTCATGAACACTCGGTATTTGGTGAAAAGAGTAAAAGTGGCATTTGTATCGTTCGCTATAACTAGCATTTCAGAGGCCTATGGATTCTGATTCGGAACAATAACGTTCCGTTTAGTGAAAGAAGTAAAACGAGAAACTAGTTCGCTCCTCGGGTTTTTAGAAAATTTTGTTTAGAATCTTATTAATTCGGTTATAACTTCAGAGAAAAGCTTCGCATTAAGCCACTTTATAGTACCGAACATATATATAAACACCGACTGCATTACTTAACTCTTTGGTTCATCGCCCAAGGGAAGATTATAGTTTATCATTATTCATTATATAATTTGTTTTTTTATTTTAAATAGATTATGACGATTTTAAAATATAATGATTTAACCGAAAATTTCATTATAGCAGATTTAAAATTGTCCAATATGAATATATTGCTTTTCTCAAATATGTTAGCTATATTTTGCAAAAGAATTTTTCTTTAATATTAATTTTATCGGTGGAACTAAACGTGTGCATACCTACATTCACATGAACACTATTATCGGACAAGAAGTCTCTTTTAAATTGTGTTGTAGGAAAAACACGAAAATCAAAATCTTTTGGATATGTATATATTTACGGTTATATATATATATATATATATATATATATATAACCGTATTCATTATAAATAAATAAATAATGAAAGGAACAGAGTTCACGTGTGGATAGATGTAAGGTTTGAAGTACAATTTAATTAGAAAGGAGCGTCCGATTTTATTATTCAGTCAGGAAGTAATATGTTTTCCTAGTGTTGCAGGTACCAATTGAAAATGTCGTAGATGTCCCGACAGAATCTACTCCTACCCTTCCTGCCTTAATTTTAATGTAAAAATGAAAATTTTCTTTTATTTTTCAATTTCGTGCGACGTTTCCATTAGTATCCTTTCCACAATTTTTTTCCTTCTATAAGGGACACTAAACTTTGATTAATCAATCAAACATATACAATCTGACATATGCAATGCACGCTTGTAGCCTAAAACTGGTTTAATCCAATCAATAAAAAAAAATCTGTGTTTTATGTCAATGTATAATTAATACAGTTAACTTTTAAATAATGTTTAGCTCTTTTTGGATTTTTTTAAGAATAAAAGAGCAGTTCAAGGCAAAATTCTTATAAGTATATCTGTATGAAATTAATACCCACTAAGAACTGTATTTTATTATTTTTAAAAATGATTAAAAAATGAAACGATTAATTTTATTGACAACAATACCAATCGACAACAAACTACGGCAAAATCTATTGGATTTTCTTAATGAACAACATACAATTTGTTTCGTGGTGAACACAAACGAATCTACTGTCAGCAACGTTGATTGAAATGTAGTCACAAAATATAATAAAATATTATGAATCATTCTAAATAACGCGAGCTTTTTCCTAATCGATTCATTATTCAATTAAAGGAATATTGAATCGGTTATTAGCTGAAAATTAATCATGATTAATTAATCGATTAATCGCCATAAAAAATTTATGTCGTGAGTAAAATATGTCATAAACTGTTAAATAAAATTTGATTACAAATGTTAAACTTTAATGAAAAAACCAAGTATTAGGTAAGAGTAAACTTTTTAAATAATTACTTCACCGTTTCCAACAACGATAAGAGAAATGATACGTGCAGACCGTTCCATAAAGAGGGGGAAGCAGTATACCAGTAGACCAGTATCGCACCTTAGCACACATCACGTTTGTACAGACATTATCTCGATCGAAAATATAACAACACTACCGTTATTTTATTGCGGTTATTTCAGACGAATGAATATAATTTAAACTAAATAAGAGAAAGTCATAATAAACAACGTCACATGTTTACAGAAGATAATGTACTTCTTAATAAATTAGAATGCTCAGTTCTGTAGAATGAAAAAAATCTACTGTACCAACTTGGCCAAACCACTTGAAAAAATTGTTGGATTAACTGCCATTACAGTTTCTTCGCTACACTTGTACTTGTCATGGCAGATAATCGACAGTATAGTTTACTGTCCTTCAGCTTCAAAAAATATTAATAAAAGAAGCCATCCCTCTTTTCTTTTTGAAATCCAGCTGAAAATGATTGAAAAAGTAATCTTTCTACTAATGAAAAACACAAATTACAAATAAGACGATAGATTAAAAATTTAATAACATTAATACTACTAGCATCAAGCTGCATTACAGAAGCACAGCATTAAATTGGCAAAATACGATCTCAGAGAGACATGGATACTATATTATTATTATTAGTAGTAGTAGTAGTAGTAACAGTCTGACTAAACTGTTATTTCTCACAAGAAAAAAAACGAATTGTTGTTTCACATCAGTACGAACTGTTTTTTCCGCCCAATAGTAATACTGTTTGGCAAACACGCTGAACTGCCAGAATTATCTGCTCAATCTAACGAACGTAAACGAAAACAGATAAAATGAATAAATTGTCTGTCGTTTGCTGAGAACAAGTCATTTTCCCAGCAAACTATTCGTTTATCAATATTAAAGGCGCTGTAAGCTAACTGCCAAAATGGAACAATTTCAAAAAAGACATAAATCTTATTGATGAAAATATTGTAACATTAAAAAGCAGAATAAAACTGAAAAACTAATAATAAAAGGAACTGTGGTATTCGCTGGCGTTAACCAAAACATCCTGCAGCGTGCTGTCAAGGCGTTGTGAAAAATATTAAAATGAAACTGTTTTTAAACGCAAAAACAAGCAGTTTAGCAACGTAATGGAAAAAATCAGTAATAATTGGTAATCAGTATAATGCAATGGTAAATATTAACAGTATACTAATTCAACCTGTTTTTCCTCAACAGTTTGTACAAACAGTTGCTTCTTTTTCAACAGTTAATATTCGTTTGGCAGAATCAATAGAAACGCCCACCTCTAATTAATTATTATGTAGTATGTGATTGAAGAAGCCGTAGAGGTTTTACTGGCTCGTTGAATCGGCTAAATAGAGATGCAATTTGTTAGTTTATATGTGATGGAGGATTTAAAAATTAAAGAATATCATATAACTGTGAAGGGAAAGAAATAAAAAAATTAAAATAAAAAATCCCTTTCGGCACGCCGAAAGACAGAATAGATTTCACCGGTGCTAAGTAGGACATAAAAATATTTCCAACGTAAAGTTAAAAAAAAACTTCAAATTTACTCAATACGACAATGGTTGCATGTGAAAGAAATTTCATATGTTGTAGCATACGACAAGCCCCATCTTACAATTCCAGCAACATTTTGGTCATCCCATGCCGTAAGGGTTGGTCATATAAAAAATTGTTTCAGACAAAAGTTTTAAGTAATGTTTAGAAGACTAACGGCCACTTTTAACCGATTCGATACTGTGCCTATTAAGGGAGGTATGTTTTTTGTCTTCGAAACCCCATTTTTTCCAGCTAATGGTTGATGATATCAAAAAACTTTACTTATATAAGTTTTAGGCCCTTATCCAAAAAATAGTAAGAACTTTAAACGAATTCGATATTTTACTTAATATGAAAGTTATAGCGATACTTTGTTTTTTTCGATAAAGCCACCTTATTTCCATCTCCATGATCCGATTTTGCCCATTAACGACCGAGATTTTGGGTCGTTATATTTAATGTACAAATTTGAAAGAATTGGCGCAAAATTATGGCAGTTATCGTGTTCACAAGAAAGTGAGATATATATATATATATATATATATATATATATATAAATAAATGTATACATAAACTTTTGAACTGACGGTGGAGTCTTGAGGATGTGAAACGCGAACATATGTCGAAATTTCGGAAGTCAAATGATGGTACCCATTACAATACGTAGCTTTCTTATGAAATCTCCCTTAAAAGGGATGTAAACGTAAACCTTTTAATATGATTTGGTATAAACAAAAGTGTCTCCCATTAGAAACCGAAAAGGCCGACTGCGTGATTAAATATAAAAATGAAACAACAAGAAATGTAAATAACTGATGAGATATTCCGCTCTTTCAGCGTGAAAAATCTTCGGAATAAGACAGAAGAATCCTACTACAGTACGGATAAGCGATTTAAAGAAATGTGACTATGTAAGCGCCATAACCACAATGGTTGTAGGCAACCTGATATCACTCATAAGAGGACCTTCTCATTAATATTAAATACTCCATGTCATTCTTACTAGGTAAACAAAGACCTAATGTGGTTGCTTTTTTCGCCGAGCCAATATACCGATGTATATCATTATTCTAGGCCCAACGAAATACGAGATGTTCAGCCGTATGTATGACATCTTTCCTCATTACAGGGACTGGCTACTAGTCGGTGAATATCTTAAAATAGAAAACTATCGATTTTGGGTCTGAATAAGTAATCGGTGAAACAATCTGCAGCTAAAAATTATTTACTACTTCATAACTTTAAAACCTACTTCGTTAAGTAGCGGACATAATGAATCAACTCAAATGCTTGTTACTAAAGTAAATGGTGAACTAATACTTACGAGTTCATGATTTATTATTTTCACGTCACTTAAATTGTAATATGAAAATGTTAATCTACATTTATGAAAAATTAAAAAAGTACCTCATAAATCGGGAAGAATTCATACCTTCAACATGTATGTTTCCTTTTGTTTGGTGGTCGTAATATTATTATTCACAGTTCGATTTAAACATTCTCTTCAAAATTTGTCTTTTTTTAAAATTATGTGATGTTAAGGAAGCATTTTTGAGTTAACTCAATTCTTTTTCAATATTTTTCTTTTATAGATTTTACTCTCCATTATAACATTAACTATACCTGAAAATATTAACATATGATTCGCCAACCTAGTTTGTCTATTTACAAGATTCTGTCACAAATTTCTCTCGTCTCCTATTCGTTTTAATACCTCTTCATTTCGAATTTGTTTAACCCATCTGATGAGCAACATTTTCCTGTAACTTTACGATTCACTTCAACGGTCTCTGGCTTTTCTTTCTCTTCCTTACTCTCCTTGTATCACTATGACAATGATAATAACGATATCTGAAACTATCAAGATTCATTTTTTCTTGAAGCACTCCTTGCTTGTGGCGTCTGCTTTTTATGGCTGCCTTACTTCAGCCATGCAACTTAACCAATAAGGTTTTCCTACTTTAGAGATATAATTTCCACGATTTTAATATTTATTTCCTCATTATGATCGTTTACTCCACTCCAACGTATATTTTATCCCACTACAGTATTATATTATATTATACAGATTGTATCAAAAAATCACTTCATTCAGAAATTTAAGTACATAAATATACGTGATCGTTATTTACTATTGCTATGATGTAGGAATAAAAAGAAGACAACTAAAATTTTCGACGATTTGCTTATCGAGGCAATACCAAAGAAAACCGAAAAGCCATAATTTGTTTTTATAAAAGTTATCTTTTACAATTCGAGAATTAACTTTTTAAAGTCTCTTTTTTAAGAATTAAATTCCAAGCGAGATATTCTATAACGGCAACAACACTGGAGTAAAATAATGTGAAATTACCAATAGTTAAGATTTGTAAAAGTGTTTTTTGAAGATTATAGTGTTGAAAGTTAACAGAACTTTATAACGTAACAGCTGTACATATTACTGATTACAGCAGCTGTGCTAGCTATATTTTATGATTACCTATATCGACGACTGTGCTTTTAATAAACGTCCGAGATCATTAACACATTTTAATGGAAATTCTTCTTTCTTTCCACACCATTTTTCCCACATCGTTGTAAGTTGATATTATGAAACCAAGTGTTATCGTAATAAAGTTGTTAAACCACACAGTTAATGGAAAAGAAAATTATCCTACTCTTTACTGAAAAACGAAATTTATTTTAAAAAAGCCGCCATATTAAAAACGACCAACGGAAAATTATTTTCAAATATTTGAACGAAAAGTATAATCTAGTTCTTAAATATAGTTATATAATTTTTTTTTTTTTTTTTTTATTAACCTCTTAATTAATTTAAGAACGTGAAAATTGCACTACTGGGAAAATGGTGTAGAACAGTTATTTTTTCTTAACTTTCCGGAATTCTGACAAGTTTTCTTCAAATAAACTAAAACTCTCAACAACAATAAAGAAACAAACTATGTGTAGGATTTAATGTTAGATTATTTTTTAACTTAAATTTCTTCATAAAAGAAACACTAATGTAGCAATTCATTGGAAACTATAAGGGGATGAAAAAATAGGCTTGGGACAAGCCTCGGAAATGGATGGAGAGCGCTGGCGTAAGGAACCTGTCAACAGGCAAAACAAAGGATGATGATGATAACGAATGTTTCTTCAGGAATAATTCCTCAAATGTAAGATTTTTTTTGGGATGCATAATCTTACGAATTTTACAAGTTTCTGTATTTTCCTACGGAATTCCTTAATTCTGCATTCCTACGGAATTTATCCTACGCTTATTACAATTAAATTGGTAACAAAAATTTTAAGTAACAGCTGAACGCTCCAATTTCCTTTCTAATGAAAAATATCTATTAAAAGTTACAAGTTAGAAGAATTTAGAAGTTAGAATTTTTATTTCTACTCTATGAATTTGTATACAAAAACAATTTCATTTCTTTCTTTACACAATTTTTTTTTGTGAGGAAACCATTAATTTCACAGTCTTAACAAAGTAAATAAAAAAAAACCTAATGTTATAAAGGACGCTTCCAATAGGTCA
The DNA here is from genome assembly GCF_047948215.1 of Lycorma delicatula. Lineage (NCBI taxonomy): Eukaryota > Metazoa > Arthropoda > Insecta > Hemiptera > Fulgoridae > Lycorma > Lycorma delicatula. The sequence goes on along the minus strand of NC_134457.1, from coordinate 115,518,341 downwards.
AACGTTGAATTTAGAAATGCGTTTTCATTCGAGTGACGAAACGTAATAATCAGTGAAACCGTCAAAAGTGGGAAGACAGGTTTTTTCTCAATCTTTTCAAACAACATAATAATTTTTCAACAGATTAAAAACATAACATTTACATATCGCTACTATAATGGTTATTTTGTTAAGATTTATGTAAAAAAAAAAAAAAAATAGGTGTCGAGTTCAGATAAATAGATAAAAAAAAATATGAGCATAATTATAAATAAAAATATAGTTAAAAACTCATTTACAAACAATATCTTTTCTTTTAAATTTTTTTATTGAAAATTTAGAGACGCGGAATTAACTATATAACAATAATTTAACATATTATCCCATGAGTGAACCGATTCGCAGACTGTTTACGAGCCATGAAGAGCCACTAGGCAAGACACCAACAAACCGCTTGCTCTACAGCTCTGTAGGTTCGCAGCAGAGCATGAAGATGTTATCTCCAGGTTGCTCCTCCACACAGTAAATTATCTGGTCACCGGATACCCTCCACCGACTCTTAACCATCGCATCGCACGTTTCATTCTAACTGAACATCTACCTCCCTCCCCACCTCCTCGTCACTTTATCATTCCATTCTACTTCCACTTACACTGGGACTCAATTCATTCGCAACCACGTGGACGAGGACTCTTTTCATAATATTCTCACGAAATCGAATATGACATCATAAAGATCCAATACGCATGCCAAATCGTAAACCTTTTCTGTTTGAAAATAAACCTTTTCTATTTACTTGCAAATAGTATAAAATACACAAATTGAATGCATATTATTTAATGACAGAGTAAACAAAAGAACTATCTTATAAATTACGGGTAATCAAAAGCAGTTTTAAAAACGTGGTTACCGTAAAACAAATAAATTCCTTCTAGGTTTTAAAAAGAAAAAGAAAAATTTTGAGAAAAAAGTACAAGACGAGCCGATTAAATGATACAGTGGTACAAATTTATTAATCACACATTTTATTCCCTCTAGTTATGAGTCTAAGTAAATTAACAACCACTTATAGTAGTTCTGAAGTAAAACATATCGTTCAAAATCATAAAGCACTACTACATTCTTACTATCCAATACATTCAAATATTATATTCTATAAGAATTTTCAAAATATATTTTTTATTTTTATTTTTTAACAATTTATCTATTAAATTATGGTAATCATTGTCATTTTGTTCGATAATTTCAGATAAAAATACCAAAAAGATCGCAAATCACATTTCTTTTATCTTATCCGATATCAACAATGAATACCTCCATATCATAAGGTTCGGTGCAGGCAAATTACTCCTAGTTACTATAAAAGGTTTGAAACCAATGGTGTTGAAATGCCAGCTAGCCAATTGTAAACTAAAAGTTGTTGACCATTCAAACCCACCTATGAAGGAAAATCTTCAATAACCAAGGATGCAATTTAAAAAAAAGATCATTTCAAATAAGAAAATGCACCCCCGCACCCATACACAAGATTTTAAATTAAAACATTTATACATACAGCCTAACTATAAAGTAGAAAATTAATAAAAAAATATTGGGGTATTGTTCAAATAATTTGTACTGAGTGAAAAGGTATGTACTTTTTCCTGGAAATAAGGTATAATAGCAAACCCACCGGGTTGGTCTAGTGGTGACGCGTCTTTGCAAATCAGTTGATTTTGAAGTCGAGCGTTCCAACGTTCAAATCCTAGTAAAGTCAGTTACTTTTATACGGATTTGAATACTAGATCGGGATACCGGTGTTCTTTGGTGGTTGGGTCTCAATTAACCGCACATCTCAGAAATGGTCGCCTGAGACTGTACAAGACTACACTTCATTTATACTCATACATATCAACCTCATTCATCCTCTGAAGTAATCCTGACGGTGGTTCCAGACGCTAAACAAAAAAAAAATCATTAACTACGACAAATGTAAATGATTTTATAGCGGTAAAGCGACCGAGCGTTGTCCCATACCTAGTGCTCATAAAACGTAAAATGTATACGACATTTTTTATTTATTTAGATTATTCACAACAGTAGTAAAAGGCAAAAAATGTTTAAAGTTGTTTAATGTTGTATGACCTCTTTATTGGAATTTTTCTCTATCGTAAAAAATAATGTCCACTGATTTTTCCTGCATCCACACTTATTCAGATACAATTTATGTATTATTTTACATACAGATTACTGTAACACGATATTATTAAAATAATTAGTAAAATATAGGAAATAAATCTGATTTGGACATCACATGACTTCCTTGTACGCCTATTAAATTACATATACACATTTTTTGTTGCACCTCATTTAAACTTATTTCATTTGTTGGAAATGGTCGACTTCATTTGATGGAGACTGTGCAAGACTTCATTTCACTTACACTCATACATATCACCCTCATTCATCCTCTGAAAGAATACCTGGACGGTGATTCCCGGAGGCTAAACAGGAAAAAAAGGTATAACAGCAAATGACCTACCCATTTCGTATTCTAGGTTAACTGCATAAGTTCCGTAATTATGGAACTTATTTTATCGATTAATTTTAATAAATAACTGCTATTTAAAAAAGATAATCAGTACACAATCGCGATTTGATTTTACCAGGCTGAACATTATGGAAAAAATAACTGCTTAGTCAGAAATATCTGAATAACAAACGAAAGATTATAAAAAGAGAAAAAAATATATATGAGGTTACAAGTCAAGCTGTGCGACTCTTGTAGGCTTGATTTCCAGCTGCACGAATTCGCACTCGGCATATATAAACTAAAAAGTAATAAAAATGTACAAAATAAGAAAAATCGGTTTAAAACAAAAAAAGTAAAAATGAAAATTATAGAAAACTACGTGTTATCGAGGCTAATTTTATTAGTAGCAGATATTTAGTTCAATAATTTGATATTAGTCACTATTATCATCTGTTTTTTAATTAAGATAATACTTTAATTTAATCTTACGCAATTTCCTTTCAGCGAGGTACTAAGAAAGGTACTTAACTACGAAACACCTTTATGAAGATGAATAAGAAATTCTTTTGTATAAAGAAAAGAAATCATTTCTCAGGTGGCTGTTTAATATCTAGAAGCAGAACAACTTAGACAGTATCTTTTCAAGTTGTAAGTTACTTATAACCTCAGAAAAACCCTGTTCCTCACAAGAATTGTGCGGTAATGACAGCTACTGCTTCTAGAGGAAACTGAAATACCTTCAATTTGTATTCTTTCAGCATATATCATCCTTTTCTCAAGTTTTTCTTATCCAAAGTTACTTTATCCAATGATTTTTCCTCGAGACTTTTTACTAGAAATTAAATGAATCGCGTGCTAAGGAAATGGAAAGATTAAGAGTTTCTTCATCCTATGGTTAACTATATCTGTAGTTACCACTGTGATAGCTGAACAAAAAGCTTAACATAGGTTTATAGATAAAAACAGAACGCCTCCTTTATGCAAATATAAATATTATAGACACACATGAATTACTTTAGATGGTAAAACAATCATACCTTCGTCAACTATCGCTAGAACTGATATAAACTATACAATAAAGAATTCACGTAAGAAGAAACCGGATTTTTTGAATTGGCGGACGATTGGTTTAATTAAAAAAGAAAATGCAAGGACGGATAACCACCATGCAATTTGTTATCTTGAACTAAGATGTAACATTTAGTTGTTCACAATAATACCAGTACATTTAATAATTAACACATTTTATACATTTTAAAGTTCTTTTTATATAATAGCTCGTAGAACGGGGAACAAATATAAAAACAGTAATCGTGTATTTTACAGGCTTATATCATAAAAAGTAACATCTTACTAATAGTTTCTTATGTATGAAAGATGTTATTAGGTGCAATCAATTTTAATAATAATTTAAGACGGTTTTTAAACGCAAACTAATAACAATAATACTAAATTCATTTCTTCAAGTAATCAGATATAGGAAAATATAATTATCAAATTATTAATGATGGCAAACATTTAATAAATTGACCGTTTAAAAAAAAAACGAAAAAATGATATTCCTACCAGTAATTCATGTTATTAATTTTCCGGCGACTATCACGGTTGCCACAACATGAATCACTGACGATAAATAAAAGGAAAGAAACACATAGTGCCAACGTAACCGATCAAAATAAAATAACTAAACTTAACTTCAACTGCCATCGGGCACAAAATTCATCACACCAAGCTTTAGAAGGAGAAAAGAAGCATGACAGCTACGAATGTCAGATGTATAAAAAGGAGAGAGAGAGAGAAGAAGCAATAAAAAAACCACAAAATAAATACGAGAATATTTAGTTGAGCATCGATCATCGTTATAGGCAGCAAAATAAAATAAAATATAATCACAACAGGTTATCATTTCCGCTAAGAAGGGTTAAACAAGTTAAGATTGGAAACCACAAGAGTGCATATACTGTAAGATGAGCAAAATAAAAGAGACAAACTAAAGTTGTAATTCTTGCACGCAATTAATTACAAGGTAACGAAAGAACTTCTTTTTTATTTAACGAGGGCGTTCCAGTGGAGACTTAATCGTGTAGTTTGATAGTCTCAGCAATCCAGTACTGTCTTCAGAAAAAATTAATCGTAATGCATTAAACTTAGAGATTAATCGTAATTCTTGAGAAATACGCGCTCACATACACACACATAATTCCGATTAATAAGCCATAAGTGAGATAACACACCATTACAATGATGAGGACAAGAAATTCTGCAAAAACTCGTTTTTGTTTCATTACGATAAAACGCAGTTTGTGAAAAATAATTTGATAGCAGTGATTAAGCAGTTCTCTTTCCTCTTTATATATATTCATACGTAGTACTACTTAAACATTTACGGTGATAAGGTTACGAATGAGATTTTTAAGAGAGAGACTGCCCTCATGTCAGTAGAGTCGAATATTAAATACCTAGTGCGGTAGGATAATTGAAAACTCATTCCTGCTCGATGTAGTCGGGTAAAAAAAAACCTTTAATAATGCAGAATCTTAGTATATAGTCTCAGTACGAACGGTTACAAAGTCCTTGTGATGAGACGATCAGTAAAAATGAACCGATAACTACTTTTTAACGACGATTATCTTTGTCTTAGTCCTTGTGTCCCAAACAGCACTTCGGAATTTTCTGTCTGGTATTTAATTAAATCTATTGTACGCGAGTAAGAAATTACAACCATCAGTGTATCATCAACTGTAATGTACTCGTAGAAGTGCAGAATGTTAGTATTTCCCTAAAGGCACGACGAGACTGCTTTGGGTAGTTGTAACGCGGCCTGCACACCTTTCATAGGATATTCTACCGTTAGTTAATCACTTTTAAAAAATTTATAGTCGTTCTTGACTAAAAAAAAAAAAAAACGGTACGACAGTTTATTTAACTGATATTGGAGATCTCGTCACGTGATACTACAAATTTATCCCGCATCGGAGATGATTAAGGCCGCTCGTCCACTAGAAGAGACTACAGCAGCTACAAGATCACGTGAGTGCCAACATAGTAGAGCGTCTGATCCCGATGCAAAGGAACAACGGAACCGCGTCCATTGCAAGCGATCTTGAGCGGCCGACTACGTGCGACAACTGTCTACAACAGACAAGCTACAGATCCCCTTCAAATTGAAATTGGTCTCTCGTAGTACTGCGAGACCAATTCTCGGGGCTAGTACATTACCGTTCGTTCAACCTGTTTTTAATTGTCCATCTATCGTTATAAGTAACTTACTATTTAAACCGTACTATTTTATTATTTTTACGTACTTTGACGTGGATATCGATAGTGAAAAATTGACCAGTGCAGTTTGTGAAAAATCACCTCTATGAAATATAACAGACAAACATTATCATTCCCAGGATATAAAACGCAAACTGGAGGGGTTAATAAATGTTTCAACGCCTTAAAAAAAAATTAAAAAATCTAAAAAATTCTTGCGCAAGAATTTGATTTTTCGGTATTTTGTTTTGTTTCCACGTTCCAACTTGAAGCATCATAACGAACAACGCTTTTAACTTGTCCCGCTCAAATTTTTCGACCTTATATTGAGCGCAACTCAAGAACGATTCAACAAAAACCTTAATCAAATTTCCATATGCTTAACTTCAGATATACTGCTAAAGCGTACCTACATTTCAATGAAGTTTTCAAGTATTTTTCGAGCCAAAGCATTTTGTAGGTAGACCTATAAATATATTAGGAAACCCTAGTTTAAGTGAGTGGTATTTTTATTCCTCATATACCAAAACGTAAAGAAAATTATTTTTCAACCTCCCTCTTTCCAACCATTCGACCGCAAGTTATACCACACTTTTCTTCGAAAAGTCAAGAAAAAAAAAGCAGTAAAAAAACGACAAACACCGATATTATAAAAGTTTTATACAAATGATAGTAAATCAGTATGTACAATATATATGTATAGGCTAGTTCACGCCAACCGACTGTGGCGCGAGGACGACCCCAGTCTTTCATAGTCGTACAAACTCGAATCAAAGTAGTCGTAGTAGAATCAAAGTCGGCTGTAGTTGCGTTATCCTGTAGTCGTTCGTACTCTATTCCAGAGGACAAGACTGTTGAATTAAGAGAATAAAATAACCTGGCCGAATCAATTTCGACCTGAATAAAGAAAATCGGTGAGTTTGCAATAAAATACTGTAATTAAGAGTTACAGTGGTCACCAAGAAAGATGGAGCCTGTATTTAAAGTATTGCATCCCGGTTAAAAAAATCGTACAATAAAAACGAGGATATCGTCGGAAACTGCAATGATTTTTGCGCTAATTGGATTCGGCCGATTTTAGTTACCGTAATTCTTTGACAATTAGGAGCGTGAAATGCTGAAAACTCAAAATTTTTGTACTTTTTTTAGAACGTCAAAATTAATTATTATAAAATCAAAACAGATCGATATAAAAATTTTCTACTTTTGAAGGTAGTATTATAAATGATTGTTTCTCAATAATTAAAATTTATATTTAGCTCAAAACTTCTATTATTTAAGCGTGCAAAGCGGTTTTTTTTTTTTTTTTTACAAGAAAACCTTATCTTTAGTTTCGATGAATATTTTGCGGTATTTTACGGTTGTAATCCTTGATACGATTCGAATAAAGTGACGGTATTTTGAAAATAAAGTATTTAATATTAAGCTTTTAATTGAAGTGGGAAAGGTATGAAACGATCATTCAAAAAGTAGAGTCGCTACTAGTAGTTGAGCGTGCATCCTGTTCGTTGCTATAGAGTAGACCAGCGACATGGGCGTGGTTGAATATTTGCCTTATACACAGTTTTATCAGATTACTTTACATTTCATTAATATTATAAATTATAATTTTTGTAACTACTATTTCAAATGTAAATACTATTATTATTATTATTATTACTTCTGTTGGTGTTGTTATTTTCATGTATTTTTATTTTTACAACTATTCACAATATTTCTATCAAAAACAACCGCATAAAAAAATAATAGATTACAAAAAGCCATTAAAATCATGTCGGTACACATAATACAATTTATTATAACAATGAAATTTAAAAAAACGTGTAACTGCTTACACATCATTTATTTTTAATATTTTATTCCGGTAGTGAAAACTCTTTCATAGAAGTCAACTCTTTCGTATGGAAATAAAATATCCTATTAATTTATTAGATATCACAGCTGAGAGCATAATAAACCCGTGACACTGAAGACTGGCACAGCAATTAATTTATATTAATATACAATAACATCATGACACACAGTATATCTGAAAAGATCCCGAACTAAATCAAATAAAAATACAGATTTAAAGATAAACAAATTGACTCACGTTAGCCTCCTATATAGAACCCTTCTCTAGTTATACACTCGTTGAAGCGCCGGTCAAACGCTCTGGAGAAATCACTTTGTGGGATCGCCTTCAACTGCTCCGTGCATACCCTTTGGGTGGCCGGAATACCGTCGAAAAAGCGGCCTGTCATCTTCAACTTGAGTTTCGGGAACAGAAAATATTCTGCTGAATCCAAGTCGGGTGGATAATGAGGGTGGGTTATGACTAAGACGGTGATTTGATTTTCGGCGTAATATCGTGTTAAAACTATTGCCATGTGTGCTGGGGCATTGTCGTGCAAGAGAGTCCAACTGCCCAGATCCTGATACTAGGGCCGGATTCGACGAATGCGACGCATCAGGCGCTTCATTACTTCCAAATATTTAGAATTCACGGTTTGACCAGTTAAGATAAATTCATGATTCGAGGAATGCAATCAACATATCGTTTTCATTGTTGATTTTTGCTGCCAGACTTTCACCGGTCTTTGTGCTCCAGCAATCAACCAAGCAGCGGATTGACGCTTCGTTTGTGGATCATACATGAAGCAACAGCTTTCATTCCCAGTTACAATTGTTTGCAAAAAATTCGGGTCGCTATCGATTGTTCCAACGAAGTCTTGGGCACAAGAAAGACGCACCTGTTTTTGTTCTTCGGTCAAAAATTGTGAAACGAAACGAGAGCACACCTTTCGGCGGTTCATTTTTTCTGTTAGAATTGTACGTACTGCTTCTTTACCGATGTTTAACTCTTCTGCTATGGCCCGAAGGGTAAGATGAAGTTGTTCGAGCAGAAGCGCGCGCACTTTCGCAACGTTTTCGTCGGGAACAACTGTTGACGGCCTCCCGCTTCATTCGTCGTCATCCAACAACTCTCTATCGTCTTTAAATCGCTTCCACTACGAGCAACATGATTTTTGGAAATTATGAGTCATCCTACTCTAACATTATCTGCTATTGCACAAAATCTCTTATCCTTAAACAGATGAGTAAATTTAATTCAATTATACCTACATCAGTATTCAAATAATAATAATTAAATAAGAAAACAACGGTTAAAAACAACCTTGTTTCTTAATAATTTCATTATCTTTAATAGTTATTTGTCATTATATTGTTTGTTTTATAAACCTAAAAACAATGATTAACAAATGTAGAGGTGTAAATAATTTATGAATAACGCAAGGTTACACAAACATAATTGTCGACACTATACCGCTCGCTGAGTCGGCTTCATCAATTATCATTTGCCACGTTTAGATCGATTTTTATGATCCTATAAATGATTATCACCGTAAAACGCGAATGTTTATTAATTTAAACTCTACAAGTATGAATTTTACAAAATTAATGCCTGATTATCAACGGAAATTTCTTTTTTTTTACACTTAACGGTAACCGAAATGTGATGGTTTTAAATGAAACGACCTGTACGCTTAAGTAGTAATAGTTCTTAGCTAAATCTTAATTATAATTATTGAGAAACAATCATAATTTTGTAAAAATCTCCAAACCTCCAAAAGCAAAAACCTTTATCTCAATCGATTTTTATTTTATAGTAATTTAAAGCTAACGTCCTCCAAAAAAAATGCAAAAAAACTGTTTTCCGCTTTTCACGCCCCTAATTTTCAAACGAATAACTGTAACTAAAATCGGCCAAATCCAGTTAGGACAAAGGTAATTGCAGTTTTCGACGATATCTTCATTTTTATTGTGCAAATATTTTTAAATGAGATGCAATAGTTTAACATAAGCGCCATATTTGATGCTGACCCCTATAACATCTAATTCTACAGCCATATTGATTTGTTTTTTCATTTTGTAATTAGGAGAAGATTGCGGAATATTCCGTACATACATTTTCTATTTTAGGTGATCCAATGAACTGGAGAAGCTGTAGGTAATGAGCTGAAAGAGGAAGTTTACCAGACTACATCACGTACACGTTTTATATTCACATGTTACACAACTTTTTTTTTTAGTATTAATAATATTACATAAAATATTATATATAAAATGTGAAAACAAATAAACGTATTTCAATAATACATCTTTGAAAGAACTGATTTAAGTTGAAAAATCTAAAGAAACTGATTCTAGATTTTGCCTTATTTTCTGAAAGAAAACTATAATGTAGTATGCAATCCATTGAAGCGAACCACCACGTAAAATACATAAAGCATTAAACACGAACTATTAATAATATTCCTTGGTTTAGGACCCCCCCCCCCCCCCCCACGTTGTACAAGAAATGACATATAGCAATAGGAAAAATTTTTATCCTTATATGCTGGGGCAGATTGGCAATTTCTCAGAAAAATAAAAAATACTAAATACCATTAGAAATTACATTAATACAATTAATATGCGTAATTATACATTTATGAATAAACGTCAAACCTGATTGGTATCGTTACATAAACTAGGATTATTCAACCCTTAGTTATTTATTAAATGGTGTTATTATCCAGAGATTAAAGATAGAGTAGGAAGGGCACTAAAAAGTAAAATATCTCGTCTAGCAACATCAGAAAATTAGCCGGCGGGCTACAACTCGAATCTAAAACCACCATCATGTCTGAACACTGGATTTTCTAAACATTTTCTTACCTAAAAAGGTAAATCTAAACGCGCTAACAAATACCAAAGAGATTGATCATTCATGTAATTTCCTTTGTTTACTGTTTTCAACAAATAAAGTGATCAAACGAAATTGTTAACAATTTTTTTTCAACGATCATATACTTAATAACAAACTTTTGTTTACTGCATGATAATAAATTGTTTAAAAGAATATTTTTAATTTTATTAAACGTATTTTTTTTCTATTACAGTACATACGTTTTTAATAATAATACTTTAATTGTCTAGCACTTGAATTACGAAGAATCGATTGAAATTCCCTAGGAAAATTCTATTCGCAATGAAGTTATATACTTAAAATCGAAACGATACTATCCACGTAACTGATAAGTGGTTGTTATGGAGACTAACACGTCTTTACTCGAGTGCCACTTATTTATATATGTTAAAACAGTTAAGATACCAACAGTTAAAAAAATGTTGAAAAATCGCTTAAAAAATCCTAATGGAATCGTATTAACTTAGTACAATTCACACAAACTTACTATGCCGTTAGATGCATCCCGTTCTTCAAATTCAATTAATCGTTTTACAAGTCAAAAACAAACAGACAGATACATTTTTATCAAATTAAAAAAAAAACTATTTAATCAAAGTCAACTTAAGCTAAAACAATATTTCAACTTTAAGTTTTCTTTAGTGCTATGGTAAAAGATTATCACCTTTCCAATCAGCGCGTTCAATTTCGAAAGTGGCAAATATACAATTTTATTTTAGCAGTTAGCTTTCGGATATAAAAAAAACTCGCTAATTTTTTTAGGTAGATTTCATAAGAAAGATTGTAATGGGTACCAAGATTCGACTTCCGGAAAATTTCGACATATCTTCGCGTTTCACATTCCCCAAAAAAAATCTGATGTGGTCATTACATGACTTCCTTGTACGCCTATTAAAGTACATATACAAAAACATATATTTCACTTCTTGTGGACACGATAGCTGCCGTAATTTTGCGCCAATCACTTTCAAATTGTTCCCTAAAAACAACTCGACCCAAAATCTCGGTCGAGTTCGTTAACAGCCAAAATCGAACCATAGGGATGGAATGATTTTTTTTTTAAATATATAACTTTATTATTAAGTAAAATATCGAATTTGTTTAAGTTCCAACTACTCTTTGAATAAGAGTCTAAAACTTATTTCAGTAAAGTTTTTTAATATCACCAACCATTGGCCCAGGGAGTGGAAAAAATGGGGTTTCGAAGACAAAAAAAAATTATATATCTCTTAATAGGCACACTATCGAGTCGGTTTAAAGTGGTCATTAGTCCTCTAAACATTACCGCTAAATATGTGAAACTTTTTCACATTCAACCATTGTCGTATTGGTTAAATTTGAAGTTATTCTTAATTTTAAGGGGGAAATCTTTTTTATTCACTTAACACAGGTGGAATCTACCTCCGCCTTCCGCCGTGACAAAAGGAATTTTTTTTTAATTCATATTTTACTTCCGTTACCGATAATTGAAATAATATAACTAAATAATAATTAATAAGATTGCAATTAAGTTTTTCAATTTCCATAAGTTTCTTACTGAATTTTATTGCTTATAATTGATTTACATTTCAGTTCAGATGACAATTTATATGTCAGATGCAATCACGGTAAGTAGAAGGCAGGATTGTTCTACAAATTTTTAAACAATCAATATAATTGTAAAAATTAAATGTTATCAAATTTTACTTTTTTTATAAATAAAACAGTTTATGTTGCATCCAATCACATTTAATTTAAGTCAAAATAATCATCTTAGATTTTTTAAATTCATTTTATTTATGTGAAAAATAATTATAATTTTCAGAAAAAATTGAAAATATGCAACGATTTGTTTCGAATTTAATAAAAGAACACCGATATTATTACTAAACTAATTTGAATACAAGTTTCCCAAGTGCTCATTCATATCTCTTGATATATGTATATATATATGTAGAAAAAAATCTGATGTGATCACCACATAACTTCCTTGTACGCCTATTAAAGTACATATACACATTTCTTCTTTTTTTTTTTAATGAAAAGTACATAAAATTTTATTTCATTAATAACATCTGATATTTATTCATATATATATATATATATATATATATATATATATATATATATATATATATTTTGTTATTATTGAATTATTATTTATCGTAAAAATTGTTTAAAATCCGAGATTAATAATTTATTAATAATTCAATATTTTTAAAGTAAAAAAAAAAATAATAATAATAATAATAATAATAATTGATGAAATCTGATTCGAACCGATGTGCCTTCTCCTGTAAGATCCAAACATCCCATTAATTAAAATTTTATTTGGCTAAACTCTGAAACCAATGAAAATAAGTACCACTTATGATGATATATCGTTGAAAAGCTCTCAATGAGGGCTTATTACTACAGTTAAGAAAAAGTCCAAAATCCAATATTTTTTTGATTTAGGCTTTTATGGACACTTTTGGTTCTGTCGATTGCAATCAAAAGGAGAGGTGCACATCTAGATGTTAGAAAAGTTCTAAATCCAAAATTTCAACATCTTACGGCTAATAGTTATTGAGTTATGCGAGATTCGTACAGACAATACGTACAGGCGAGGTTCGTACAGACGTCATGCCGATAGTCAAAATGGATTCAGGGATGGTCGAAATGGATATTTCCGTTCAAATCTGAAAACCGAAATTTTTCGCGATCACAATACTTCCTTTACTTCGTACAAGAAAGTAAAAAGTAAAATATTCTTGACAAAATATTAGGGGGATTCCAAAATAATTTTTTTTTTGTTTGTTTTTTTATTTCAGTTATTAGGATGCATTTAAACAAAACAATTAAAACAGCAGAAAATTTTCAGTAATAATAGAAATATTTTATGACATATTATAGAACTTTTTTTTTCTCGTGACTATTTAGCAAAATATTTTGTCACACAGTTTTTACACAAAACACACATGTATAATATATATATATTTAAAACATACATTTACATTTTAATCAAAAGTTCCTTCCTTTTCATAACAATTAATCTCGAAACTATATTTTTACCTATTTGGTCGCATAATTTTTTTTAAAGGAAATAATATATCACTATTCTTTGAATAGGTGCCGCTCGCGTATAACGCTTTAAACATCTTTAAATGTAAATGATAAATTTAATAAAAAATTGAAGCAAAATATAGCATTTTATCGATAGCCCTGTCAACAGGTTGCACTATGTAGAATTCCCTTCTCTACCAAGTAATGGACTGTCTACCCTAGTGGTGAGAAAGTGAAGGCGCTTACAAAGAACTACGCTGGTACTTCCCAGTAGTCAGGACGGGAAACGTATTTTTGATGAGCGTGTCAATGATAAAGTAGGCTAGAGCCAGAAAACTCAAAACTGATCCTCCAGCTTAGGGGTTCATCTCCTTTATCGGAAATAGTGTTATTCAGAAACACAAGTCTCAGAAGAGGACAGGAAATATGGTTTTCAACAACGGAAACGCAAAAATATATATTTGCGAATATATTTATTTTTTTATTTTTTCTTTAGTCTGCGGAACCACCATCATTTGAAACCTTTTTTTTCTTTAGTCTGCGGAACCACCATCAGGTATTATTTCAGAGCATGAATAAAGATGATATGTATGAGTATAAATGAAGTGTAGTCTTGTACAGTCTCAGGTCGACCATTCCTGACGTGTGTGGTTAATTGAAACCCAACCACCAAAGAACACCGGTATCCATAATCTAGTATTCAAATCCGTATGAAAGTAACTGCCTTTACTAGGACTTGAACGCTGGAACTCTCGACTTACAAATCAGCTGATTTGGGAGTCAGAGATTGAGAGCAAGATGGCCCAGAATGGGTATAAAATAAGTCGTGAAGTAGAAACGGATCTACATACAAGTATATATAATGAAAGCAGAGGAGGATAATAGGAGCAATAGTGCCAAAGATTTCTACAAGGTATGGAAGGAATATTTTAAAGAATTACTGAATACAACTCAGAGAGATAGATGTCAAAGAGGACGAAATTAAAGATTCAGTACAATTCCAGCCGGAAGAGCCGTCAATAGAAGAATTGGAAGGAAGTATAGTACAGCTTAGAAGTGAAAGATCCCAGGTATAGATGAAATATCGGCAGAGTTATTGAAACATGGAGGAAAGGCTACAACCTAAAGAATCCATAAACTTCTGGTCAGCATATGGCAGAATGAGTGTATACCAAAAGAGTGGGAGACAACCATATGCCCGATACACAATAAAGGTGACAAGTTGGTGTGTGACAATTATCGGGGAAAATCGTTACTGAGCACTGCGTATAAATTGTTGTCAAGATTATTATTTAGTAGAATTAGCCCATACATTGAAGAAGATTTACGAAAATACCAGACCGGATTCAGGAAAGGACGCTCGACGGTGGACCAGATATTTATACCTAGACAGATCATTAGCAAATTCTGGGAATTTAATGCCAAAACTCAGTACTTATTCGTTGACTTTAGCAAGGCATATGATAGTAATCAAGGACTGAAATATGGGGTGCAATAAAAACGTATGCATACCTGTTAAACCGATAAATCTTACTAAAGTGTATATTAGAGAGGCCTAATGTGACAGTGCAAGGGAAAATTACCTTGCAAGAAACAGTAGTCCGGTAAGATGATGTTATCTCACCGTACTATTTAAACTTGTTTTAAATGGAGTCCTGAAGAGTGCAATCGGGCAAAATACTGGAATTAACGCTGGACGGAAAGTCAGTACTGTATTGTTGCTTTTGCTGAAGATATACTGCTGCTGGGAGCAAATGAAAAGGAAGTGAGAGGTAGTTAAGGTTTTGGTACAAAATACAAGGTAAGGTAGAATTAAAACTAATCACAGAAAAGACCCAGTACACGGTGATCGCAAGAGAAGTTAGCGGTAAAAAATTCTTAAGAATAAATGACACTAGTTTCAAGAAAGTACACTCCTTAAAGTATCTTGAGACAGTAGTAAACAACAGACACGAGATCGAAATATAAATAAAAAACAGAACACTATCAGTAACAAGATGCCTCTTTGGACCGAACAACTTGCTTAAAAGTAAGCTGTTATTCAAAAACACCAAAAATAGGATATATAAAAACTATAAGAAGACCTGTAGTTATATATGGATCCCAAATATGGAAGTCGACAAGAAAGGTGACTCAGTCAGGGATGATGCCGGTTGGAGAAGCAGGATAAACGGGAAAAATGAAGAAGTTAATGACCTTTTCCAAGAAACAGACCTAATAGAAGTAATCAAAAGCGGGCGGCTGGGTTTGTTTCGGACATGTGTACAGGTGTACAGAATGAGGAGTGAAGAAACGATCAAGGTTATGATGGACGGTAAGGTGGATGGAAAAAGATGACCCCCTTGGCAGATCAAGAATGAGATAAGAGACGGTGTCCAAAGTGACTTAAAAACCCTCAAAGCACAGAAGAAACGGCGGAGGACAGAATGATATGGAGGCGGGTAGTATGCGACGCTATGGACAAACTACGATTTGAAAAGCCACCTGAAATATTAAACCAATAATTGAATCGTTCAAAAATTCACAAACGAGTGAAATACGAAGCGTACACGAACTTTGGATTTAAAAAATAGATAGAAATTACAGGAGCAAAAATCAATGATTAAGTTAACTGTACTTTTCTTTTATTTATTAATTTTTTTTTTTAATTAAAACTTAAACGCGAGACGAACACGAGTAAACCTAATTTATTATTGGCCTTCTATATAAGAAAAAAAGGTTCGCCTTAACTTTATCAGTAATCATAAATAAGGAAGGATGCAGTGTGCTTAAAAGAGCCGAAGAAATGACAGAAAGTGAACGCTAATGCTGTTTCTGTGTAATTTATGAGGGAGCCTGCAAAACCTGCACTGTTCGATATCAGATCGGCCCAACCCATCTCAGTGGTCCGCTATCGAGAGAATAAAATAATATTATAAAATAAATACTACAGATAATTATAGGCTCGCCGGTAACATCACGTCCCATCAAAATGCGGCCGCACGCCGCGATCCGCGCTACTAATATTAATATTATTACTATCACCGTACAATGGTACCTGTATAACCGGTAAAATATTCCAGCGGTCAAAGAAAAATAATAAAAAAAAGGGTAATAACAAAGAGTCGTAACCGAGTCCTGATTATGACTTAACTCAAATACAAAGCTAATAAATTATAATTACCTCGCTGATACACAGTTTTACAAATTTCAATTTAGAACGATGCAGAATCTTACGCGGATTACATGCACACATCGAGTTATCTTGACTGTTATAACAGATTCACCGTCTTCAGTGTTACTACACAGAAAAGATTCCATTTTCTGTCACGGGTCAGGACAGAATTAATTTTAAAAAAAGACCTAGTAACAGTGCGACACAATAAATAACTCGATAAGAAACAAATATAACACGATTTAATCTAACACTTTATTTAATAAAATAATTTCCATATTTAATAAATAAAATGAAAACGGAAGAGAATCTTTAAAAAAAAATATTTTTTTTAATTATTAATAATCAATGGAGTACCAAATAACAACCCCACAACCTTTATTTATCGAAATGTCTCCACCTTAAACTAACATACATAATTTTATACTAGCGTACAACGAGTAATATTAATTACATGTATGTGAATACATGTATTCACATGAACATGTAATTCATGTAACATGAATTACATCATTCATGTTACGTATGTAAAACTCAGTATATTTAATCAAACAAAAGGGAAATAAAAAAATTAATAATAATAACGAAAAACTTATTAGCCATTATCACTCAATAGATAAGGTTATAGCGAAGGTATGAATCATATTCAGTTGTGTAGACGATTTAATTAAAAAGGAAAAGTTCGAAAGTCTTAAGAGATATTGTGAAGAGCTTCGTAGATAGCTGTGAAACATTATTTATCGATATTCGTGTTCGTTAAGCCGCCTCGTTTACGAGCGGCTAATACTCTTGTCAGTATTTGCTCACAATTAAAATCTAATAACAAACGGTGTCAGTAGAAATACCAAAGACCGACAGTTTTAATTTCAATTAATATATTTAAAGAGCCGGCGTGGCGCAAGTGGTAGCGTCTCGGCCTTTCATCCCGGGTTCGAATCCCGGTCAGGCATGGCATTTTCACACACACTACAAAATCATTCATCTCATCCTCTGAAGCAATACCTAACGGTGGACCTGGGGGTTAAAAAAGATATAAATATATATTTAAAGAATCTGTAAGTCGACTCTCTCAGGTGGAAAAACTAGCGCTTAATCGGTATGCTACCTCAATACTACTTATATAAAAATAAACAGTAATAGATTCAATGGATACAACTAATTAACACGTTAACTCGTTTAAACATTACTAGACACTCTGGCTTGCAAAAAAATTTGTTAATCACTTTTTTCTCGTAAGAAAAATTTAACGCAACTATTTTATCTGCGTTAAAGTATTAGATTTGTTATTTATTTTTATGGACAATCTGCAATAGAAAAACAATAAATCACATTTAAAATGAATTTACGTAAACTATTAGAAGCGTTAAAAATTGTTAGTATTTCTAAAAAGAAAGCAGCGTACTAATAAATCAAACAGAATTAATTTGTGATACGACATTCTACGTAAAATTATAGTTATATCCACTTAGCAGTAGCAATTTTAATCGATCGTCCATAAGGAAATTTAAAGCTGTAAGAGACCTGCAATTTGGAGAAAAAATTAATTATACAAATATAAATTATATGTTAAAAGGTTTTTTCGTTACTCGAGTTTGTGGCTTGCTTTTTTTTACAATCTGATGTTTGTAATTAGTAAGATGTTCTGATAAAATAAAGTAATTATGAAACTTAAAAACTAATTAAATATTTAATAACGGTGATCCGTTAATAGTAAAATATATACAGCTAAGTTAATTAAATTGAAAATCCTCTTTTTAATATTAACAACATTTTAATTATTAGGTTTTCTTTTTGAGGGAGAGGATTGTTTTTTTAAATTCTTAACTTAAATAAATTTAGTTAGTTTTGAAATTTAAAGAACAGTCAAATATAAACATTTTAAAAGTATTATATAATTGATATTGTAAAATTTAATTTAATTAGCTGTATGAAATAAAATAAAATAAATGATGAAATTAAATACGAAATTTATATAAATAATAAAAATCTGACGGGGACACCACATTACTTCTTTGCACGCCTTTTAATTTACATGCAAACATTTTTTAAAAATGAAAAGTAAAAAAAATTATTTCATTAATAACTTCTGATCTTTTTTTTTGTTATTGCATTATTATTCATCGTAAACATTTTTTTACAATGAGAGGACAATAATTATTAATAAATCAATTATTTACATTAAAAATAAAAAAAAGGAGATGAAGTCTGATTCGAACCGATATGCCTTCTCCTAACATCCAAATATTTCATTAATTAAAATTTTATTTGGCTATAACTCTGGAACCAATGAAACTAAGTACCACTTAGATACATATCTTTGAAAAACTCTAAGTAAAGGCAGCTAAGAAAAAGTCCAAATCCAATTTTTTGGGGATTTTGGGTTTTTTGTACACTTTTGGTTCAGTCGATTGTAATCAAAAGGGGAGGTGTACAACTAAATGTTACAACAGTCCAAAATTCAAAATTTCAACATCCTACAGCTAATTTTTTTTTAGTTATGCGAGAAACGTACGTACAGACGTCACGCTGAAACTAGTCAAAATATATTCAGGGATGGCAAAAGGGATATTTCCGTTGAAATATGAAAATCAATATTTTTCGCGATTACAATCCTTCCTTGTAAAAACTAATTTTTACTTCCTTTTACTAAGTAAAGGAAGTATTGCGATCGCAAAAAATTTCGGAAATTTGGATTTTAGGTTTTTTATTAACTGCAGTAATAAGCCCTCATTGAGAGATTTTCAACGATATATCATAAGTGGTACTTATTTTCATTGGTTCCAGAGTTACAGCTAAATGAAATTTTAATTAATGAAATATTCGAATCTTACTACGGGGAGGGGCACATCGGTTCGCATCAGACTTCATCTTCTTTTTTTTTTTAATTTAAATATATTGATTTATTAATAATTATTAACCTCTGATCATAAAAAATTTTGACGATCAATAATAAGAATAAAAAAATAGAAAATATCAAATTTATTTATGAAATAAAATTTTATGTACTTTCATTAAAAAAAAAAAAAAAAAAAAAAATGTGCATGTGTAATTTAACAGGCGTACAAGGAAGTGATGTTCTCTACATCAGATTTTTAATAATTTATTTAAATATAATCGATAAAAATAAAAAAACTGACTTTAAAAAAAGACTTAATATTTTAATTATTAGGTACGAAAGTAAAATTACAAATTTATTTTTAGAATACCGTATATAAAAATAATGTTTTCTTTTTCATTTTAGCCTTAATTATATGTCACGCCAATAATTTTAACTCATTTCAAGCCAAACGAGCAACACTAAGCTAACTCCAATAACTTCAGTAGTGAGTAGGACTCGACCGTAACCAAAATAAGGCATTACACGCATTCTTGTAAGCCATCTAAACAAGAGATAAATTAACAAGTTTTCACAAACTAGAACACACTGAACAAAAAAAAATCGTTTTAAAAGCACTAATTGAATACATCATTAATCTAAAAATAAATCTTTACAGGATCCTGTTTATTAACACAGTATATAAGAAACAAATAAACAATTAATTTGATTATACTGCATTTACCACAAAGACGTAAAGGAGATATTTGTTTATATAACTAATAAAAATTAAAAAAACTAGTCAAAATATGAATACAGAAAAGGCATTTTTACATAAATTATAAATTGCTGAACTTAATTTTATTGATTAATGGTCAGAAATTTTACACTTCAAAATGGAATCAAGCATTTCCCTAACTTCATGGTATAAATACTGAGAATAAATACGGATCGATTTATGGTACTAAAGTCATAAACTTTTGATATTTAATGCAGTAGGAAACTTCGATGATTAAACTTAATATTTCGTTTTTCAAGAGACGATTGCCATGAGAAAAATATCTTTGTATCCTAAAACTAATAATTGAATATTTGTTTCTCTAATATCAGATTTACATTTCACAGATACGTTTAAATTATTAATTACTATCATCTATTAAAACTCTCGAATTGAACCACAACTCTATTTAATAAAAGAAAAGAATAAGATTTAAAAAAATCCGTTTCGGCACGCCGGAAGACCGAGGTAGATTTCACCGGTACTAAGTAGGGGATAAAAAAGATTTCCACCTTAAAGTTCAAATTTACTCAATACGACAATGGTTGCATGTGAAAAACGTTTCACATTTTTAGCATTCGACAAGCCTCATCTTCTTACAATTCCAGCAACATTTTGGTCATCCCTTGCCGTAAGGATTGATCATCTCAAAAATTGTTTCACACAAAGGTTTTAGGTAATGTTTAGAGGACTAACGACCACTTTAAACCGATTCGATACTGTGCCTATTAAGAAAGATATGTTTTTTTTTGTCTTCGAACCCCATTTTTTAACCCCCTAGGCTAATGGTTGGTGATATCAACAAATTTACTTAGATAAGTTTTATCCCTTATCTAAAGAATATTAACAACTTTAAACGAATTCTATATTCTACTTAATAAAAAAGTTATGGCGATATTTTGTTTTTCGAAAAAGCCCGCCCTCATTTTCACCCTCATGGTCCGATTTTGGCCGTTAACGAATTCGACCGAGATTTTGGGACGAGTTATTTTTAAGGAACAATTTGAAAGTGATTGGCACAAAATTTCAGTAGTTATCTTGACCACAAGAAAGTGAAATACATACATATATATGTAACTTTTGAGCTGACAGAAAAATGATTACAAGTAAAAATAACAGTAATTTTTTTTATAAATACAAGTAACTGATTTTTCTAAAAAGGATTTAAGAAAGAAACATTTAGGAGAAATTGCCAGAAGGCATATTCTATGCTGTATCCTTCACCCACTAAAAAAACCACCAGATACACTCGAAACCGGAAACAAATCCCACTGACAATCCTGGCAGAGTGATATTGATTTAGTTAAGTGGGTAACTTCCAAAGAGGAATGTTAATCTTCTGGATGTTGTCTAGTCTTTACGGGTTGATGGTAACATATTACTCTGACTAAGTCATTGATAGAAACAACTATCATGAATAAATTCCTAAATAAAAACCGAAAATAAAAATACATAAAAATGTATTACCTAAAATTCATGAACGTAACATAATAATAATAATATCCCCTACAGTACATCCCGTCGTTAACAAAAATAAGGTTTAGCGTTTAATTTAACTTAGATTAACAAGGGATCACGGATAAGAAAAAGGGGAAGTGTGCGAGAAAGCAGCGTTTACAAACGGAGATATCGCAGAGCACGACAATCCCGACCACTGGAAAAAATTAAGGTCCACGTAGAGAGAGTAAGAGCAGGCCATATTTACTATATGGTGGTAACACGTTACGTCTTACGATTTGATTGAGGAATTCGAGTCGATCACAAAAGATTTTAAATCTCTTTACTTTCCCGACACAAACATTTCGGAAATAATAATTTAATTCACGATGCCGGTCTCGGGTATGAGATGTAATCTTCATTCGTTTAACCAAAAAAAAATTTACAATTTAATAAACCATTAATAGCATCCGACCACTACTGAGCATTTCCGAAAACTTAATTCAATAGTCGAACAAAATCAATAACTCCTATCGAAACTGTCACTCTTCTAACTTGAACTTAACTAAGCACTACAAAAAATCAATTGAACACATTGAACATTAATCGAACAGAGTAGAGTTAATTAGAACAAGACAGTACGTTTATTGCATTAATTTTCTAATAATAGTTATTAAATTAAAAGCCAAAATACGTTTTTATCCCCTTATCAAAGAGAAGAACTCTCCAAACCAAGTACCTAAGTTACAGCTTTAGGCATAAATCTTTGCGCGCAAAATACATCTATCGATATATGCGCAAGCGCAGTAAAAGTAACAGAAAGAAAGAGGGCTTACTCATCATATACAAATATGATATATTCCATATTCATATATACCATCATATTAATGATATATTCCAGAATGTATGTCTAGGATGATAAAGCAAGAATTATTAAGATTAACCAAAGACAATAAATTAGATAAAGTTTCAAAAAAACAGATTTGTATACCGCATTACTTCCTTGTACGACTATTAAATTACATATACACATTTTTTTTAAATGAAAAGTACATAAAATTTTATGTCATTAATAACTTATTGAATTCTAATTTATCGTAAAAATTTTTTACAAGGGTCTATTTTTCAGTCACTCTGTAGTTAACTTTAATGTACATAAAATTAAACAGAAATTCCAGAATAATTAAATTAAATTAAACTAGAAAAGAAATACTTATATCGTAATCAACATAAGATTATTATTTCTGAATTACGACGATCACTTAAATAAGTAATTTATTGAGACCCAAAGTTCAGTTATTACATAAGTCTACAAGAACTGAAAAATGTTTATTTAATACCGAAGAGAACTGTAGGATAGCCGTCTCTTGTATAGCAAAGACAGGTCTCTTTTGACGACTTGAAGTGGTATTGTGATGTAAACGAAAATCTAGAAAGTTTAAAACCGTGAAGGACGAATTCTGCAAGATAATTTTCAGTATCGAAAGTAACATCGAGTTAAAGCGTAAACAGAACTATAGTAAACAAGAGTGGTAAGCATGAAGGATGTTACGGTAAACATAGGTTCAATAAGCAACACATTATTCAATCGTAGTAAAATTACCAGGTAACATACGTGAAGTTAACTTCGTTCTACAGAGTTACAGTCTCACACGTTGTAGTCGCACGAGATGAATTGACAGATGAGAGAAAGTGAGCTGAAAGAAGTGAGTTGAACTTATATGAAGAAGTTGCAAGAACAACGAAAAATTTATCCGTGTCGTACAACTAAAAATCTTTATTTTCTTCCTTTTTTCTCCCTACTTCCCCGGGCCGGGTATCCATTCAAGTATGCGCAGCCCGGGAAAGTGTCCTTTAAACTCAAAGGAGGCCTCCCCACCCGCCGACTGTACGTCCGGCACAGCAGGTCAGCCTCCCCGGTTGGATCTTTTGTTTTAATGTGCCTGCCTCAAGCCCCCCCGACAGAGAACCAGGCCCGACAAAGGCGTCCCTAGCCCCCGCCGAGGGAACCGGGTCTACGACTTTTCATTACCCAGTTGTTATAATCCCCAAACGAAGGAATGATCTTCTCCTCATAGCCTCTTGCCTTAACGAAAATATTAAACTACTAAGTTACCACGGGGCCTCAATGGCCTCTTAAAAGGGCTACATCATCTTTAGCCTTTAGCACTATCTTGGCAAACTCCTCCATTTTGTTCCAATTGTCAGCAGATCACAGGAGAAAAAGAAGCAGATTCTCCGGATTTAATTCTTGCAGCCCTGCACGTCGTCTATGTATAGTCCATCTATTACAGTGGAACAGAGTACGTTCGGCAGTATCCGAATCCTGGCAGAACATGCACAACTAAAAATCTGTTTATGCGATATCGCACAGTTCCGTGGACAACGGCAACTTAAAGAGTATCACCACGGTCCTTCCTGTTCACCAACCGCAGCTGGCGTCGTTCCTCCTTCATTATGTTCAGTCACAAATGTCGATTTGTCTTCTGACAGTAGACTACAATATGGGTTTCCTAATTCCCGTAGCTGTTTCTGGAACAACGAAAACAAAACTATCGACGATACAAATACGAAATTCTATAATTTTGTAACCTCTAATAATAATTTTGTATAATTTTGTAATCTCTATATTTTCAATGATTAAGAAGATAAAACCGGGAAAACGCCGTTTTGAATTTTCAGAAGGTAGATATTTTAAATAGGTTTTAAATTTTTAGGTTTTAATTTTAAATAGGTTTTAAATTTTGAGATATTTTAGGTTTTAAATTTTCAGAAGGTAGGGAGTTGTTGAAAAAATATCATACTAAGTACAAAACCATATGTAATAGTTATTAACAAAGACTTCGTTCGCAGATAGTAATTGCAATTATTAACTCGAATATAAAAATCACATATTAATTTTTACAGCTGCAATATGTTTTCTTGATCACGGAACAGAAAAAATACGAAAGAGAAATCACAACAGTTTTGCCCGAGTAAAGAAAGGATATTTCAGTGACGATGGGTGTAGGGGCAAATTTTAAGTTGAGAAATAAATTAAAATTTTTCACGAAAAATATAAATTATTAACAATGAATTAACTTCAAGTTGTATTACATAACTACAGATGTAACAAATCATAATGAAAGCAAATGGGAATTTGATCTGGAACCGACGGAACGAAGTTAAACATAAATATTTCATCGTTCTCTCTACCACAATCCTTCTTCATTATAAATAACAATTTCCATATAAGATAAGACACGTATACATTTAATAAATCAGCCTCAAGCCTAAACAAACATATTCAATAACTCATACACCGTGATTAATAAGAGAAATTTAGTTAATCAATAATTTTAAATAGCTTTTTGTAAATACACACGCGCATCTGCACCACACTATTTATGCTGCAATGTAAACTTATCAAAATAAAACGATTCTGCAATAAATATAATTTCTAAACATTGGATGTCAATCGTTCTTTCATTTCTGTTTCATTACATTTAAACTTTTAAAACATTAAAACTGTCATCAAGATTTTACCATTCAAACTGTCTTCAATAACTTTTAAGTGGTCTGTACTTCAGGTACTAAAATAAATAGTTGTATTTTTCTGGAGACTCGAGGTATTCAAAAATTACAGTCATTTCCAAAAGTGTCCCATACTACCAAGAAGTCCATCCCTTATTTATAACTTTTTTGGCTTACTAGGCTAAGTAAGGAGTGAAGTGGTTTCCCTAATCCAGAGTATTATCGATCCCTTAATGTGGAATTTCGGGGCTTATCCTATAATTTATCCGTAACAAGAAGTAACGGAAATGATGTTAAGAAGGATGATCAAAACTTTGTCTTGATTTAAAAAAAAAAGACAAAATGTAACAGAACCAAAGCAAAGAAGATTTAAGGTGAAAACCTTTGAGATTTGATTTTATTCAAATATAATATCATTAGTATAATAAAATCAACCATCATAATCGTTTTATATTAATTAAAATTTGCCTAACTAAAAACAAGAGGAAATGTCCCATCGTTGATATTTATTATGTTAAATTCATATTGAAGTTAGCATAAATAAAATCCGCTTAACTTGCAGTAATATTATAATCATTCGTGTATGTCATTAATGTATATCAAACATGTGTACTTGTATCGCAATACAAGTGAACATGATATAAATAGGATATATTTGATTTAAATAGGATGGATATATGGTATCTTTGATGGACAGTTTCTTTCCAAAGTACGTTTCTACAGCAGATCGAAGTTTCTCTTCAAGTAAATGACAATAACTAAACAATGCAATCTTATCGAGAAATTTCCAAACCAAAATTTTACATAAATAAATATCAGTATGATTTCAAGAAAAAGCATCTGTACAAGGAAGCCCATTTTGTCCAAATAGTGTTTTAGAACGCAGGCTCAAGAAACTGAAAACTACCTTCATTGCATATGTAGATCTCGAAAAAAATAAGAATTTAAACGTTTTCAAGTATTTAAACACGTTTAGAGTCAATAAACTTGATACACTAATTCGCTATTCTTTGCCACTGCACTCTACTTAGAAACTCCTCCGTCACACACTTTCTAACTTTAGTTAATACGACTAAAATGAGCTGAATAGGCAGTTTGTTTCCTATTTTACTAGTTTCTTTTGTCTTAATACTTTCTTACATCTCCATCATCTTCTTTTTTCTTTTTTTCTGTTTAGTCTTCGAAACCATCTTAAGGTATTACTTCAGAGGATGAATGAAGATGATATGTATGAATGTAAATGAAGTGTAGTCTTGTACAGTCTCAGGTCGACCGTTCCTAAGATGTGTGGTTAACTGAAACCCAATTACAAAAAAAAAAAAAACGCCGATATCCACGATATAGCATTCAAATCCGTATAAAAATAACTACCATTACTAGGATTTGAACCTTAGAACTCTCAACTTCAAATCAGGTGATATGCGATGACGAGTTCATCACTAGACCAACCCGGTGGGTTGGTTATCTATAACTCAAAATATATATATATATTTTTTACAACGTAACAAATCAGCTGTGAGGTTCCTTTGCCGATCTTTCGCTGGTTCCTACCTAACCAGCTACTTCGTTCTGCGGCAAGTTGTGCAACATAAATGGAGTTATCGGAAATAACTCCAATAATCTACAAAAATCAGGTCGTAAGTATTCCATATTAAAGGTACATACGTAATTTACCTGGGAAACCTAGGCAGGAAGACCCAGACTAAATTCTTTGTATCTGTTGCATTCCCGGATCATTTCTCCGGCAGTACCTTATTGTAAGAAGGCTGGTTACATGTAGAGAATGGTTATTCAATCCTCTCAATCCACTTTGGTACAACTACAGCTTCTGCAGTGGAAAGCATGAAGCCCTCTTTGTCAACCGGTCAGGCAAACGAACCATGCTGTAAAGTTTAACATGATGAAATTTAAACAGTGTTTAAGCTGTGATATCGTATCAGATCTTTATTGCAGAAGGGCAGTTTCAACTGTCTAAGCTTACTAGTAGAACTAGGTGCGGGGTTCATGCTTCCGCGAACTCGGTTAGCTAATTCAAAGGGCAAAGATGTCCGGACGAGGCCTGCAGCGAAGGCAAAAGCTGAATTTAAAAATCACCTATGTAAATGTCTACCGAGGCACATATATATATATGTGCGTGTGTGTATGTTGTTACCATTCTCAGTGCCAATATAACTACACTTTAACGAAAACCAGATATAGTTAAAGTATTTACACAGAACGTTTTCCCACAGACCAATATGTACCACTTTTGGGAATATTTGAATTCTTTTTTTTTTTAAATAAAGATTACGAAAATAAGCGTATGCGTTTATAAGTGTCGTATAGTCACTGCGTAGGAACAAGTCCCCGACTCACTTCATAGGCAGCTACCGCACATCACACAAAGGCCAAACTAGCTTTACAGATCCCCGTATTTCCATCAGGACCAAGTCAAACTTACATCTATAGTACCGAAAACGGGCAAGATGTGATCAAGAAGATAAGGAAAGAGGGTAGGTGACGAGGAAGGGTGATGTACACAAGCAGGAACCGCAATAAGAGTCAAATAAGTGTAAAAGCTCATCCAGGCAGCGAGCTTCCATCCCACCGACAATCCCTCCGGTGGTCAAGACAGTTTTAGCAAGATGAGCGAAACATCCGGACGGATGGTATTCGGCCATTACTTACTTAAATATATACCCAATTGAAAACGGTTCTTTTAGAAAATAAAGAGCCAATCGTGAACAGGTACAAACCTAAATAAACCTTATTTAGAATATGACCATCCTTCAAATTGTATAATATGTAAACTTATTATACGGTACGCAGCTAAAGTTAATTTAGTTTTGGCAGCACATAAACTAGATGTGGAGAGAAAACTAGCTTTGGTTCGTTTCAAGTTTACGTAAATAATCTTCAAATTCATGATGCATGCTTGAGTTCATGCTGATTCATGCATGAGTTGTAATGAAGTTCTACAACGATCAGATCGATAACTATCATTTTAATATTATTTAATGAAGTACTCATTCTACACATATAAAAATGTATACTTTAAATAACTAAGTCCATAATACCATATGAAAAAATTACTTCAGCAGTAACCACCAAGAACACCACTCCTATGTATGCGTTTAACGAGATATTACATTGGCCTTTGCCAATCGTGTGCCTCTTACAACAAAATAAGACAAAAAAG
Source organism: Lycorma delicatula (assembly GCF_047948215.1). Taxonomy (NCBI): domain Eukaryota; kingdom Metazoa; phylum Arthropoda; class Insecta; order Hemiptera; family Fulgoridae; genus Lycorma; species Lycorma delicatula. The sequence continues at coordinate 115,489,961 of NC_134457.1, read as the reverse complement.
CTTTTCAACTGAAAATAAGTTCACATAAACGGTTCTTCATCCGAACAGAGATACTATGTAATATCACAATTACTATATTTTTAAGAGTTAAAACGATAAGACAGGACAGAAGTCTTCGTAAATGTCTTTCAGCCAATTACAACTACAAAGTCTTCATAGTTACATACTTATAAGACACGATCTGAAAGCTAATCACCATACGGTTAGGTCCAACCGTTAAAAAAAAGGTTGTAATAAAACACTTTATTATTGATAAATTACGAACGAGAATAGTTAAAATCCTCTTTAAATTACTAACAACAATAATAACATTAAATTTAAATATTAAATTCGACAATAAATTGATTAACTGTATTATTTAACAATAAATATAGTTGAGAAACGTTATAATAACAGGTCACTAAAATGATAATTTACAGGTATAAATGAGTTATTACTTAAAAAAAAAAAATACAGATCGTTTTTTGATTGAGAGTTATTCATTCAAGTTGTGGCCGACAAAAGAGGCGATGACTTGTAATATAACTAGCGTACAAATTGCTCTCATCTCCAGTCTCTTTTGTCTAAGCTCCGGCAGCAAGCGTAGTCTAGTCGAGACCAGTTCAGCCGGAGCCCTATAGATACTTAACGGATGTATATGTGTGTGTGTGTGTGTATGGGTTAAATTTATGAGTTAGTTAATGTGTAACGCAAGGTAAAGAAGTAACGTAAAAAAGGTGATGTTATTAATCTTAATTGAACATCGTGCTTAACTGCTTCTCTGTATTTTCTAGTTAGTACAGTCGTTAAATCGTTAGATCTACATCGATTGAAAACTAGTGTTCGTTACCTTAGATATCATTTGTCCATTCCCATATTCTCGTCATTATTTTATTAGGTTATCGCGCACTTAACGCACGTTTACGTGTGCACACCTCATACAAACTATACCTATTCTCCCTGGAAGTATCCGGTTTATGGTTAAACGCAGTGAAAACAAAAAGTGATCAAAATATAATTTTTTTAAAGTTTTGCAAATGTTTTATTTTAAAACTATGTCGGTTCAGAGATAGGACTAGTCTGAAGAATCTCATCAATAAAACCAAAAACCAAATCGGTGATAACACCAAGCCGGTCAGTATAGCTCGACAGTAAAACGACTGCATTTTAAAAACAGCGCTACTGAGTTAGAAGTTAAGTACTGTAAACCCCATAACTCATAGAAATCTACCTCAACGGGTTTGATGACTGGAGTGTTAAACGCTTACGGACGGGAACAGTGGCGATTCGCGTATGGGCACTGTGGAACTGCAGCACCCCCTACTTCTACTTGATATTATCGATAACATTTAATATAATGAGTCTTTTTTCTTTATACTTGTACAATATATAATCCGTAAGCTTAATGTCAGTAGCCGTTCCCCAGTTTATGAAAAAGATACAAAAATCTTTGTATGGAATTATGCGCTTCACAGATCCAGCGGCGTGGTATTTGAATGTTGTGCGGATGCGCACATAGGAACCTGCACGCGAAGCTGCGAGGGAAAGAGAACACTGTCTCTCCCGCAGTGCCGACCCTGGCGTGCTGGTAGAAGGTAGTTCTTTTTTTTACTCCGCGTGTGTATGGAACGTTCATTGTTCGTTCTCTTTTCTATTTTAGTCGGTGGAAGGAATATGAAAGTGGTTTAGTTGTTTTTTCAGTAGTGATCAGAAGATGGCGGAAAGCAAAGGCTCTTTGATTGCCAAATCTGTCCAAAGACACGCTGGAAGGACGAAAGAGAAGGTAATTAGTAAAAACTAATTATGTATTTGTTTCTGTGTACGTAGAAATTTTAATTAAACACCATTGGACTATAGTGTTTTTAAGTGGACATTTTATTAAGTTGTCTAATAATACTAAAAAATATTATCTGTATTGACATTTTATAATTTATTCGGTTAAACCGAATACGGTTTTTAGGCACAATGTGCTTAAAAACTGTCTACAATATTCTTGAATGTGACAAAGTGTAGAATTAGATTATTATCCTGCTTCCAGCCATTCTATTTGATACATTTTTGTTTCGGTTCTTTTATTTTACAGAAAACTTTAATCATGGTCTTGAAATGTCTCAGAAAAAAATTTTCTGGAGCAGCAGTCCCATTAATTTTAGCTACGAGCCGCCACTGGAAGGAAACTATCAGAATCACTATTTAGTCTCCACGAAAATGTCGATGATGAACCGCCGCTAAGTTCTGCACCAGTCCGAACACATTTTTACTGTCTATGACATAATCCATCGACTACTAATAATCTTATCAAAGAGAGATGGAAAATCCACTTAAAGATCCATACAATTTTAAAATCTGCTTTTAACTTACATTTATGAAGATAACATGTACTGATACACGTATGTTCATTCTTTAAGAGCATGGGTTACAGTTGTAATTAATAATCATTAATTAGCCCAATAATTTATCCTTACAATAATTTAAGGATTAGTAAACAAATCACAAATATATAACGATTTCATTGTTTTAAATTATGACATTGCCATTATTATATTATTATATTCCTGACTATAATAAACAACTTTTCAAGTTTGGTCATAAAATAAGTGTATACACGTGACCTTACGTCTTTCTCCTGTTGTAATACAGTATACACAAGAATAGTTTAACCTACAACCATGAAAACATGGAGAAGAAGTTTATGAATTAGTGATCTGATATTATCATTTATTAATCGAACGAGGATAGAGGTGATATATCTCAAAGGGGGTTAGACTTCATGAATATTAAATTACATGTGTTATGAATAAATTCAACCTAAAAAAAGTTTAAAAAAGTGAAAAGTAAAGATTCTATTATTTTTTTTTGCACCTTTTAAAACTTAAAAAACTTTCTAGAATCGATATTAAATTAAAAACCAGCAATTCACTAACCTTTAATTTGGCACAGCTGTCAAAAAGACTATATTTAAAAGACATTAAAAAGTTATTTTTTCTTTTACTTTTTAGCCTATTTTTTTTAAGTCAGTTGTACTGTTACTTTTTATTATTTTTTTTTACTATAATTTTTTAGACTTTATTTAAACTATGGATTAACGTATTGAAAAAAAGAAATAATTCCTCCTGTAAAGTTTTCTTTTGTGTAAAAAAACTAGAAAAAGCGATAAATTTAAATATTAATGATAATAATGTTGAGATATTTTGACGATACAGGGAAACAAGTTATAAAACTTCAGCCGAGCATGAGCTAAGGCTGATTGCAATGCGGTTTTATGTAGAAGATTTTTTTATATCCAAGTTTCGAAATAATTTTCTTGAAGTTTTACTGAAAACTTTTTCATATCGGAATGACTAGGCTATTTAACATTTATAATGTATGTCTTTGGAGGAGAGGAAAGGCCTTCTGCCTTTCAAACGAATAGTTTTGGTTTCAATCGAGTTCAAGCCTTGCATTTTTCACGCGGTACAAGATTTATTTCTTCTCCACAAACAAAAAATGAGGGTAACGCTGTTGTTACGATTAGAATAAACAAATTATTACGCTTAACAATCCAATGCTAATGACAAAAAATAAAAATTCTTCAACTATATTACCGTGGTATTATTAATCAAAAAGATTTTCAATGTTTAAGAATTAATTCTTGGACGATTTTTTATACTGTTATTTTAATTAAGTAGAAAAATAAATAAGGTCGTAAAGATAAACAAAAATTTTCAATTTCATTATTAAAGGTTAAATTTTAAACTCTACAGACAAGCTAAGATGGAAAACATTACGGTCAGATTTTTCTCTTCGTACCTCGGTAAAAATTAAAGAATCAAAATTTATAATATAGTACGGGGATCATACATATGCTAGAATTTAAGAAGTGAAATTAAGTCTACTCGTATTACAATAAAAATGTTTTATTTAGAAATGTGTATAGTAACTCAACTGCCCGCTATCCGAATTACAGAGTAGAGTGATTAATGTAAACAGAAACGTATACACACTTCATCACATAAAATATATAAACGCGCGCGCGCATGCGATAACAGACTTCGTTGGCTGAAATAGGAGACGGTATAACATTGATAAATCATAGCAGAGATGTGACACCTGGTTATGGATTATGTCGTGTAGCACTCTGCCCGGTAGGTAAGGTTTCTGTTTTAAGAAGGACAATAACCTAATACCCCGCCCTGTAATCATAGACCGCCTAACAGTCTCTCTCTCTCTCACCTTTTATCACCTATCACCTTCGTACACATTCACTATACTACTAAATTATTTATCGATTCGGTTCGTGTCAGATGCAAGTACTTCGTTCGGCAGCCACATTTTCCTTGCTTTATTTCTTCTGAAAATTATTTTTCCTTGAACTCTATCGTCTTATGTCGATCATTATATCACACATTGAATACTTTCCTACAACTTGAAATTTTTTAAAAAGAAAACAGGTATTAAAAGTGAAATATTCACAATAAAGTCTTTTACACATAAATATATATAAAACCTGTAATTCTGCAGTACTAGAGAAAAGTTGTTTCATTACTTTCCAACAAATCAAAATAAATTTAAAAAAAACATCCTAATCGCTAATATCTATCGTTGATTTTTTTTCAAAACTGGCCGTTTTAAAAATCAAATATTAATAACTGTTACATGAGTTCGTAATATCTAAATATAAGCAACACGAAATCACCATTAAACTTCATAATTTCTCGGGAATAATCCACCTAAGTAGGTTAATTAAATTTTAGAAACCGAAAATCGTGATTGAAAGAAACAAATTAACATTATATTTGCTCATTATTCTTTCACGAGGTCAGTCTCAAATGTAAATAAATAAATGTGCATAATTAACACTCACCGAATTTAATAATAGTCATGCTCGTGCTAAAATAAATGGGCAGGGATTTCTTACCTGCAACAAAAAGAAAAAAACATAAGACAAAGTAAATAAAAATCTTACACTAATGTAGATAATACGAAGGAATAATTATAATAATCTAACTGTTAGATAAGAGAATGCACTGAGGTAAACAAAGCTAGATAATATAATAAATATCCAAGTTTCTTGTACAGCGAGATCAAAAGGTAATTACACCCTAAAGTCAGAAGAAAACTATAAACCAAACAAAAATAAACAAATAAACTGATTAAATTGGTAAATGTAAATTGATTACTTTTATATAAATACACAAGAAACAGAGCACGAGTTATGGTCGACCGCAACTACCATTATGGTAGTTGCACACACGGAAGAATTTCCTAATTAAGTCATACTCTAATACGCAAATTTCATACATAAAGGATTTTTTTTTGAAATGATAATAGTCAAAAATTACGGACTGCGATCACAAAAAATCTATGTAGTGTCTTTTAAATTACGTATGAACGAAATCAATCCTGTAATTAATATCTACAGCTAAATTGCATGCGGCCAAATTGGGCGAAGAGGAATTTTCGCAGAAAAGCAGCCATTAATAATTAACTTCTCTTTTAAACTCTTAAAACTGGTAAATTTAAGGTTAATTTAATAATATTAAGAAAAATTTATTTCTATCAAAACGAAACACATTTATTGAATTTATTATTTTTATAAAATACAACATACAAGAAAAAAGAATAAATGATTAAAATTGTATTAACTTTAATTTTCATTCAACTACACAAACAACGCACATCCCGCACGTACGCACAAACACCTGATAGAAGTAAACATGCCACTAAATAACCTAACATACAATTAATTAAATTAATCTACGTAGTGATTCGTTAATGCCTCAAAATATCTACAACGCAAGGTTCTGGATAACTCCCATATAATATGAAAATCGGATAATAAATAGAACTAAAATACGTACAATACTATAAAAATAAAATAAAATTTATTCTTATCTAAACCAATGATGACGTAAACTATTTTACTTACAAATAATTTCGAATAGGAAAATATATTTAAAAAATCAGAAATATACTCATAACTCATTAAGGCAGAGTCACAGTGTGAAATATTAAATAAATTCAGTAAAATTTAGAATTTTATGAGACTCCCTGCTTCGATCATGAGAACAGCTATACTGCACTAAAATATAACGATTGTCAATTTGACTAAAGCAGTAAATTATTAACTTTTATCCATATTTACAAAGCATGAGGACAAGCTTAATTAAATGAATAATATATTACTTCTAAATTTTCTTAAATATCCCACGAAAACAAACGAATAAAATATATTATATTCAAAATTAAAAAGAAACATATTTTTTTTTACAAAAATTACAACAAATTATCATAAAATGTACGTTTTACCGTTTACGACACTATAAAATTAGCATATAAATGTACATATGAATTTGATAAAATATAAAAGTAAATATTTATATTTTTTTTTCTTTTTAACAATTTATCGTTGATTTATCACAGAAAAATCCTAACGAATAGGAAAATTAATAACGTTTTACAAGACATAAAGGGATTGAAAAATGTTAATACAAAAAAGTTTCTTTTAAAAGTTCAGTTTCATAATGAATTAATTTAGTTCATTTAAAAGAATATATTTATTACTTAACGTAATAAAGTTTTATACATAATATGGTTTTATAAGTGGGAAATTACTTCAACTACTTAGCAGAAAGCAAATACACTCGAAATACACCTTAAGCAAATACACCTTAATGATAGGTGATAAAAATTATACAAAATAAATATTTTTATGACAACCGATAAAACTAAAGATACGTACGTACTTTACTTATTTGCAATAAATTAATCAAACAAAATTTTTTCAATTAAGCAAGGTCATTTGCTATATACTTCCAATAATCCATGTTCATATTGTCTGAATATAAAGTTTAAACTTTAGCAGGATACTGTTCGGACTTAGGTATCTTAAAATTTTAAATACTCTTTATATATTAAAATTTTGATATCGTTTAAATATTGGAGCTTTAATGTATTTAATGGGATTTTTAAATTTAAATATCTTCGGCTTCGATCGGATATTAATTATTAAACAAATATATATATATATATATATATATAGTGTAGCCGAGCTTTACTCGGCTCCTTTCGTATACATTCGGCTCCTGACAATTTAGCAGCTCCTTACACGTCACTCGGCTCCTTTCGAATGCACTCGGCTCCTGACAGTTCACATGGCTATTCGCGATGGCGGTGTAACGATCATAGTAGCCTTCCAAGTAGTTCACACGACTCCTGACGAAGCAGCAGTTCTAGCAACATTATTTAAGCAAGTCCATCGTCATTCTTGTGGTCATTCATTATTCATTCTTCAGTCGTCATTCTTGTTCAGTTTCACGCATTCAGCAACAGTTCCATTTCATAATTCAATTATAATAAAATTTAATAATATATAAATAATTCATTTAACATTTCAAATATATTAAACATTTCGTTTATACATACAAAAGCATTTTCAAATATAATAAAGAATGGATAATAACATCAACTTCTGACTTTAATTATTTAACAATCAGCGCCGAACTTCACCTGTTCGTACATCACAGATACAACGGAAAAATGTCGTAGGAAAATAATGCCAAGTAATTTTACAGTTCGCGAAAGTTCAGAGAAAAGCTAGGCTACAGTGGAAAAAGGAATTTGATAAAGTATGTAACGGATACTTATAATAAATTAGAACACAAGATTAATGTAGTAATTTATCGTGTAATTTATTTATGAAGTTTTTTATACGTAGGCTTCGTATATTTTTAAAGTCGCTTGATATCACAATCGATAAAAATTTCCAAAATTTGAAATCATTTAGTTTTTTATCATTTCCCAAATATATGCCTCTAAATCGAAAATACCGCCTTTAATTACTTCTACTGGAGCCAAAAAGCAACATTTGATATCAAAATTAATAGTACAATATCGTTTAATGTAAACATATACGTAATAATAACTTATTGCAAATAAGGTTTATGATCAATATAAACAACTTTAATATTGAGGGTGATACGACTACCATTATAAGAAAGACCCCAATTAACATAATTATCAATACATATATATTTTAACACAATAATAAATAAAGATGTAATGTATTACGGTTAAATTCGGAGATGGCACGTTGACAACCACATATTCACAAAGATAAAGCACATTTTAGAATCTTGTAACTGTAGCCTAAAGGCCCGATCCGTCTACGGGATTCGTATTTCGCAACATGTGTGAGCGAACGGTTGATTGTATTTTCTTAAGTGTAGGAAACATATAACATAACTTATACAGTTTATTTATAAAGTTTTGTAATGAGATTTTTGAAATATAATCGACTTTATGCATGAGAAATCATACTCATTTGTGATACTGACTGAAACCAAACGGAAAAGTGATGAAAAAAGTGTCTTCGTTCACCAATTCCTAACGAATTTGAAGCGGATTGTCTCAAAAATAAGTCTTCTCGTATAACTATTCTTTACACTTCTCCCGCTTGATGAACCGTATGTGTAGGACAATTTGGTGGAATGAACTACGTGGTCGTGTTTAACAGGCCAAACACGAGTTCCCATACTGCAGATAATTACGAAGTACACGATTAATTCACGCTTTATTAAGTCACCGAAGCCGTTTCTATCGGCAGAATTGTAAACCCTTGAGTGATGAGTCCGTTGGAGCCTTGAGACTTAACTGCGTGGAAAGGCATCTTATGATACATACACTGTAGTACGGTATATCAGAATCCTCAAAAAAATCCTTTGATAAGATTTAATTCGTGAATCCCTTGAGCCTGTAATGGACCCTTACTAACAAATGAAATGCGGTTAGTAAGCCGGTAGCCGTAGCCTACCGAAATGACAGGGGATTCTATATAAGTCAGTTACTTTTACAACTGGGAAGTGCTGACTTTCAACGATAGGCACGATCTAGTATGGCGATCAGAATTTCGGTTTATGAAATAGAATTCCCAACATAATAGGCAAAAATTTCCCAAGGAATAGTTATGGGTCGCTTCTCGGTCGATGTCGAACTATCGCTGCGCACCGAACCGATGAATCACCATAATAAAAATATTTCCTCTCTATTCGTTTCATGTTATAAAATTGAATGCATCAAATTAAAAATTATAGAAGGTAAAAATATTATATTATGGTTTAAATAAAAATAAGATACAATAACTCAATATGTAATTATAAGGAAAATAATATCTATATCTAAATACACACGATATAATTATATGGAAAATAAAATAAAAAAATAAAATCATAATATAAAATCGACCAATAACCCGAGCAACATCATAATCTGTTAGCCATCTAATACATCAGCGTACAACAAAATCATTCTCTTTATAATCCGTACCCTTCCTCTTTCTTTTTCATTCGCTCCCGATTACTCTACAATATTCGTTTAAAACAAAGCTATCACTCTTTAAAGCACCAATAAAAGTCAGGGCACGATCACAGCCGAAGCAAGTTTCCGGTTTATAAAAGGAGATAATAGGAAAAAACACCAAACATGATTCCTTATCATTAAACGGCATCAATGTTCAAACAGCCTCGCTCGATGCGGCAGCTACGTTTAAACTCTCTCGATCGCCTCAGGCAACATTCGCTTACTTACAATGATGTACTTTTTTACAATAGGACCACTTAAAACCAACGCATGAACAACCATCGGTAAAGAGTAATTAAAATTTATTATTTTATTTAAAGATGTGTCCATAAAATAAACCTAAATACGCCGTAATATTCAAATATAATTTAAATACACAAGAACAGACCGCAAAGGCAGTTTATTTTTAGGTAGATTTCATAAGAAAGCTAACTATTGCAATGGGTATCATTGCGATAGACGATTAGACTTCCGGATAATTTCAACATATTTTCGCCTTTCACATCCACCAGACCCCAAAGCCACCGTCGGTCCAAAAATTTATAAATTTCACTTCCTTGTGGACACGATAACTGCCGTAAGTTTCCGCCAATTACTTTGAAATTGATACATAAAATATAACGACCGAAAATCTCAGTCGAGTTCATTAATGGATAAAATCGGATCATGGGGGTGGAAATTGGGGTCTCTTTTTCGAAGAAACCAAATATCGCGATAACTTTCTCATTATTAAAATATCGAATTCGTTTAAAGTTTCTAGTTTTTGGATAAAAGCCTAAAACTTATATAAGTAAAGTTTTTTGATATCGCCAACCATTGGCCCAGGGATAGAAAAGATGAGGTTTCAAAGACAAAAAACATCATACTCCCTTAATAGGCACAGTACGGGATCGGTTTAAAGTGGTTGTTAGTCCTGTAAACATTACCGAGATATTTTGTTTGCAACAATTTTTGATATGACCAACCCTTACGGCAAGGGATGGTCATCCCTTGCCATTTTTTGGTTTTGGTCAAAACAAAATCAAAATATGGCTATAACTTTCTTATCAAGTAAAATATCGAATTCGTTTAAAGTTCCTACTATTCTTTGGATAAGGGACAAGAGTGGAAAATGAAGGTTTGAAGGACCAAAAAAATCATAGTTCCCTTAATAGGCATAAGATCGAATCCGCTTAAAGTGGTCGTTAGTCCTCTAAATATTAACTTTTTTTTCTTTTTTTAATCACCAGGACCACCGTTAGGTATTACTTCAGCGGATGAAATGAACGATTTGCGTTAAAATGCCATGCCTGACCGGGATTCGAACCCGGGACCTCCGGATGAAAGGCCGAGACGCTACCACTATAAATATTACCAAAAATTTTTGTCTGAAATGATTTTTGATATGACCAACCCTTACGGCAAGGGATAACCAAAATATTGTTGGAATGGTAAGAAGAAGAGGCTTCTCATATGCTAAACATGTGAAACTTGTTTACATATGAAACCATTGTCGTATTGAGTGAATTTGAAGTTAACGCATTTAGATTTAAGAAGAAATGTTCGGTATATTCAAACATAGTAGGGTATCTAACGTAAGTTGTAATATTTAATGTGAGTAATGTAGGTCTACTGTACTTTCAAATCATCTTCTCAACATCACTGTCGTTATATTTATGTTTTTAAATAAAACTTTCCGAAAACATTGTCTTTTTTTATCACTACGAAGAGACAAACCTAGAATCTCCCGCTAATCCTCAAATAGGCGTGTTGTCAAGCAGTTCAGGAAAAATCATAAGGAAGTCTTGGTAAATTTAGAAATAGCTTTTTGTCTAATGAGAAAACGTAGTGTCCGTAAAACATGGAACGTAATGTTTGATACAAGCTCGTACAATCCGAGTACGCCTACCCCTATTTTGTCCGGTGAAATCTACCTCCGCCTTCCGGCGTGCGAAAGGGAATTTTTTTACTCACATGTGAGTAAAAAGTGGCATAGGTAATCAGATGTAACCCACCGGGTTGGTCTAGTGGTGAACGCTTCCAAATCAGCTGATTTGAATGTCGAGAGTTCCAACGTTCAAGTCCTAGTAAACGCAGTTACTTTTATACGGGATTGAATACTAGATCGTGGATACCGGTGTTCTTTAGTGGTTGGGTTTCAATTAACCATAAATCTCAGGAACGGTCGAACTAAGACTGTTCAAGACTACACTTCATTTACAGTCATACATATCATCCTCATTCATCCTCTGAAGTAATACCTGAACGGTAATCTCCGAAGGCTAAACAGGAAAAAGAAATATGTAGCGAAAAATAAAAACTAACCATACCTTTATAAAATCAACAAACGTCCTTAACTGAAGTACAATCTAATAAGTAAAATCTCGGGTGAAGTTTGAGATTACAATTTCAATATTTCTAGGAGACGAGACTATAACGCTATGGTCATTATTTATTTCTAAATCGACTGAGCTTAGCTTTTGTATTGGACAAAATTAGGACTCCAAACAGAAATACAGTCTTTACAACTGAAGAATCTATTGTTTATATGGATTTTTCGAAGATCTTTAGAATTCTAAAATTATTTAGCATTATTTTCCAGCGGAGACATGGAATATGAACCTTTTAGCTGAGGCAATTCCTTACAGTGTATTCAGTGGACCGTCTTTTGCTCACGGGAACATAATACTGGACTCAAGTCTCATCACCATTAAAGATCTTCTTTAAGAATTCCTTATCTTATTTTTTCAAAATGGCATGCAGGATTTCCGAAGAAATCCGGTTGTTTTCAGCAACTATTTTATCAGATAGCACGGGGTATTCATCCTTACATAATTTTCGAATCCCAAGAGCACTAATAATAAATTGAACTCCCAAGTAAATACAAGAATAACCCAAGTAATAACAAATTCTTTTTGCGACTACTTTTTTACGAATCATTTCGTCAAACCGATCAGATGCAGTCAGAAGGCCTTCCGCTTGTAGTTTGTCATTCGAAATCTGTTAGCTTAAACTATCTACCCGGCGCCTCACATCAACAAACCGATCATCATACCTCAAAGAAATCGATAACACGAGGTTTAAAGCGAACGTCTTGAATATTCTCCACTTAAACATATGCTGAGTTGGAATTATGTTTAGTTGTATATTCATGATAAAGGAAGATGTCTTTTCCTATACAGATACGGCTTTATACAGGTGTGTTTACTACATCTCAAAGTAATATAGAACTTTTTCAGCATTTTCTCGGATTTAATAGGAAATAAGGAAGAGCTAGAAACAACTCAATAATACTCGAAAAAAGAAAAACTGATCGATCTTAGTTAATTTCTAAAATAGAAAATCCAAAATACTTCGTAAGAGAAAAATTAAACTTAAATTATCAATAGGAGAGCAGATATGATTAGGCTAAAAAACTTATATAATATTAATAACATTATTTTGTTTAAACTGCCAAAAATAAGCAGCAATTAAGTAAACAAGAAACAATAGAAAGAGATAAAAACCATTGAATTCAAGACTGTACCTCTGGCATTCAACATTCATTCATCCTAATATATTTTCCATTTTTCCATTAAAGTGATTTTTCCATTCACAGTAATTTAATCCTTCAAATATCAGTAGATTAATAATTTAACCGATAAAATGTCTCGTTAATTCAATTTTCTTTTTATCTTGATGATATCACCGCATAAGCTTGAAGCTTGTGCGTCGGGTATGGGAATGGAATTTTGTTGCATATGAAAAATACCATGCCTGACCGCGATTCGAACCCAGGACCTCCGGATGAAAGGCCACGACGGTACCAATTCAATTAATCGCAGAATGTCATTTTTATCATGCAATCAATTGATCTAATGAAAATACATTAAAGAAATCCGTCTACCCTTTTTCAAAATAATAATGACGTTGATAATGAACAAATTGTTGTAATAAGCGCACCATACAGACTACTGAATTAGTTTTTTCTTCTGTCGATCGTACACAGAAAAAAAATTAATAATAAATCAAAATTACAAAATATACATTTTATTTTTAGAAATGATTAAGTAATACAACCTGGCAAATGACTATAAAAATAAATCCTTGAAGTAGAAATCTCATATAACTTTAAATTAAGAAGGACGGAACTGAAGGAAATGGTTTACGGCCGCTATAAAATGAAAATCTCATCAGATAAAACCTTTTCGAAGTATTACTACATAGGAAGTGTCCTTTCTTAAAAAAAAATTACGGTCATTAAAAAAAATACATACATACATATATATATATAAATTACGGCAAAAAATATATCAATTGTGAGATGAGAAATACCAACAATAAATTAGAATAACGTAGCTCAGGTATTAATAAGAATAGAGCAAAATTATCAATGCTTGTTTAAATTTTCCATTATGAGTGAAAAATGTTTTTAACATTCACAAGAAATCAGAAAGATTTTTTTTATAAAGTAAACAAATCTTATTGAATTGCAAGCTCTTCTGACAACGTTTTAAAATTATTTAAATGTATAATGAAAATATTAAATATTTTAAACAGTTATTTTAGTACTATTATATTCCTCCCAATATAATAGTAATAATTCTTACAAAATACTCTCATATTAAGTAAGTTTTTGTAAAATTTATTTAGAGTTTACTGTTCTTTAAATATTTATTTAATTTCAAATTAAAATCCTTAATGTAGTTCATTCCCATAAATACAACGGAAGTAAAATTAAGATTATCTTTAAAATAAATATAAACTTTCCTTTATGGTGCATTTGTTAAACGTAATACAATAATTTAAGGATCTTTATTATTTACTGAATTCATTCTTACCTTATAATTTTTCCCATAGAAAGGAAACAGAAACCGGTTTATTTCATTTACACCGCATATTATCATTAACGAGACCTATTTCTGCTTTCTTATAAGTACAGTATAAAATATGCTTAAGCATTCAACGGTTCAATGCCTTTTAAAAATGCAAAGCGTTATATGTAAAGAAGAAAATCATCAATTAATTCCCTTTTATACAAATAATCGATAAATTTACAGTCTTTTACCATATTATAACCTTTTTTTAACACAATTAAATCTCTACAATCCGTTTCCTCGAATAATAGAGTAGATGTGAGGAATATTTTTATAATTGACTTGAAAGAGAGAATAACAGCTTATTTCTCCTCTACATTCTCCGTTAATCCTGGTTAATAATGTGTAACAGCTGCCGATGTTTGCAAATGAAATGTTTTTTTGTAGCGTATAGAACAATGTCATCCCTGACCGGGACTCGAACCTACTAGAATCTCCACATACACGGAGACGCCACCACTCAACTAATGAGTTCGGCACTGTAATAATAACATGATTTCTTTTTCCTTCAATAACGGTTTAGAAATGAAAACATTTAATAACAAATAAATATTTCACTCTTAAGATGATATGCCTCCGATACGAACAGAGTGCATTTTTAAAAATATTAAAAAAATAATAACTAAAGATGGTTCAACTTGTAGCAGAAAGATCCACTCTTTTCTAATCAAAGCACCTCATCCAAAAAAAAAAATACTACCATATACAGATGAAATTACACAGAAGCTTTGAAGAAGCTTTTATGTGGAATATGGAAATTAAATTTTGTAGCGTATGAAAAATGCCATGTCTGATCAGGATTCGAACTCGGAATCTCCGGATGAAAGGCCGAAATGCTACCACTCTGCCACGGAGATCGGCATGACAGATTTCAGAAGAATATCATCTGGGATGCTAATCCGTCCGCTCATATAAGTTACCTGCAGTCGTACGGTACAAAAAGCAATATTTCGTGCTACATACTAAACATAAATAAAAATGAAAAGTATCAGACTTTGATTCCTAGCAAGTATCAATTGTTATTTGACTTTAATTTCATCTTTCACGTTAAAGTGTATAAATACACACGCTATTTAAGAAATGGAAAAATTATTAGAACATCGGATAAGAGTAAATTAAATTATAATACCACATAAATTCATTCAAAATGGAATTTCTTCAGGCGGAAACGAGGTACTTCCTTTCGATTTCAGTTCCGAGTTTTTAATGAAAAAGCAACACTAATCATCGGGAAAATGAATGTTATCGATTTACAAACTACAGTCCAAAAGAAAAGGAATATGTACTGATCAGTAAATAAGAATGTCTAACGTAAATGAGTATAAATGAATGATGCGGATTGAATTTTGAAAGCTAACGAAACCAGAGAAAAATTACATAATTACAAGCATTTTAATAACTGTTTAAAAATAAGACAACATATTTGCGCTATTTTTGTACATGACGAGCGACGATATTTTTTAAACATAAACTTTTGCAACGACAAACCAAACATATAATAAAACGTACTTAAAAACTTATTTCAAAAAGTATTCTGTCATTTTTCCGACCTCAGTATAGGTGCACTGTTGTTAAGGCTAGCGATTTTTTTTTATATAGGTAAACATTTATTTAGAATGTGATCGAAATGTGTAAATTTCAAAATCAACACAATTCTAGATCGCTTTTAAAATATGTAGCTATCGAACTTAGCCGCCCGGAGTAAATTCAGCTGATATCAGCATGAGAATAACGACGCCGTCATTAAAGGCGATTGAAAAGTTGAAGTAAGTTTGAAAAAACGTCTTAATTACAAAACTTAATTCGATCTGTCTAGAAGGTTTATATTTGTAAATTAAAGATGTATTAATTAATAACATATTTTATTAAAATTTCATCCTGCATATTTTCATCCATTTTGTAAGAAATTTACAATTACAAGAATCCACTTGTACTTATAGTTTTCATTCGATCTCAGTGAACTCACAAGTTCTGTTACAAGCAATGGTTAAGAAAATCAGACCATTAATGCTACATATATTTATATGCACGTGTATGCAAACATAAAATAAAATAAAACGGGTTGTTTTATGCATATTAATCATAAAACCAGATATACTCTTAAAATCTTAATGCAAAGGACAAGAAGATACATGTGTCTACGTTTACTAAAAAAAAAAGGCGTTATGGAAAAAATTATACGTATTATAATTTTTAGATAGTATTATACTAACAAAAGAAACAGGAATAAAAAATAAATAATCCTCTTTCTAAGTTGCTTCAGCTAAACGTAACAGTACGCAGAATGTGGAGGAGAACCAGAAGTGATTCAGGTTGATTTTGGCGACTAGACACCGAACGTTCAGTCCGACTCACGACACGGTCGGTACTGTGTGGACCGAGTGCCTAGCACCAGGTACCGGGTGCTAGCATAGATCGGGGGGACATTATGCAAATGTACCGTGTGATACATCGCTACCCGGCTCATAACAGAACCAGTTTATACATCAAAACTTCTCCTTTTTATTATGAAATTATTTGCAGGAAGATATACGAGGCTCTGGAATCCACAGTTTTACCGCCTGGTTTATGAGTCACGACATATAACACTGACGCAATATAACATAACACATCTTCCACTTGTAAGTAAAATATTACGAACACCCCAGGTCATCAGACACTAAATCAAAAAACTTCATATTTGGCTAAACAAAACAGAAAAAAAGAGAACAAGATAGAAATATGTACCCATTAATGTAAACCTGAACGCATTTAAAATACACATTAAAAAGTTAAATATTTAAATTAATGCCATTTCTTTTCCTAGCCGAACACAATAAAGTATGTAACCAAAATCAAGCGCTAAATATAGCCCACAAAAAGCAAATTCAGAGATATTTATATCAATGATATTTCAACAGCAAATTTACCGCATTCATAAAACAAATTATCAAACAAGTAAATAAAATATTAATAAAAGTTTAATAGATAAGTTCATAACAAAAGTATTTAATTTTAACCAATTTAACTGTATTGATTAAAATAATGTTATGTAATCAAAATTCTGTAATTAAAATGGTATTTCAATTATATATAAGTAAAAAAAAAAAAATGCTTAGGAGTTTGGTCCGGACATAGCTACCAAAAAGGCAATTGAACAATAAATCATTACAATCGCATAAGAGAAAACAGTTCAGTTTGAAAATAGTTGAAACAAATTAAAACCCATTAAAACTAAAAATAAACCGACCAATTATTGTTTCAATTTAACAATTATTCAAACAGCTTAATCTTTTTTTTAATTCTGGAAACCGGCTTACGTATTTTAAAAGCAGAATATTTTATATATACATTATTATAATAAATAATGTATATATATATATATATATATATATATATATATATAATGGAACATGATAGCAATCCGCTTCACCAAGTTCAAAACTAGAACTGCACTGAATACAAGTATGTTCTTTCTTAAAAGTATTTCGTGTTTTCACATATTACATTGCTTAGCCGCAAAGTAGCCTATAATTACAATAACTTTATAACAATAATAATAATTATTAAACGACATCTACTGCTCAGTCCATATTATACAATCCTACGATTAAACAAATTGAAATGCGATGGGATGGGTACTTCATTTGTCTTGACTGCTGGCACGACCAAAAATAATATTTGGCGTTCGTTCTATAATTTTAATGCAAATCGAAAAAAGTTACGAAAACATATCTTACCTTCAACATTTTTTTTCAGTGATGAACTAATTCACCGTAGTATCTTATAGAGAAGATTGTACGTGGGAATGTGAAAATGGAAATTTGTAGCGTATGAAAAATGCCATGTCTGACCGGGATTCGAACCCGGCATCTCATGAAATAAGATTACAGTTACCGCCATATAGAGTAAAATCAAGAAAGCATAAAGCTACATTATGAGCCTAAACACTTTCAGAATGTATTAGCACAATATTTAGAAATAATATTTGTTCAACATTATTTCTAAACAATTTTTACCTTCACACTTCGAAAATTCGTAGACCAAAAGAGTCGAAATTTGTCAGCCAAATATTTAGCTAACAGATTTCAAATAAATTTTATATAACATAGCTTTATCCTGAGTTTCGACAAGTGGGCATTACAATACCCATTTTTTTTTATTTTTAGTAAATTAATTTCTTTAGGTTTGTTAAGCCCCCACAAAAAAAAGGAGGCTGATGGGATTCATACTTAAAATATCAATTTTTTAAACGTTAATTTTCAAGACTGAATATTCAACTAATACTAAATATCAAAGTCTAGATTAATGTAGCCGATAAAAGAACTTTTTTTTTTTAGAAAACGAAGGTCCCTGGGACCCGAAATTTTGTTTATAATTTCTGATATTTATTTATTTTTTCAAGTTATACGTATTATTTAGCAATTATGGTCAACACAGAATATCATTTTGATGACAAAAACGTAATTTGGTCAAGGGGATCAGGTCAATCAGGACCCAAACTCTTACAATTTTGATTTTTTCGTCAATTTCACTTTTAAAGAAGGTTAAATCAAACGTTTTTTTTTTTTTACTTTTTGCCAATGCAATTTAAATATTTTAAGTCAATATTTAAAAACAATAACAAATACCTGATACAAAAATCTGTCAATCACAGAAAGTTATACAATCCTCTGCCGGCGTTTTACATGAAGTAATGAAATAGTGCATTTCTAACAATTGATTCAAAATGTACTTCACACCGCTTTGTGAGTAACTACAGAACTTACGGCGAGGGAAAGGCTACATTTTAATAAATATTAACTTAATTTCTCGAATTTGTTTTATCAGGGGACTGAGGGAGGATTTCTCTATTAAACAGAAAACGATTCTAACGGTGTACGGACATATCTAATTGTCACGGTAATAATAAACGTAGCTTAATTGCAACTTCTATCAACTACTTTGTAAGAAGCCACTTCAATATATAACGTCAAAATTACAACCGGCACTCTAAAGGCATAGTTAAAAAATAAAAACGTTTTAATTAATCTCCTACAAACATATAATATATATATATATATGATAGACTTCTACAGAAATCAAAATTATTCATTCACAACAAAAACTATGAAAACAAAAAACTATGGATTCCTAACGGTAGAAATCAGTAAAATGTAATGCAAACCTGTCACCATAAGGAAACATTACACAGAAATGTTCTGTAATAGTTCACAAGTAAATTTCATGTTTCAAACATTCTGTATTGCAATAGAAACGTTAAAAAAATAATTTAATTTAACTACATTCAAAATTTATTGATATTAAAAAAAATTACATACTCTTTAATGATTATGAGATGATAAAAGTTAAATCCAGTAAAAGTAGGATGTTTGAATATACCAGAAAACAAGAATATAGTGACCGCCAATAACTGAGCACTTCAAGTAGAAAGGAGAGAATGTTAGCTAAATGGATGGTGGAATATGAAATTCCTGCCTAAAAAAACCTTATCACACGTGAGTGCGTCCGCTGCACATATAGTTCTTACTTAAGTGTACGACTATCCTAGTATTATGATTTTGTTGTTTCAATAAACAAACATTTTTACTTCCTTCTACGAAGTAAAGGAAACGTTGTGATCGCGAAAACTTTCTGTTTTCAGATTTTTACAGAAATATCCATTTTGACCATCACTGAATCCATTTTGACTAGTTTCGGCGTGACGTCTTTACGTGCGTACGTATATACCTCGTATAACTCAAATACGATTAGCCATACGATGTTGAAATTTTAGATTTAGGACTGTTATAACATCTAATTATGCACGTCCCCTTTTGATTGCAATCAAATGAACCAAAAGTGTCCAAAAATATCATTATTTACTAATTTAAGAACATGATGTAATGATACTTATTCTGTCAAACAGATATTCAAACTAAAATCTTGTGAAAACTCAAGATCATTAAGTTGAACAACTCTCTCGCAGTAAATACACACACACACATTTAACATTTCAAAATCTTAGCTAACATTCGGAAGAAGTCTCTTAAGGACGATTTTCTGGTTTCCTTTTCTTACTTTTATCAAAACCGACCTGTCTCGGACGATTTACTAAGAGAAATGATTCTTGAATGTGCGTCTTTTTTGCTGACAGTTTTTTATACGGTCATGGCTTTTCGTATACTTATTTATTTTCAATAAAAATAGAGTAAAATATAGTTTAAAAAAGAGTAAAACAAACCAGTGAATACAACTGTTATCAATCATACTTCTTAAAGCAGTTTATTTCTTAGAGGTATCATCTTCAATATTAAAAAATTCCTTTCGGCACGCCGCAAGGCGGAGGAAGATTTCACCGGGGCAAAATAAGGGTAGGCGAAAACTGTATTGTACGAATTCGTATCAAACATTACTTTCCATGTTTTACGGTTACTACGTTTTCTCATTAGACTAGAACCTATTGCTAAATTTATCAAGACTTCCTATGATTTTTCCTGAGCTGCTTGACAACACAACTATTTGAGGATTAGTGGGAGATTCTAGGTTTGTCTCTTTGTATAGAAAAAAAGACAAATGTTTTCAGAAAGTTTATTTAAAAACATGTATAATGTAACATCAATCATGTTGAGAAGATTGAAAGTACAGTAGGCCTACATTATGCACATAAAATATTGTCACTTGCAAAAGTTAAAATATACACAGTAGTAAGTCACGGTAGTTTAAATACATTCACTTCAAATTCACTCAATACGACAACGGTTTCATAAGTAAACAAGTTTCACATGTTTAACATATGGGCTGCCTCTTCTTCTTATAATTCCAACAATACTTTGGTCATCGCTTACCGTAACGATTGGTTATATCAAAAATCGTTTCAGACAAAATTTTTAGGTAATATTTAGAGGATTAACGACCACTTTAAACCAATTCGATACTCTGCCTATTAAGGAAAATATGATGTTTTTTTTGCCTTCGAAACCCCATTTTTTCTACTCCCTGGGCCAATGATTGGTGATACCAAAATCTTTACTTAGATATGTTTTATGTCCTTATCCAAAGAATAGTAGGAACTTTAAACGAATTCGATATTTTACTTAATAAAAAAGTTACAGCTATATTTTGTTTTTTTTTCTCGAAAAAGCCCTCATTTCCACCCTCGTGATCCGATTTGCCCATTAACGAACTAGACCGAGATTTTTGGTTGTTATATTTTACGTATTTATTTGAAAGTGACTGGTGCAAAATTACGGCAGTTACCGTGTCCACAAGAAAGTGAAATATACATATAAAACTGTATATGTAAACTTTTGGACGGACGGTGGTTTTGGGGCCTGGGGAATGTGAAACGCAAAGATATGTCGAAATTTTCCGGAAGTTGAATCATGGTTCCCATTACAATAGGTAGCTTTCTTATGAAATCTACCTAATACACAATTCCAAAATTCTCCATAGATGTTTAAATAATTTTTACTACACCAAAAATGTATCTAAATTAAACGTTCGATACAAGTAATAAGATATAGTATGTATAAATATTTTTATTCTTTTATAATACCAACAGTACAGCAATTAGTAGAATAAAATACCAGAAAGCTTTCAAACATTGTTGCCTACTTCAGACACATCACCTATTTCGCATGTTAATTTTGTAAAACTCTAATGAGACATTCTTTGTTAATCTTCGGGTAATTATAAGAACACTGACTATTCATCTACAAAAAAACCCATCGAAATTTCCTGGTTGTTCGCCCGGGGAAAAAGGTTAACTTTTATTCTTCATTGATTTAAGGTTAAAAGGTTAACTTTTATTCTTATTACTCGTTAAGTGGTATTAGAAACAAATAAAAATATTTTTGGGTTCAGATGGTATTATGGACAACAATGCGAGATAGTGTTTTCAAAGTGGTTAATAGTTAGTTAATAATAAGCGTAGTTTAACACGCGAGTAGTGCATAGCGAGCGATTAGTCTGTATAAAGTATTCGTAGAAAGGATGGAGGAGAAAACAAAATAATTATGACGGTAGTAATAATCATAATACCATCATAGTAACGATACTAAAAACTATATTATAAAATATAAATAAATAAAAAACATAAGTTTTAAAAAAAGGAATATTAAGTTAATAAAAAAGAACATAAAATAACTTTAAATGCAACATGTCAAAAGGGAGAAAAACACTATTAAATAAACATTAACACATGTAATAATAAAAATAACAGTAATCTTAACTATTAAATAAAACATATAAGATATAGCTTATAAAGATGTGTGTACAAATATGAGTACAAAAGATTGCCTGGTCAAACGAGAACAACTATACGAGTACGTATAACGTAGGGTCATATTTTAGAAATAAGCGAAGATGAAGTGTGAAAAAGAAGCTTTCTTATGAGAGAGAATAAGTAAAGATTCGGGATGAAGAGTTGCCAACTCTATCGACTAAGACGTTAGATGATGGTGTCCTGCAAACAAAACTAGTTAGCAGCATGTATATTACGACCAGGGATAAAGCGTCTATCTCCGTTGTAGCAACAGTACATTAGCATGCTGTATAATATTATATTGAACGTAACAGATTGCGCGATAATATACACGCGCGCACACACACACACACACATTAAAATATATATATATATAATGTATGTATGTCTTAGCAATATAATCAACTATCTGCCTCAACTCAGTTTGTTATATAATGTTGGTTTGTAAGATGTTCTAAGCGATTCAGGAAAAACACAAATACCAACAGTAACTCAGCACAGAATGTTCCCTGCTGTGAGTCTACTAGGATCTCGCTGCATTCTTTAAACAAAATGCTGTTCTGATAATTTACTAACCTTTCTCCTCTGTAATTATAAAAGACAATTATTTTATTAATAAACTAATTAATAAAACAATACGAACACAAAAATAACCATTTAGTTGATTCTAAGCGTTTCATACAAAAAAGGACTATCATTGTAATGTAATACAAAATGTTAATACATAACGTAAAAGACTAACTACACACAGTTTCCGGAAAGTCCCGCCGGCCTCCGTGGCGCGAGTGGTAACGTCTCGGCCTTTCACCAGGAGGTCCTAGTTTCGCATAATTCCGGTCAGGCATGGCATTTTTTACACACGCTACAAAGCATTCATTTCATTCTCTGCGGAAAAAATTGCTTAACTGCGGACCCGGAGGTTAAAAAAAAAAGTATCCGGAAAGTCTGGAAAAGGATTAATTACAGAAAACTGAGTGTGACTAAATTACCACATGATGATGTGGTAATTCATGATGCATTGGCATCAAGACCGACTCCCGGTTTCTGGGGTGGAGTCCAGAGGAACGACATAGTCGGACTTGGATACCCCGTCCTAGCGGTTAGAGGAGGTAATGAAAAGATCTAACTGGCGGGCTGACCTGTCAGACTAGACTTAAGATCGGCGGGCGGGGAGGCCCGTTTGAGTACACAACCCCCTGAGCTGAGCTGTACTTTGCTATGTTGTGGATCCGGCCCGGGGGGGGGGGGTGAAAAAATCGAAGGTAGCAAAATGAGAAACGATTACTTGTTAAATAGTTAATAGGGAAAATTTTTAGAATCCTAGCGTTTTCACAAGCGTAAATCTGAATTAAATAAAAGAGTAATCAAAAAAAGATACTCTTTCTTTTAGTTTTCTTATTTTGTCAAGAGAAACTTTAAACAACGAACTGAAATTTCATAGAATAAACGACTACAAAATAAAGTATCAACAAAACCTTCAGTTTTCCGTTATTATGAAGGTAATAAAAACGTTTATGAAGCTACAACTAATCGATAACAATTCAACGACTAGAATTAATATCGGAAATAGTTTATAAAAGAAATTTTACAAATTGTATAATATCGCCTAATATAGCTTAAAATATCAACTCACCAGAATTAGTAAAAAAACTTACATAACCAGAATTGTCTTATTTTTTAGCAAATAAATGACTAAAATACTTGTGAATGTAATAATTTTATAAAGGTAACGTATTTGCTTAAATCAAAATGTTTAAATAATTTTCCCTTATATAAATAATATAACATATTATATCCGTCTCTCAATCTCTCTCTCTCTCTCTCTCTCTCTCTCTCTCTCTCTCTCTCTCTCTCTCTCTCTCTCTCTCTCTCTCTATCTCTATCTCCCTCACTTTTTTTTATTACCATGGCGTCAAAAATTTGGCAAAAGTATGGGAAGTTAAAAAAGCATTTCGTAATTTTTTTTATAGTCTTATTAAAAAAAATTAGATGTTTCCATTTTAAAAATATCAACAATTTTTGCCTTCATAACATAACGCACGTAAAAACCTTCATAGTGAATATACGTGCTAACATAGGAGTGGTTGGTATTAAGAATATTACAACTACAACATGTCAGATTAATCAAATAGGTCTTTAACGTACTAAAGCGCATTACTTAATATGCTATCAACACAGCTTGTTTACGAAACCGCGACACATCTGCTCAAACAACGATAATTACAATCGACTGTTCATAAAATTTATGAAAAACGTTTATCTTAGTGATAATCTCTAATAACATTACTTTCATGCATCAGATAGATTAATTTGCCTCGAGGAATTACAGATATATTGCAACTAAAAAATTAAAATCCGTGTAAAAAGTACTGCTGCCTACAACAGGAGGAATATTTTTATTGATTTACACCGTTTCTTTCAGTCTTTCTTGTGAATGTGAGGCATGCAAACATCCGAAATAAAACTGGCATTACGCATATTTCATTTATCTGAAAGTAATAGTTCTTTTTTTAAAAACTAGTCCCAGTAATGAACAGAGGAAAGAGCTCTGTTCTTTCCTCTGTAACGAGGATATAACGATTTTTTTGTATCTAACTAGCGTTAGATACAAAAAAAGGTATATTTGACACGGTGAAAAAGATAGGAAACCGTTTAATTCTGCGTTTCGTTAGTAAAACCTAACAGAGAAGTTTGTTGTTATTCGGAATTGATTATACCGTGAAGTTGATTTCGGAAGCGTTTGTGTTTCAGGTCAGATCATTACGGTTACGGTACCTTACACACAAACAAAAAAACGTAGTACACTTCGTTTCCATACAGATATGAAAGATATTATGATTATCTGAAACCGCTTTACGAATAGTTTCATCTTCACTGAAAACTCCGAAATAGCAATTACAAATCTGAAAAGAGAAAAAATCTGTACTTCGTATTCTTAAATTCAAATTTAAAAACTTTTTTTATACTTCTAAAGAGAATATTAACATTATCGATATAAAATGATGCTGGATGGAGGTGTAATATATCCTCCGATACCTAAGGTTTTCTACCAGTTCTCATAATTCCGCTTAAATTCGCTTCTGCTGATTTAAGAATCTCTTTTTTAACATTCTCCCAATCTTCTTCTACATTTTTTAACTTATTTTTTTTTAAACCTTTTGTGATGTCCTCCTCAAAAATCTTCTTTACCTCCTCTTCCTCAAGCCTCTCTAAATTCCACCGATTCATCTGACACCTTTTCTTCAGGTTTTTAAACCCCAATCTACATTTCACTATCGCTAAATTATGGTCGCTATCAGTGTTTGCTCCTGGATATGCTTTGCAGTCGCCGAGTTGATTTCTAAATTTTCGCTTTACCATGATATAATCTTTCTGATACCCTGCAGTATCGCCCGGCTTTTTCCATGAGTATATTCTTCTATTATGATTTTTAAACTGGGTGTTGGCAATTACTAAATTATACCTATGCAAAACTCAATATGTCGATCCCGTCTTTCGTTTCTTTGCCCAGCCCGTATTTACCCACAATCTTTCCTTCCTTGCTTTTTCCGATGGTTGCATTCCAATCTCCATCTATTATTAAATTTTCAACCCCTTTTATGTATTTAACTGCTTCGTCAATTTCTTCGTATACACACTCTACCTCATCATTATGGGCACTTGTAGGCATACAGACGTTAACAATCTAAGCTTTTTGAAATACTTTACTCTCTTCCCTACCATTTTGTTCATAACGAAACTTACTCCTGCCTACCCTTTATTTGACGCCGAGTTAATTATTCTAAAATCACATGACCAAAAGTCGTTTTCCTTTTCCCACCGAACCTCGCTAATTACTACTTCATCTACATTTAACCTGCTCATTTCCCTCTTTAAATATTCTAACCTACCGACCTTTTTTAGATTTCTAATATTCCACGCTCCGACTCGTAGATTGTTATTTTTTAATTTTCTGGTGACCCCTTCTTTAGCAGTCTCCACCCGGAGATCCGATCGGGGGACTAGTTTACCTCCGGAACATTTTACCAAGAAAGGCGCCTCCATCTTTGTTACATGAAAATGCAGAGAGCTATATTTTCTTGGAAAAGAACAGCTGGAGTTTTCTATTGCTTTTAGCTGAACAGTACTCGGAAGATTGAGTGATGTTGATATGGCCGTTTAAGTCTTCCTGACCTACGCCCTTAACAGCTACTGAAAGAGCTGTTTCCCTCATTCAGGAATCATTCCTTAGTCTGGCTCCCAACAGATACCACTACGATATGATTGCACCTTCGGTCCACCTACTCTGTCACTAAGCACTGAAGCCCCCTCACCTTCGGCAAAGTCTCAATTCATAGAGGGGGACATTCTTATTAAATATATATAAAAAACTTATTTTCTCCTAACACAGTTCTTAAAGTATATTATATTTTTTTCAATAACCCGAATTATTTATTAATCGGGATTGATCAAAGTTTTATGAGAAATGTCAACAGGTTATAGCTTTCTAAGGATCCGAAAAATAAATACACTCAACATATTAATATGAAATCTTAAAAATTACGAATTAAGTTTGTAGCA
Organism: Lycorma delicatula; assembly: GCF_047948215.1. Lineage (NCBI taxonomy): Eukaryota > Metazoa > Arthropoda > Insecta > Hemiptera > Fulgoridae > Lycorma > Lycorma delicatula. The sequence goes on along the minus strand of NC_134457.1, from coordinate 115,463,027 downwards.
GCCCAAATTAATTAATTATTAAAAAAACTGAAATATTCTCTTGGATGCTGTTTAAGGAGTTATTTTATTACGACTTGTTTCCATTACAATTTTTAAAACCAAACAAACTATTCGACATAACAGTTATACAAAATATAATGCTTCTGAAAACCTTATACCATACCGTGCAACATATAAACAAGATGGTTCAAAACGACTAAAAAAAAATATATAAGCCAAACTTTGGGCTGTGACTGTTCATGAGAAAATAAAGAAAAAATCCAATATAAACATACATCTGACATAGCTTAGTTTTCATTAAAATTTCCATTAGTGATTTTTACTTATAAATTTATATCTCATGAAAAAGATTAAAATGTTTTAATGATACTTTATTCAGTTTAAAATTGTATTGTTAATAAAATAATTAAATAAATATAGTGAGAAGTTAGTCAACTATTCAAAATGGCGATCATTTATCTTTTTTTAATAGAAATCATTAACAACTCTTTAAAATATTATTCTTGTCATATTATGTTTTAATGAATGAAATATTAAGAATTTTTTTCTATTATTATGAATGATGCAATACTACTATATTTGTTTAAATATGACTTCAAACAACGGGGTAGGTAGGAACTGGAAGAAATAATTATGAGCAAGTTTTTGTTTTTTCTAATAAAGAAAAAATGTATTTTATTTTTATGTTAAATTTACTAAATTTTTCTTAGGAGTTGGTGTACATGTCTGAATTAATACTATTTCTTAAATTATACTATTTTCTTAAATTTCAAATCGCTGACATTAACAAGAAAATAACGTAAATAAAATACCAAAACGTCGAAAACACGATTAAATTTAATAGATAGCATTGTAATTAATGCATAAGAATTTTATTTTTTATAAAAAATAAGAAACTTTCCTAGAAACAACTGAAGAGCTTGTACCTGACGATATAATCATAATTTAAAATTAATAACGGTACATTTTTTAATTTTTTAATTACTAAAGAAGCGTTCGATAAAATCACAGTCAATAATTTCAAACCGACAATATTTTTTTGGCTATCCGGAAGTCGAAAGATGTATTAAATTAATACGAACTGAATTTCAGATACGGCAAAATAATTATAAACAAGGTCAGACTAAGAAATTGTTATTATTTTCTGTCATTTTCCCATTAAAAAAATAATACAATGATAAAAGTACTCCTCCAACAAAATAGATCAATTTTTTACCAATAGCCGACTTTTTTAACACTACTGTATAAAATGTTTAGGCCGATAACACAAAAAAAAAATAAAATAAAAGAAACAGTCACTGAATCGGGTAGTAATCCATTGCATTCGGTCGCGGTTGAGAAACCACGTCCTATCATTCTACTGTTGTCTCGGTCTAGGGTTGTAATGACCTTCTGGGAGGTCACTGATAATTGGAGGTTATCCACGACAAACAATATTTAATCGTGAGAAATCCTAGTGTGATTATACCGAGGTTGGCAACACTGTATTATACTACACTTCTTCAGCTGTTCTCGAAGGTCATCTTATAAGAAGTTCCTACAGAATAGTGATGAAAGTTCATAACACAAACATCATTACTATTCAACATCCCCACCACCTATGTAGTTATCGAGATAAAAACAATATTACGCCATCTATTGAAGAAATAACACACTGAAGCTTAAATACAGTAAAGTACATACAGGAACAGTTACTACGTATTTATAAAGCGTAAATTACAACATACAAAAAAAGAAATTATAAACGGGTATAGAATAACAATTAAAAATGTTAATTTATTAATAAGGTGAATTAATTTTGTTAATAAACTAATAAATTAATATAAATATATATATATATATAATTTTTCAGTAAGGCATCCTATTTAATAATGTAAGGGGCTGATATAGCTTAAAGAAACTTAAAATAGATGCAATATAAAAGCAAATGAAAAATGCGACGCGCGCACGTGTGTATCAAAACCTTTCAAACGTATGCAGAATTTCCATCCATCCATGGCAAAATTTCTTCCACTGAATAAACGTTATCATGATACAATACGTAAATAAAAAGAGATTCATTCTTATGCTACATATCAGTACATAAATAGAAAAAAAATGTGTAGGGCAAAATAAAGTAATAGAACGACGCGGAAGGAAAACCTATTTAAGAACCATTCAAATACTAAAAAAACGTTACAGCTAAAAGCATAACTAAAGAAAATAAAGGGGTTTCATCATTATGAGATCTGATAATTATTTTATTAAAATTAGTACTTCAAAAGCAAGTTTTTTTTTAGTGGAAGTCATGTATATACGTTCAAAATAGGGCAAAAAAGTCACTACGCATTTTTCAACACAAATCTAATGGAAATTCCTTGTTTATATTCATTGATTGAAATTACAGCGCAAGAACATACTACGTTATAAAAACGAGACAAAATTCTGAACATAGCTTACGATTAGTAAGTATCTAATTTGAATTAAATTAAAAGCATATATCCACAGTTATAATCTACTAAACAATAATAACATAATTTGAATTACAGATTAAACATAAGTTGAAAATCATCCAAACCCACGTATGCTGCACAAAATCTGCAATACAAAGATGTTTTTAAAATTACTACTGTCATACCAAGAAATCTTCGTCAAAGGTGAGAAAATGATTAATACGACGAAGATACACCGTCGATTGCAAAGAAATGTTTAATCATCAAGATTTAAATTCTCGTAGTTCAAAATATAGTATCAGCTGTGTTGTACGTACTTGTAAGTATCTTGCAAAGGCTCCCGTTTTGCTGATAGTATAGTATTTTGAAGAGCCAAAAAAAAAAAAAAAAAAACTGAGAACGAGCGAGTAGAATAAGTTTTCAAAAACTGTTCAGCTTTTTTATTAATCGGGTTGAGATCATAGAGATAAAATAAATTAACATTAGTATCACTGGAAAAAAAATTTATTTTCAACGGATAATTTCTCTGACAAGAAATCTCTCGATACAAAAAGGATTCAACAATAATTATACATACAAAAAAAATCAAATCAAATCAGGTTTGCGTCAAAATTCGACATAAACCTTAAATCGAAGAGGAATAATAAATAAATAAGTCAAGAGGATTACGAACAGAAAATGTAATCCTTGACAGAAACAACGACAGTGACAGTTTACTAGAAGTAGGACCAAACTAAACAGGATGTATAACATACTTAACTTGTACAATATAACACAACAGTTAAAAAATGACAGGTCAAACATAACTCGCTTCTAGTAAAATCCTCAATCCTGTGTTGTAACATGCGCATACGCGCGCGAGCACATACATACACAAAAGCAAGAAACTTCCCACAACCGGACTAAAATATACGTACATACCATTCCCCAAGATGAAACTCTGATGCCAGATAATCAGATTAACGGAGAGGATGGATGTAAAGACGACCCATCAAGAGCCACCTCGATCTTAAGGCTCAACTATCTATAATACTCAACAAGCACATCCTACCCACACTAGCTAACCGAACGACCCGCTATACGATTCTTACAGCCCCATAATGATTTCGTGATAACAAGTAAATGATTTATCGCATATCAGCAAAAAAACGCACATGCGCGTGCGTACGAAAGCACACAAATGTTGAGGAAAAAATATTTATATGATTAAAATCAGCTAAAGATTTAAATAATTTATTACAACAAAATCAATTTTTAATAAAAAAAATCACGGTAAATTACTATTGCTTAGCATTAATAATAAGTAATAAAGAAAAGCGTTTCGTAAAATTACCAAGCCGTCTATTACACATAATTAATAAGAAAATATTGCAACACGAACAAAAATATTATTCTCTAGTTTTTTTATTAACCTATAGTACAAATAAACAGTGGTCATAAAAATAAAAAAATATATATATATATATATATATATAAAGTTAGTCATTATTTTCTGAAAATCAAATATTTTATTACCGTAATTACAACTGTGTTAATTTTTGATTTTCATACAAAAATTTTGAAAGTATCGTAATTCATGATGTATTGAACTATCAAATACTATTATAGATAAGATACGTAGACGACACACGAGTCATATATGATCCAATTATAAATGATCAACATATAACTATTTTAAATAAATTCAATAATTATAATGAAAACTTAAAATTCACATATGAGATGGAAGGGAACAAAAAATACACTACTTAGATATTGAAAATGAAACAAACTAAAAAATCATAGAAACAACCGTTTAGAGAACGTGTACATATAAAATAATACGTGTACATAATATATAGAACACTACAACATATAAAATAACAATGAAAACAAACTTAAAAAGGAAATAAATACAATAAAACAAAACAGAACTATCTAATGGTTTTGATAATGGAATTTTTGAAAAAATATATAAAAAATAATAATTTTACAACATTACAAGATAACAAAGAACCTACCTAATGAAAATTTTTTTCATACAATACACATATACAAATAAAATAATGGAAAAAATTACTGATGTTTACGATAAACATAAATATAAAAAAGCCTCCAAATCTAATAACCACATTTTAATATATTTGCGAAATAATAATAATAATAATAATAATGGAGAAAATTTAAGTGGAATATATAAAATCAAATGTAATAAAATATATATTGGTAAAACTAACAAATTTTTTTAAAAAATTCACAGAACATTATAACGCCTATAAAAACAAGAAAAAAGGCATAATATGGCTGACCATCTCTTTCTCTCTCTCTTTTACTGTTAAGCCTACTAAGCTAAGAACCACCCTAAGCTATTACTTCAGAGGATAATATGTATGAATGTAAATGAAGTGTAGTCTTGTACAGTCTCAGGTCGACCACTCCTGAGAAGTGTGGTTAATTGAAACCCAACCACCAAAGAACACTGGTAGTATCCACGATCTAGTTTTATTATGGCTGACCATCTGCTACAACATAAACACTATGTTATACAAAAATAATTAAAAATTTTTAGAGGTTTATAACAATAAAAAGATGAACATACTAGAAAAATACTAAATTTATAAATTCAAAGAAAACCATAAAATGATCAATAAACAAATAATTTTTGAAAATGATGATTTACTTAAAGACACAGTAAATTACAGAAGTTGGCAACAACAACATAATTGCAAAATATAACCCACATAATTCCAGTTTTCTTCACTTATAATTTTTATTTATCTTATTTAATCATTTTCATACAACCATAATATTAATGACGAACTGACGATGTGGGATAATCGCGAAAATGAACTCTTGGGAGTTTATTAGATGTTTACATAACTGTGTTTGGTGTTTTTGTTTAATATGTTTAATAAATTAGTCATCTAACTGAGAACTAATAAGAGTATCTGCTCGATAAACCTTCCATTAAAATTAAATCCAAATCAATTATCCTCAAGAGCTGGCCTCCGTAGCCCGAGTAGTAGCATCTCGGCCTTTCATCCGGTCCCAAAAAAAAAACTCGTCAAGAGGGAGGAGAAACTCTTTATTTAATAACAAATGTAAATGATTAATACCTATATTTACGTATTACCTAATAACTAATAAAATTGTACGTTATTCGAGTAAAAATAGAGTACTGTTTAATATAACTAGAAATTATTCATCAATAATGAAGATAATATTTCCTTTAAATTCGTTACAACCAAGAATTAACTGTTGATAACAGTTTAGCTTTGGCTGTGAAGAATTTAAGTTTCAAAATCTTTAATAAACTGAAAAGTATGTCAAAACTTAACAAGGGACGATACCAAAACAATTATTCTCGTTATTAATGATTAATTAGCATTTCTAGTTATATAATAGTACTACTATTAGTCGGGCGATGATAACGCGAAAGCGTTTATCGCCCTCCCAAAAAAAAGGATTAAATATAATATTATAATATAAGTAATAACTATTATAAATACAAATAATAGTAATATTGTTTGTACCTTACGATCGATGTATACACAATGATCCAGGAGAAAAGTGAAATAATTTTGGAACTGATTCTAGAGCTTGAAATAAGGAAAAGGTTCATACAAAAAAAAAAAAAAAACGCTTGTTATAGATGTAAGGCTAGCGAAAAATTTCGCCAGGTTTTCGGTTCTCCCGGTATAATGAGGTAATACTAAGATTTTTAAGGTGTTATATAAGAGTAACTTGATGATTTCTTATTTTTTTTGACCTGAAAAATCGAATAAAACGGATTCCAGATCTGACAGTTTTCTTGATATCCTACGTAAAATAGAAAAATTCGGTTACGAAAAGAAGTTTTGTTTCGGTTTGAAGTACAATAGCTTTGTTAAATGACTAATAAATACGTAAATTTTATTATCAGAACTTAAAGAGAATTCTAAGAAAACTGGTGTATAATACGTATAAAAAAATCAAAATAATCAACTTTTATTACTATAAACAAAACGGAACTTATTGAATATTTTTGTTAATATTTCATTAACAAAAAAAAAAAAAAAAAAATACTCATTTATTATATATATATATATATATATATATATTTCTTGTGTGCGTGTGTATGAAAGTGAACTCCTCCTAAACGGCTGGACTGATTTTGATGAAATTTTATGTGTATGTTTAAAAGGGATTCGAGAATGATTTAGATTCACAATTTGGTCCACTGGAAAATGTTTTTTTAATTAATTTTTTATTTATAAGTAGTTGTTGATTTTGGAATGTTTTACATTGGATCCGGCAGACTGCACTACCATCGCAGTATCGAATATTTTATTTTAATTTTAGTTTGTCCCGACAGTTGGTGCTGCGATCAAATTGAGAAAAATATTTCGTAATTTTGTGTTATTATTGTGTTACAAAAAATCGCGAGAAAACAGATTTTTAATAAATAAGAGGCTAATAAATCAGATGGAAAGGAAAACCAATCAGATCAATGCAAGATGGCCGCCGTCAAACACAACGACCAATCACAAAGAGCCCTATGGCCGTTGCCAATGTAAACAAAATCACAACTGATTAAGTAACAAGTAGGCAGCACTGCGATCGCGTTTAGAATTGTGCGCGTATTGAGAAATATTATATTATTATTTATTGAAATAACGTTTTAAAGTGTAATTAAAAAATATACATTGTGCAAATTTGTAAGGTACAGTATTGAAGTGAAAATGTTTTTTTATGTGTTGATCTTAAATGAATTTATTTATGTGTTGTTGATGTTGGGATGGTTAAGGTTCACAATTGGGTCCGGTAGGCAGCGTGTGGGTCCGGTAGGCAGAGCTGCGATCGCGTTTTAGAAGTTTTTTTTTTTAATTTTTGGTTTATCGGTCAAACCCCGTAGTTGGTGCTGCGATCGTTTTCTAGAAATTTTTTTTATTTTGTTGCTTTTTCGCATAACAGTTATTTGCGTCGTAGCTTAATGTTCTTACATTAAAATTCGTATTTAGAGAATAGTTTGAATTAAATCCGGTAGGTATGCTGTTCTGACAATTGGATTTATTTACATTTTGAATTTTATAAAGTTAAAGGTGAAATTTTATAAGGTTCCGTAATGTTTTGTAAGTTTCTTAATGTTCAGTATTAATTGTAATGATTTTGCAGCCTCAACACTTTTAGTTAAAAAATTATTTTCCACCTAATACTGTGATTAGAGAGTGGTGTGAATTAAATCCGATAGGTAGTGTTGTTGTTTTGCCATTTGGATTTATTTACATTCTGACTTTTATAAAGTGAAAGCTTAAATTTTGTTAAATTGCTAATGTTCAGTTTTTTAAGGTTTTATGAAACTTTCAATTGTTGTCATTTAATCTGTATGTATACTCAGATCTAGCAATAGCGAAGCATTGCCGAGTCTGCTAGAATTGCGCGCTTATTGAGAATATTATTTATTGAAATAACGTTTTAAAGTTTAATTAAAAATGTACATTGTGCAAATTTGTAAGGTGCAGTACTGAAGTGAGTATTTTACATGATTTTTCATGAATTTTAATGATGTATACACGTGCATTCAATAACAATCAACTTAACCTACAAATTTAAATTGTCAGTTCTCATTTGATTTTATGCAACTTATGAAGTACTCTTTGAAAATAAAAATTTAAGTTTGTAAAATAAATTATAACATTTATAAAATTAAAATATAAGTTACTTATAATATAGTTTAAAGTATATTTAAAAAATTGAATTTATAATGTTTTGCTGATTAATTTTATAAAAAGTTTTCTAAATTATTTTTAATTTACAATTATCTAAAATTTGGTAAAATAGATAAAGAGTGAGCAAAAAGAATAAAGAATGAGAAAAATGTCTACTAAAATGTTAACTACGTTGCTTTTTTACAGTGCTTTAATTTTTTTATAAATTGATTACTTAAGCTGTTACATGGTTACGGTTATGAAACAAAATTATTAAATAAAAAAAAATTTGTAGGAGGTACTTTTTTAGAATGATGTTAAATGAAAATTAGTAGTAATGTGGATGAAAGTTTATTAATTACTCTAATTATTAATTTTACGACGTTTCGATTTTTTAATTCAATTTTCATCGGACATCTCAATATTTAGTGAAAATAAATATTAACCATACTACACATAATTAATCAATAAACCCATTACAATAATACAACAATCACAAACTGATAATATCATACTAACAGTCATTTTAATGAAATTTAGAACAGATTCCTGCTAATTTTAAGTTAATTAAATTACTTATATTTATGTGTGCATTTATTACAGAATAATGCCGTGCCGGGACAACGTCTGTCGGGTCCGCTAGTATATATATATATAATTATGATAATAACACGGATATATACGTATGAACTCATAGAACTTTACAATCTACATTCTAAATTATTAAATTCTTTTCAAACGTAATATAAACCTTTTCAGTGTTTTACCGATAACTGGTTTTTAACTTTATGGATGATGTTTATCATTCAAAATATAAAGATTTCAATTTCAATTGACGACTTTTAACCGGACGTGAACGCCTCACAATACTTGAATCATACTTCGTTCTTAAATCAGGCCAAGGTACACAACGTAAATTTAAATTATTTTAATACTTTTACTAATTCCTTCAAAAAAATAAAAAAAACCATGAAAGTTATGAAATGTTTAATCAAACGCTTTATCTACTATAGTATTTCCTGGCTGAAATATAATCAAACTCTATTAGAAGGTAGAAAATACGGAAATACCTGTTCAAATTAAACAAAACAACATAGAACAATTAGAAGCAGGTAAATTAATACGATGTATCGACTAATGCATTTCTAATTTAATACATTTTGAATTACTGTTGCCAAAAGAGATTAAAGTTCCTTTAAATAATAAATCGTTAAAGTTATATATTTAGTCACGGTACCAAACACAAACACAAGTTCAAAAATAACGTATGAATATTTGCTATACGCATAGTATATTCGATCAGATAAAAGCATAGTAGCGTGGCTTATTAATGGGGTTCTTCGGGAGACTGGCAAAATAGGTCTGGTCCGACCATCTCTAATTTCCTGTTTAGAACAAACATCAGCGCTTAACTCCCCCTCTCATATCTATAATAGATGTCATCACACTATTAATAAAACTACGCCACGGTTATATAAAACGTACATTTCAATCGATTGATATACTACGATACATTAGTCCTTTATTCGAAATTACAATACACAGGTTAAAAATCATTGATGATAATTTTTTTACAGTTTTGACTTTTAACACAATTATGAAAAACTTAACGCATTTTAATACATCCGCATATTATCCTTTTGAATTTTAAAGATATGATCAAATTTTCATAACGCTAGTTTAAAATACGCACGCACTTTAGCGTAATAGATATAATATTTGTAAAACCCCTAATCAAAATTTCAGTTAAATAAAACGCAGGTAAAATCGAAAAAAACGTTCACGCTCAAAAATCCGTTAAAAATATAATCTCAAGTTAGATATCATTTCAACTGTTAAATAATCATCAGCTCCAGAAACTTAGAAAGATATTAATACAAAATTAAAACTTAAAAATAAATATTTTCCTTCCTAACTATTAAAAAATGAAAATCAGCAGAAATGAAACATGTTTGTATTTCTTAATTACAATATTTGTGTTATATTATAATTATTTATTCCACCAAACACAAGTTTAAAAATCATTATGTAATTTTAGTGCTACATACATAACTGTTTTGGAAATGTTTATTTCTTTAATATCTCATAAAATAATAAAATTAAATAAAACAAAAAATATTACAATTAGAGTAATGAAATCACGGATAAATTTTGATGGATGTTGATTGAATCCCCGTAGCTAAAAACGATTTATTTATTTTGTTTGTCTATCTCTTCTCATCAGTGGGTTCCACTGATTTGAGTTCCTGGACGCAAAACCTACGTATTAACGTAGGTTTTGCGTCCAGGTTTTATTATGTATATGTAGTTGTGGGATTTGGCAGTTGAAGCACAAAATTTAATGAATTGAATACACGAACGACCTATCATATATATGTATCACTGTCCGACCTGGGTTTGAAGGGAATGATTTGAATCAATCCAATGAGTGCCCAAATTTTCGTTTCTATGAAAAGAAAGAAATTATTAAAGAACATGTTGTACATCTGCAAAAAATCACGTAGATAAAAACTGTTTTCTCTCAATTACGTAAATACGCTTTCTTGGTAGAAATTAAAAAAAAAAAAAAATTATTCAACGTCGAACACATCCGCGAAACTTATGAACAATATCTGTCATTACAATTACTGGACAGTACCTTCCAATCAAAAAATCGTTTGTTTAAATATTTATCATTCTTATTTCGGCTGATAGTTTTAAAACTTTACAATTTTGAAGCTTACATGATAACAGCTTTTCACAGTCTTGTCGGTCTTAAATTCGGTTCAGAAGCGGATATCACTACTACTATTAATACTATGACGATGTGCGGGCGCGCGTAACCGTTATAAGTTAAAGCTAATATTATTAGATGCATGATAGCGAAGGTAAAGTGAATTAGGTTAAATCATTTGATGATTAAAATACTTCCTACGGTACGATCACTTTCAGCAAGTTCTCCATCAGCTATCAAATAATTCATTTAACGATCTCTGAACAGTAAAATGTGAAAACTACAAGGTTTGAATAAAAGAGAAATAACTGGAAAAGAGAAACAAAAACATACCAAATAATTTTAGATAATTTTACTAAGTAAATTATAAAAAAATACAATTATTTGTAGTATTATTTTAAGAATGTCGTAAATAAACGACAGTATTATTTAAACCCTAATATATTGTCAGCCTCCGTGGCGCAAGCGGTAGTGTTTCGGACTTTAATCCGGTGGTCCTGAATTCGAATCCCATTTTCGCACGCTACAAAATTGCCCTTTAATCTCATTCTCTGAAGCAATACCTAACAGTGGTCCCGGAGGCTAAAAAAACGTAATATATTATTACAGATATAAATATAAGTAAAAAATAATAACGCTAACAAAACAATACGTGTATGCAGTGTATTAATAAAATTATAAATTACGTATAAGACTACTTCTTAAATTAAATTATTTTTTGTATCATCCAAAAAAAAGAAGGGCCATGATTAATGGCCAACCACGTATTAATGTACAAAGAAGATGAAACTAGTCGGGTGATAGTTAATTTATTATACACCTATTACGATACTATCATCCGGTTTACTAAAATGCTACGATACGAATTATTAATAGTATAATAATAATAATACTCAGTAGTGTCACTATCACCTAAAACAATACAATTTTTTTCCCTCTTAGATTAAATAATTAAAATCCATACTGTAATTTAACAAGTAGTTAAATTAAAATTAAATGAAGAAACGTTAACGTTGAAGATGGCATAAGATCCCGTATTTAATTAAATACTAATTATTATTATTATTATTATTATTTCACCTTATTATAAATTATTATTATTATTATAAAATAATATTACACCTACTTTCGCTTATGACACTTATAAGACGATACAAATTAACTTAACAAAAATATTGAAACAACTTAAGAAATTAGAGTAACTAAAATCTTTTAAATTTAATTAGAAACAAGGATCGGTTGATTTATAACGATATTACTGATTTATAACGATTATTACTGAATACAAAACGACTCAAAATATCAGTCTAAACACTAATTTGATTAACGGAATTAGGATAAATTCAGTAAAGTATATTAGTATATTTTTAATAATTCAAAGATTATTAATGCCATAACCAAAATTTGCAATAAGCATTTACAAAATAAATCAACTACAATCTGAAGATTGAAAACCAACTGGATGAAAATCATTCAAACAACGAACAAAAACTGATCGACCACCAGTCTGTAAAGTGAATAAACGTTGGTAGCATGTACGATCACGACATTAAATTAGCAGGCGTTATTTTAAATGCCAGCCTTGTCTTTACGAACAAATGCACCTCCGATTTACAAAACAGCTGTTACACGAACAAGTAAGGTTTCTTATTAATAAAATGAAAAACGTTACTGTTATTTGCTAACAGCATATGTCAGAATGTGATAGCTATAGTTTATTACCTTGACATTTAAAAATGACAAAAATGAGCAACCACAGTGAGTGATATATTGTAAAAACACGATTTTGATTCCCAGCTCGGGTTGGTCATATTTTTTTGATCTACTTTGGGCTTGGATTATTTTCAAAATTAAAAATTTATTTTATTACATAAGATCCCGAGTTAAATTTTAATCCCCGCTGCGTTAAAGCAGTGTATGTAATGCACCACAGAAAGAAGTATATAAATTTTTTGCTTGACACTACCTGTTGAAGCCTTATTATTTACGAATATAACACATAAAGCATATCAGCTAAGAGATACTAAACGGCGTTCTTTCTTTGAGAGTACTAGGGTACTCGCCTGACACGTATATGGCGCAAATATGACCAAATGACTATGATATTTGTAAAGTATGATCCTTTAAATGGCATGCTATAAACGTTTCAGACATGAGCGTTTGTGGCGATCGAGTAAAGTAAACAAGTTTTGTCGTTTCTGAAAAACGGAAAAATTGTATTTCAAGCCGTTATAAAATATTTCGTTTTAAAAGGTTTAACGCCGACGGATATAGAGAACGAGTTAAGACTCCACTTTAAAAAATCCTTCCCCTTCATTTTCGACGATGAAACAGAAGACTGCTCAGTTTAAATGTAGTCATACAACCCTTAAATATGATTAAGGTTCGGGTCGCCCAAAAATCGCTACGACCGACAAAATCGTCAAAAATCCATAATGACGAATCATCGATCGCCGAGTTAATGTAAGCGAACTTAATGACTATGGAAACATCTCGGCATACGATCTCCACTACATTTTACACGATATTTTGGACGTGAAAAGCTTTCCGCTCGATGGTTGCCGTTTGTTAACAATCCATGAAAAACATATTCGACTAAATTCAATGATGTTTAGAAGCGATTGATCTGAGTTTTTTCGATGTTTTATAACGGTAGATAAAACACGGATTCACTATTACACGCTACAAACCAAACAGCGGTCCTACACAGTGTGGGTGAAAGCAGATGAGAAGTGCGAATAAAAAGAAAATCGGTTCCATCTGCAGGAAATGACAAGGATACGGTTTTTTAAGATTATCGTTGCAAGGTGCTCACTGATACCTAAAAAAAGGCAGGGCGATCACCAGGAAGATTAAGCTTCATCTGGACCAACTGAAGAGTGCTACTCAAGCTAAACGTTCACATCTGTCCAAAAAGAAAGTGCTCTTTCACCACGGTAATGCACCTGTACACAGATTTCGGTTATTTTTGCAAAACTACAAGACCTGCGCTTTGAAGGGCTTTTACATGAGTTGCATTCGCCAAATTTGGCTCTCAGGATTACTTCCTCTTCCAAACCTGAAGAAATGATTCCGTGGAAAAACATTTATTTCGGTAATACGGCCAAATTAGAGACAACCGCTTACTTTGCAGAGTATGAAAAGCTACATTATACTGAGAATATTAAAAAGTTGGTCTTTTTTTCCTGTTTAGCCTCCGAGAATCACTGTCAGGTATTACTTCAGAGGAAAAATGAGGATGATATGTAAGAGTGTAAATGAAGTGTAGTAGTCTTGTACATTCTCAGTTCGACCATTCCTGAGATGTGTGGTTAATTGAAACCCAACCACCAAAGAACAACGGTATCCACGATCTAGTATTCAAATCCATATAAAAATATGTGGCTTTACTAGGACTTGAACGCTGTAACTCTCGACTTCCAAATCAGCTGATTTGGGAAGACGCGTTAACCACTAAACCAACCCGGTGGGTTGGAAAGTTGTTGCTTTTTTCCTGTTCAGCCTGCGGGAAGCACCGTCAGGTATTACTTCAGAGGATGATATGTATGAGTATAAGTGAAGTGCAGTCTTGTACAGTCTCAGGTCGACCATTTCAGAGACGTGTGTTTAATTGAACCCCAGCCACCAAACAATACCGGTATCCACGATCTAGTAATCAAATCCGTATAAAAGTAACTACCTTTACGAGGACTGAACTTCTCTCGACTTCGAAATCAGCTGATTTGCGAAGACGCGTTCACCACTAGACCAACCCGGTGGATTAAAAAAAAAGGAAGTTGTTTGTCTAAATGCATCGAATCGCACGATGACTACATTGGAAAAAATCTAAAAAAATTTGTTTTGTTTGTCAGATCGTGAGATTTCCCAACCGCCCTCTAATTTAGTTCGTTATAAGGCCAATTGATTTGGTGAAATGTGTTTGATATTATCTTCATTTTATAAAACTTCATTTGATTCATCTCAAATTCATCTGATTTGAATTAAAATGAGAACCACTTCACCGAGCAAAGCTGTTTTCCGATCAAAGCTGACACGGATGCTTGTTATTTTTGACGACTGTTATTCATTATGGAAATAAACTGCGACTCGTGTCAGTTTGCCTGACAATTAACGTAACATAAACAAAAAAGAAATAACAGTAAAAATAGTAATAAGAGAGTAATAGTAGCCTTTTTTAGCTTATTTTTTTACTTTATCATATAAACTTTTTAATTTTTTGTCTCGAGAATTAATTTCGGAGGGATCATCTCATACCCTATAAAGAACCTACTACTACAGTATTATAAGTACTACAAAGAGCGTTAAATCTTCAAGGCACTCGGTCGATATTCCATTTCATAAAAGCAACTTTTCTCGTCAGCCTAAATATGATAATATTCTTGCTTAATCTACTTTTATTTCATTCTTCAAATTACTAAACCATAGTATACAACTACTTCTTGTAAGTAATTTCTTACAGCATTCTTTCCCACCATCCGCCAAAGTAAGCAGTGAAATAACTTTTCCTTGATCTTCAAAAACTTATTAATTTCTAGATGTAATACTTCTTTTTTGTATGAAATATAAAAAGGGTACGATTGACTCATTCGCGCTCAATCTACTTATTTTTATTTCGACAAGTCCAGGTCATTAATTTCAGTATGAATATCACTGAATAAATAAAATAATCTTCTTTTTTGCATTCGTATTTCGTACAGCCCATCTGTTTTTACCTTGATTACTACCTACATGACATCTTTGTGATTGATAAATTCTCCCGAGAATTGCATTATTAAATAAATAATCTTTGCTATTAAACAACCTATTCTAATCGTGAAAATAATGGAAAACGTTCATAATAAGCAAATATTGTAAAATGCTTAGTTTGCTTGTTACGGCAAGTGAAAGATATAGCTCGGATTTCAGCTACCACGGTAAAATGAAGTCGTACTGAAATTTTTAGGATGTTCATTAAGGGGCAGAATTAGTGATTTCTTTGGTTTTTGAACTGAAAAATCGAAAACATAGGTTCCAGAACTGTATCTGCAGTAGCGAGAAAAAGGTACACAATAACTTCGATAAATGTGTAATAAACGCATAAAACTATTAAAAAAAATTGGAGAGAACTTAATTCTGAATAAAATAGTTTAGGATACGTTTAATAAATAAAAAAAAGTTGAACTTAATCTAGAAACAGTACATTACTACTTTTGTAAGAACAGTTCTTATTTAATGTAAACAAAAACCAAATTCTTTTTTGTAAAAAATTTGTAAAAACAAAATTTACTGTTAAAAATTTCTGTTGAAAATTAAAAAAAAAAGCTGGAAATTGTAAAATAAGTATATACAAATTATCGAGGAAGAAAAAAATTATCGAATTAATAGTCGATAAATTATCGTTTATTTATAGTCGCATCAACGATAATAGTCATTAGCGAATTAAATATAACTACATGATCATAAATAATTAAACAATAGAAACCAAACACAATAAACAATAAACTAGAACAAGAATAATAAATGGGTTATAAACTTTGAACATCATCACTGTTTATTTCACTGGGCACACAGTATCCATAAGTGATCTAACGTAAGCAAAACCGCTAAATTAAATTCTTCATCCCAGTATCAAGAGAGAAACCGCAAGAGTCTTTTGATGTATTTTTTCCGGTTGAGTACACATCTGAACCCGGGTTTAATTGTTGTCGAATAGACCCGAACATTGGGCAGTGTATGAATAAGTGGTTTACGAACCACTTTATATTGCGTGCCCCACAGTTCTGCTGAAGAGAGCCAAATAAACAGACGGACGTTGGTTAGGTTTGTGTGTCCAATCCTTAGCCGCGATAGGATAACTTGGTTTCTTCTTTTGTATGGGATAAAAGTTTCCCGAACACGTTCTCCCGAATGCTGTGTAAAGCCGTGGTAGGACTTAGCAACCAGAACTTATTCCACTGTGTGGGTAGTTTGCCACCGATTGTCTTCTTGAAATCGCTCTCACATCTTAATTCTAATCCGAGGCCATTTGTTGCCGCTCTCTTGGCAGCCTAATCAGCCCGTTCCCGAAGATGCTGCAATGGTCCGGAACCCATACGAATAACACTGACTTGTTTATTCTTGAGAGGGTATATTAGATTATTTGAACGACAGGTTCAGATTGTCTACAGCTGAAGCTCTCAAGTACACTCATAGAGTCAGTTACTACCAAGAAGTTGTCGTCACTACCGGTCCAATAACTCTCTCGACGGAGTAAATTGCATAGGCCTCGCAAAAGAACACAGAGGAACAGGCACTAAGCTTATATATTATCTCGTTCTCCGGGAATATTAATGAACACCCACATCCGTCGGCCGAGACAGAGCCGTCTGAATACATGAGTGTGTACCCATTGTACTTATTATTTTAAAAATTATTATTGCAAAGTTGGCAATAAAATAACATCAGCTAATCAACGATGCGCAATACTGTAATGGTGTTTAAATCATTCTACCCGGGTACATTAAATATATCGGGTATTGTGAAATGTGCTGTTGTTAGCGAAGATTGTCTGTGAAATTTTATTATTGTTACTTTTGTTATTGAATTATTGATATTTTTGGTTATAGAGAAATCTTTTCGAATCTTTATAACTTTTCACCTCCTCTATGAATCATGAGACCTTGCCGTTGGTGAGGGGGCTTGAGTGCTCAGGGATACAGAGTAGCTGGACCGAAGGTGCAACCATATCGGAGAGGTATCTGTTGAGAGCCAGACTAAGGAATGATTCCTGAAAGAGGGCAGCAGGTCTTTCAGTAGTTGTTAGGGGCGTGAGTCAGGACGACTTAAACGGCCGTATCAACATCACTCAGTCCTCTGAGTACTGCGCAGCTGAAAGCAATGGAAAACTACAGCTGCTTTTTTTTTCAAGAAAATGTGGCTCTCTGCATTTTCACAAAGCAATAATGGAGGCGCCTTCCTTGGTAAAATATTCCGGAGGTAAAATAGTCCTCCGTTCGGATCTCCGGGTGGGGACTACTAAGGAAGGGGTCACCAGAAAATAAAAAATAACATTCTACGAGTCGGAGCGTGGAATGTTAGAAGCTTGAAAAAGGTTGGTAGGCTAGAAAATTTAAAAAGGGAAATGGGTAGGACAAATGTGGATATAGTAGGAATTAGTGAGGTTCGGTGGGAAGAGGAAGGCGACTTTTGGTCAGGTGATTTTAGAGTAATTAACTCAGCGTCAAATAATGGGCAGGCAGGAGTAGGTTTCGTGATGAACAAGAAGATAGGGAGGAGAGTGGAGTATTTCAAAACGCATAGCGATAGAATCATTGTAATAAGGATAAAATCAAAACCTAAACCGACAACGATTGTTAACGTCTATATGCCTACAAGCGCGCATGATGATGATGAGGTAGAGTGTGTATACGAAGAGATTGATGAAGCAATTAAACACGTAAAAGGAGATGAAAATTTAATAATAGTTGGAGATTGGAATGCAAGCATTGGAAAAGGCAAGGAAGGAAATATAGTGGGTGAATACGGGCTGGGCAAAAGGAATGAAAGAGGGGACCGACTTATAGAATTTTGCACGAAGTATAATTTAGCAATTGCCAACACCCAATTTAAAAATCATAATAGAAGAATATACACTTGGAAAAAGCCAGGCGATACTGGAAGGTATCAGATAGATTATATCATGGTTAAGCAAAGATTTAGAAATCAACTCGTTGACTGCAAAACTTACCCTGGAGCAGACATTGATAACGACCATAATTTGGTGATAATGAAATGTAGATTGGGGTTTAAAAACCTGAAGAAAAGGTGTCAGATGAATCGGTGGAATTTAGAGAAGCTTGAGGAAGAGGAGGTAAAGAAGATTTTTGAGGAGGACATCGCAAGAGGTCTGAGTAAAAAAGATAAGGTAGAAAATGTAGAAGAAGAATGGGAGAATGTTAAAAAGGAAATTCTTAAATCAGCAGAAGCAAACTTAGGCGGAATAAAGAGAACCGGTAGAAAACCTTGGGTTTCAGACGATATATTGCAGCTGATGGATGAACGTAGAAAATATAAGAATGCTAGTGATGAAGAAAGTAAAAGGAACTATCGGAAATTAAGAAATGCTATAAACAGGAAGTGCAAACTGGTGAAAGAAGAGTGGATTAAAGAAAAGTGTTCAGAAGTGGAAAGAGAAATGAACATTGGTAAAATAGACGGAGCATACAGGAAAGTTAAGGAAAATTTTGGGGTACATAAATTAAAATCTAATAATGTGTTAAACAAAGATGGTACACCAATATATAATAAGAAAGGTAAAGTCGATAGATGGGTGGAATATATTGAAGAGTTATACGGAGGAAATGAATTAGAAAATGGTGTTATAGAGGAAGAAGAGGAAGTTGAGGAGGATGAAATGGGAGAAACAATACTGAGATCTGAATTTAAGAGAGCATTAAAAGATTTAAATGGCAGAAAGGCTCCTGGAATAGACGGAATACCTGTAGAATTACTGCGCAGTGCAGGTGAGGAAGCGATTGATAGATTATACAAACTGGTGTGTAATATTTATGAAAATGGGGAATTTCCATCAGACTTCAAAAAAAGTGTTATAGTTATGATACCAAAGAAAGCAGGGGCAGATAAATGTGAAGAATACAGAACAATTAGTTTAACTAGTCATGCATCAAAAATCTTAACTAGAATTTTATACAGAAGAATTGAGAGGAGAGTGGAAGAAGTGTTAGGAGAAGACCAATTTGGTTTCAGGAAAAGTATAGGGACAAGGGAAGCAATTTTAGGCCTCAGATTAATAGTAGAAGGAAGATTAAAGAAAAACAAACCAACATACTTGGCGTTTATAGACCTAGAAAAGGCTTTCGATAACGTAGACTGGAATAAAATGTTCAGCATTTTAAAAAAATTAGGGTTCAAATACAGAGATAGAAGAACAATTGCTAACATGTACAGGAACCAAACAGCAACAATAACAATTGAAGAACATAAGAAAGAAGCCCTAATAAGAAAGGGAGTCCGACAAGGATGTTCCCTATCTCCGTTACTTTTTAATCTTTACATGGAACTAGCAGTTAATGATGTTAAAGAACAATTTAGATTCGGAGTAACAGTACAAGGTGAAAAGATAAAGATGCTACGATTTGCTGATGATATAGTAATTCTAGCCGAGAGTAAAAAGGATTTAGAAGAAACAATGAACGGCATAGATGAAGTCCTACGCAAGAACTATCGGATGAAAATAAACAAGAACAAAACAAATTTAATGAAATGTAGTAGAAATAACAAAGATGGACCGCTGAATGTGAAAATAGGAGGAGAAAAGATTATGGAGGTAGAAGAATTTTGTTATTTGGGAAGTAAAATTACTAAAGATGGACGAAGCAGGAGCGATATAAAATGCCGAATAGCACAAGCTAAACGAGCCTTCAGTAAGAAATATAATTTGTTTACATCAAAAATTAATTTAAATGTCAGGAAAAGATTTTTGAAAGTGTATGTTTGGAGTGTCGCTTTATATGGAAGTGAAACTTGGACAATCGGAGTATCTGAGAAGAAAAGATTAGAAGCTTTTGAAATGTGGTGCTATAGGAGAATGTTAAAAATCAGATGGGTGTATAAAGTGACAAATGAAGAGGTATTGCGGCAAATAGATGAAGAAAGAAGCATTTGGAAAAATATAGTTAAAAGAAGAGACAGACTTATAGGCCACATACTAAGGCATCCTGGAATAGTCGCTTTAATATTGGAAGTACAGGTAGAAGGGAATAATTGTGTAGGCAGGCCACGTTTGGAGTATGTAAAACAAATTGTTGGGGATGTAGGATGTAGAGGGTATACTGAAATGAAACGACTAGCACTAGATAGGGAATCTTGGAGAGCTGCATCAAACCAGTCAAATGACTGAAGACAAAAAAAAAAAAAATAACTTTTCATTGTTTTAATCAACTTATCTTGCATCATTTTCTTAAGAATTAAATTCTCTACAAGTTTTGATTAAAGGTTTTACGTGTTTATTACCCATTTAACAAAGTTATTTTATGCCAAACATTAAAAAAAATGTTTTTTTACCACAATCTATTGGTTTTCACTCCGGATTTCTCCAAACCTACGGCAAATACGGTTCTGGGATCTATTTTATCTGATTTTTCAAGCCAAAAAGCACAAGAGAAAACTAACTCTGTCCCTTAATTAATTCTTAGAAATTTCAGTCCGACTTCATTTCCCCGGGGTTGAGCAGAAATCCAAGTGAAATCTTTCACTAGCCGTAACTCCTAAAAGAAGCATTCTACGACATATGTGTTTATAGGAAATTTTTTCATTATTTTCACGAGTGGAATAATAGGTTATGAAAGTTCCGGAAGAAATTCGTGATATACCTGTATACGTATTCCATAAGCTATTTATAATCATTCAAACTTGTAAATGATAACTGCTTTAATTAAAGGGTAAAAATTAAATTATGAAACTGAGACCTATTGTAAAAAAGATAAAATGCCATTTACACAATTCACGGGAAGGCTTAGGTCTTTTACAAACAACTTATTGTACCTTAAACTCACTACTCTTTATGGGATACCTTGATCTTTTAACTCACCAGACCCTTTTTGGAAACTAACTGATATTCGTTACCTCGTCATAATCTTATGAATTCAAGTATTAAAAATAAATTTGATTGCTTATGTTTGGATTACTTTATACATACCCAATTACGGAAGTTAAAAGCTATCACATTAGAGAACTGAGAAAATAATTTATTCTATACAATGGATGCAATTTTGATTCTGTCGTATTTTTATCATTTATATACTCTTATCAGTATTACTGCTATAGTAAACAAGTTTAAAATATATTTTAATTAGTTTATATTATCCCTTTTTCATATTTTACACAAAACTTTAGTTTCGCACTTATAAAGTAGGTTAATTTGCTACTACAATAATCATGTATCTAGTGAAGTTCCATAATTGGAGCGAATTTCCTATATTGAAAGTACTACGTTAAAAATGCCAAATATAACATAATCTGATCCAACAGTATGCAGCAAATCTCTGATCGTTAAGCAAAAATAACATATAAAACGGATGGACTATAAATAGGACAATTATTCTTGAGGAATTTGATAACTAGTAGAAAGTAAACCCAACTACGAAACTGACAGAAAACTAAACCCGTTCAGATGGTTCCGACATCACTATACTATGTTGCACATTAAAATAAGTGTTTTTTCTCGATTGCATAAACAATTTTAAATGTCTCAGTCCGACTTATTCATGAAAAGTTCGTCTTGAACATTAATTTTATCACTATTATCTTCTTGTTATCTCGGCGCCAATTCATTGATGTATGATTAAAAGTTTTATCCTCGCCAGGGGCCGTTCAAGTAATAAGGAACTTATTTAAGGAAAAAAAGGTATGGGCTTTGCTAACTTACTCCTAATAGGTGGAAAGGGGATAATCAGACTCACTCGAAATATAGGAACATCAACCGCAAATGGACAAAAGCGTATCGGCAATAAATATTTGAATAAAACGAATTGTTTTATTCCCCTTGTATATCCCCTTGTACAAGGGGAAGGCACATCGGTTCGAATCCGACTTCATTTCCTTTTATTTAACTTTTTTTAAATTTAAATATATTGATTTCTTAATAATTATAAACCTGTGATTGTAAGAAAAAAATTACAATAAATAATAATTAAATAATAAAAAAAATTCTTTATTAAAGAATTGGAGAATCGTATTTCACTTTTAAATGAAATACGTTTAAATGAGGTACAGCAAAAAATGTGTATATGTAATTTAATAGGCGAACAAGGGAATCATGTGGTGTGAAATATAGGAAATATTTCCTATATTTTACCGAGTATTTTATAATATCGTGTTACATTAATTTTTATGTAAAACAATACGTAAATTTTATGTGGATAACTGTGGATGCAGGAAAAATCGGTGGGCATTATTTTTTACGATAGAAAAAAATTCCAATAAAGAGCTACCACAGTAAACAACTTTAAGCGTTTTTTGCCTTTTACTACAATGTGAATAATTTAAATAAATAAAAAATATCATATACATTACACGTTTTACGAGCACTGGGTATGGGGTAACGGTCGGTCGCTTTACCGCTATAAAATCATCTACATGTGTCGTAAATGCTTTTTTTCTGTTTAGCCTCCGGAACCACCGACAAGATTACTTCAGAGGATGAATGAGGATGATATGTATGGGTGTAAATGGAGTGTAAATCCATTTACACTGTACACGACGTGTAGTCGTGTACAGTCTCAGGTCGACCATCTCAGATGTGCGGTTAATTGAAACCAAACCACAAAAGAACACCGGTATCCACGATCTAGTATTCAAATCCGTATAAAAATAACTGCCTTTACTAAGATTTGAACCTTAAAACTCTCGACTTCGAAATCAGCTTATTTGCGAAGACGCGTTCACCACTAGATCAACCCGTTGGGTTCATAGTTAATGCTTACTCTCACTTTGTCCCAAGGCAAAACGCCTGAAAACGACTATATTGAGCGTTCACATTGCGTCTTTTACATTGAGGGTTCAAAAAAAGAAAAGAAAAAGAAGCACCAAATATCAAAGAATTGTCCGCGTAAGATGAATTGATGAACAGCATTCATGACTTTCAATAACTGAACTAGAAAATTGAACGATCACCTCTGGGAAGGAGGCTGTTAAAATTTCTTTGGTTTCACCCACAAATGTATAATATTGCATATGAAAAATACTGCTACTTATTAACTTGACACTATTTCATTAACTGAGTAAATAATTTATAAGAGTTAAGCTATATTAATGTGAAATATTAGAATAAAAGTATAGCAGCTATTAAAACGCGTGATGAGAAAAAATTATTCTCCGATTCGTATACTTCAACAAACGTAGGAATTATTTTAAACAAAAAGAAACGCAATAATAAAAGCCGTACTTGTTCTTTTTAAATAGTTTTGATCGATTATCATTGCTAATTTTTGATTAGCAGGCTCGCAGATATCTAAATATCTGAAAGCCTTTAACTAAATTGAAAATTAACTTTTTTGCATCTTAAAAAACATCTAATTCTCAATTCCAATTTAAAATTAATTTTTTTTACATAATTACGAATAAAAATACACGAATGGATTAAAATATTTTTACTCATTATAGCATAAAATAATGAAAAATTTACTGTTTATGGAAATACTGCTTTCCATTTGCTATTGAAAGAGAAAGAAAAAGAATGGATTTCATATATTTTTTTTATTATTCATGACCAAAGAATATGATATATCTAAAAAGACATAAAAAGAAGCAGTATATTCAACATATTTATTGCTTGCAAACTATCCCAGATTACAGAATCTCTAAAACGCAAAGCTCACAAAAACTGATTTCCCCTATCCCTAACACCCTCCATTTCTCTTCCCGTACAATTCAGAGATCCCCCAATTCAGACGTAGTTCATCGGGGTGAATTCAAGATGAGCAAACTAGCGGCACAAATTAATAAGAGAAACAGCACGAGTCGAGAACACTCACTGAAAAACGAAGGGGAACCTACAATAGTACTCAATACCCCGCACTTAAAATACCCCACTAAATACGAAGACGTAATTTATATCTTACTTCAATATATGACAGACTGCGCTGTAAGACTAACTTTGCAATACGTCGGCTTTATTGTTATGTTTCAACTATGGTGAAATAATATTTGAATAATATTTTTCTACTTTTGCTACAAAAACTAAAATAAAAAGCTGAATAAAAATGGATTAAAAGAATAAATTATAAATCCGTTTAAAAAAATAAATAAATCAATCAAAGGAAGTAAATCTAAAATGTAATAGAATTGAATTTATTACCATTAATTCTTACCAATTATTGAATAAATAACTATTTTACAATAAGATTAAAATATGATTACTTGATTTTCTCTATGAATTTCTGAATTTGTTCTTCGTTTTCGGGGTTAAAAACATCAATTTAATTGGAACCAATCTTGGAGATAAAATACAACAAAGTGCACCGAATCAAAGAATCCGACAAATTTCTTAAAATTTTATTAACCGAATTCCAAAAAAGAAAAAAATTTCAATTCAATTTTTTTGATATCATTGATTAGTATTGCATTCTTACAGCGCAACGATTGTAATGTTCACATTTTTTTCGGTGGAAAGCTTAAGAGAATTAGTTGGAAAACTAGGTAACAGTATAATATATATAAAAGCATTTCAGAGAGCCTTAACTCAAAGGTAAGCAGTCTTTATTGTTTCTATGAATTTAATGTCTTATTTTCATCCAGATATAGTTTTTGAGTTCGTCATTTTCATACTTCAACGTTTTTTTTAATCTATCCGTAAAATACATATATATATACTGGTGCCAAAACCAAACATTTTAATCTGGATGATATGCTACTCACACCTGAACAGGCTAAGCCGCTCGAAAGTTTACAAATATCCCTACGCTTACTAAGGAAACTGAGGAGAAAGGTCGTTCCTAGTTTTCATTCTTTATTGAACCAAATACATCGGTAGGGTACGATCACTGAAATACAGATGTTAAGCTCTGGAAGGGACACCTTCATTCTGTTCACCACAGGAACTGGTTTTGCGGTAAACATCACTACCCTTAAGAGTATGCAGCTCTGAAAATTGTACCTGAAATGTTATACATGAGTCAGAGTCATTAGAAAGACGAGCAGAGATAGTTTAAATGAAATAAATGAATGTAATTCTTCTGTTTAGAAACGATAAATTACTTGCGCTGTCTCTACTTAGTAGAATATAATGAAATAAATATTAAAACCCACCTTAAATCAGACCTAAAACAATACTCTGTAAATTCTTCTTTATATTTTGAATTTTTTATTTGAATTATTTTTGTTGAAGTGCTTTTTATTTGTTTTTAAAATTTACTATTACGCTGCAGTTGAGCAAACACTACGCTTCTCAAACGGCGATTTATTCAATAGTGATCGAAAAAATTTCTAAGTTTATTAGTCTTTTCGTAACAAAAAACTTTGTACAAATTGGAATCACAGAAAAAAGAAACGGTGATTAACTATCAAAAATAACACGACGAAGGTTAAAGAAACACTAAAAAAAAAAAAAAAACACTGCTGTTTTAATTATAAATTAAATATATCTGCACTGACGCAACTGACAACAGAACACAATTTGATCAATAACTTTTATCAAAAAAATACAACGGTCTAAACCAGTCGATTCAATTAAGAAAAATTATAACTTCACGAAATCTTCCTTTCTTTATATCTTAATCGTACAATTACGTACCTCAATATTCGCTAAACTATTTTATTTCACCAGAAAAAGTATCAAGATCAGATGGTAATGAAAAATGTCCATTTTTTATCACAACCTTTTCAACACGGACAAGTTTTTTTTTAAATTTGATAATGAAAAATAAATAAAGAATTACTCTATTAGAAAAAAAAATAATAAGAATATCCATAAAAATGTCAAACGTATATGCTTTCATGTCGTAGGACAAACCAAAGATCAGATGACTCATTGCCCAAAAGAAGGAAAAAGGAATGTAAAACATGCTACATTTCTATTTAGCATTTCTTTATTCTATCAACAATACGATATTAATATTAGTTAGTAAAATTAATAATAATCTATAATCCTATAACATAAATAATTTAATCATTTTATTGAGACAGATTAAAATCGGTTAAATTTAATATAAGATCTATTTAATTTTTTAAATTAAAATTTAACAATTTTGTAATACAAAACAAAAAAACGCTAGACCCGTACTAAGAACGGTCCAATAAACCACAATAGCAACTGTTACCATCCTCGCATGTTCAACTGGCATGAAACGGGACCGCCTTTACTGTTCAGCACGGTTACACGGTCATACGAAATACTACGGTATGGTATGATATACTACTAGTATATCGTGACTATTAAATCGTCAAAGAAACGTTCCGTAAAAAAAAGAAAACAAAAAATAAACAACAACAGTATAATGATTTCCGTTGGAAAATAACAAAAAGAGAATAAAAACGGTAAAAGAGATATAAGAATAATGAGTAACGGAAATTTAAATTATAGAATATTTTAAATTGTAGAATATAGAAATTTTATATTTTATTACATTATTGTAAAATATTTTAGTACAAGTACAGGGGAGTTATATTCGTTAATATTTAAATAATGGGAAGTATTTCTAATCGATTTCAATAAAAAAAAAAATGGACTATGAATTATGCTACATAATTCTATTACTATAAAAGTTACCGGTCATTACAAAAAGTTTGAAATTACACCTAACGGGCAATAGCATAGAATAAAAAAAATATATTCTTAAAAAAATTTTCTTAAAAATGAACAGGAACAAAATTATGAATTTGTTCCAAACCATCTACGTAAATATTCAATAGGCATTAAATAGTAATTACAGAACAGCTTTTCGTCGAACGAGTACCTAAATACTACAAGGAAATAGATTTTTAATATTATGTACGCAAAAATGAAATTATTACTTTTCTTACAACTTTACCCTTTCTTAAATCATTACCTTTATTATTATCATCTAACACTCATCAATATACCTCTTCGGACATAAAACTTCTGACTAATCCTTCCTTCAAGGTAAATAAATACTGATCCGAAAGGACCAAACTTGAACTAATCAACTCGTTGACAGCTTTTACAATTTTAATTTTTTAAAACAAAACCATCTAATTTGTAAAATAAACAGATCCAATAAAATGCGAATGAAAAAGGGCCGGAAAAACCATGCCGGGTGAATAATATCCAATTCATTTTTTCAGTTGATACTAATTTTAGTATCAATAATATACAGATGTTTCCTGAATGATATTTACACTGTTTTAAACAAGCAAAAGTCTTTCAAAAACTGTGGGGTTAAATTTCACAAGTTACATAATCCACAGTTTAACCTAAATTATTCCTAAAATAATTATTCACTGGAAAAATAATAAATACATATTTTCACGGTTCTATTATTTTTCTTGAAAACATTTATTGAATTATCTTTATACTACGGTTATTAAATAGAAGAATCAAACATTCCTCGCAACAAACCCGTGAAAAAATTTTGATAAAAAATAAAATTCGATAAGCGATACAAATCTTGGCTGAACAGTTTATTTAAATCCTTTGGATATTTCCACATTAATTCCAGACACGGGGTTTTGTTAACAAAGGAAGCCTCACCTTAAATGAATATTAAGTTTTCTGAGCGGGGGGGGGGGCAATTTGCTGGAGTTTACATTTAAGCAGATATACACAAACTCGTTGATCAGGAATATGCTGCTCCAAGCCTGAATAAAAGTACTCTGATCTCCCAAGGGATTTTAGGTGGGAATGGATGCTAAACGACAGGGAGAACCTGAGATGCTCTTCTGGGTAGGATAATTTTCTTCATTTCGTGATCCCTTTGCGAGTACAAAATCCCATTATCACCATTTATCGCTTTCCCTTATCTTTGACTCTTTTCTAAACGATGGTTTTCTACGGATTTGCCTGACATGCATCGGAACCGTACTGAGAATTTGGGGACTTTTAGAGTTTATACATCTTCGATATTTGCGGAATTTGATGAGAACTGATATTGCTACAGACCTTTCCATCAGCTCTATTCCTGAAGCTGTCCAAAAACCCTGGCCTGAGGCTGAGATAATTATCGGGTAAAACTGAGTCCTTAAATACAATACAATAAAATTTGTCACGACAGTTGTTGATATAAAACGACAAAAAAAAAGCAAACTAAATTAGCTGTGTGTGGATAAAATACTTCTATTATTACAGAGCTTAACTATTTATTAGAAAGGTGTCTCCGAGAATTAAAAAAAAAAAGACTTCAGAACACGTAAAATATGTTAAATTCTTTTTTAAGTGCGACTCCAAGCTCTTAAAAAAATTTTACGTTAGGAAAGAAATTCTATACAATTTTATTAAAACGTAAAGATAAGCATTTTTTAAGGATTCAATAAATGAAAATAAAATATTTCTATACGATCTGAATATTAAAACCGAATAACTCTGAAAAAAACGCACGTTTATCAGACAAAATGTTACGGAGTAAAAGAAGTGGTTCTTTTTTCTTTTGCATTAAAAGTTAATAAAGAAAACTGAAGCTTTCAATAAGAAATAAAGAATCGACAAGAAACGAAGCAATAATTTTATACAGTAGTAAAGAAATTCAGTAGTACTTTTTATTCGACCATTAATTACAATTTATAACGTTATTGTTATTTTCTTTTACGATAATCGATAATACTACTTGCAAGTAAATTCCTATAAAATAAATTCCCCAATTAAATACAGAAAATGAGTGAGATGGAGAACGAGAAACATACTTTATTTACTCTTCAACCACAACGTAATTGTTTTTAAAATAAATTAATCATATTTTACTGAATACGGGGTTCTTTCTTACCCACAACCACTAATACACAATAGTCTAATAATAATAAAATCTACTCATTTTAAATAAAATTTATCTACAATTAACTAAAAGGAAAAGAATTCTTATTTTTTCACTCATTTTTTTTTAACATAAAAATACATAATAGGAATTAGAACTGTTGTGAAGAAAACTGAAACTACTTAAAAGAATTTTAAGTAATATAACCCCGATACATACATTAGAGTTTTTAGAAAATTGAATGTATTTAAACATTTTAAAGTGATATAACAGCCCTATTTTTACAGATAGAAAAAAGTTAAAAGGTTCCCTATAAAAAATAAAACAACAAAAAGTCGTTTGGATTTAAGTTCCGCATTAGTTTTTTCAGTAGTATAACTAGTAGTCTATCACTGCCAGTCAATGATTAATGGAAATACTTCAGTTAAAAAACCTTCTTGTTTTTAAGTAAGTAAAGTAAAAAACTCTAATTTTGTTAGCTAATCGTGGGGAAAATCGAAGCATAGAGTATTAACCAAAGATAAGTTTCATTTCATGAAAATCGTAAAACATATATTCCATATCCTTTTGTACAATAAAAATATCCCAAGATATGACTTCGTTTGTAAGTAACACACAAAACGTTTTAATCCTCCAAATAATTTAATAAAACTATAAACGGTGGGACGTAAGTCCGACAAATTTCTCTCAACAAATACAAAAAATCGCAATTAAAAAACAATGTTGTGGCTACATTCAGACTGTTAGTTAAATTAAATTACAGTATTTTTCGGAAATTTCTTTTTTTTTTTGCTAAATAAAAAAATATGAAGTGGGGATCATATGACTTCCTTGTAAGCCAAATTACATACACGCATTTTTTTAAATGAAAAGTACATAAAATTTATTTCATTAATGACTTCTGATATTTTTATTATTATTATTATTATTGAATTATTATTTATCGTTAAAATCTTTTTACAATCAGAGGTTAATAATTAATTATTAATAAATCAATAGATTTAAATTAAAAGAAAAAAGAGATGAAGTCTAATTGGAACCTTCGTACCTTCCCCTGCAAGATCCAAATATTTCAATAATTAAACTTTCATTTGGCTATAACTCTGGAACCAACGAAAATAAGTACAACTAATGATTCATTGTTGATTAGCTCACAGTGAAGTGCAGTTAAGAAAAAGTTCAAAATCCAAATTTTTTGGGGCTTTGGGCTTTTTTGGACACTTTTGGTTCAGTTGACAGCAATCAAAATGGGAGGTGCACAACTAGATGTTACAACAGTCCTAAATCCAAAATTTCAACATTCTACGGCTAATCGTTTTTGAATTATGTGAGATACGTACATACGTACAGACATCACGCCGGAACTAGTCAAAATGGATATTTCCATTGAAATCTGAAAACCTAAATTTTTCGCATTCAAAACACTTCCTTTACTTCCAAAAAAGGAAGTAAAAACAACTTTTAATGAAAACTTCTGAAGTTAAATAGAAAATTACTTCCCTAAGATTACAGTAACGAATTAAAGTAGATCAAACGTTACCGGTCCGACCTGAAACCTCAGTTTCATTGATACGTTCTTGCTCCGACAAACTACGTAGATCAGCTATTTGAAGAATACGTGGAGGAAAAATGATATTTTTCACAAAGCGGTTCAAATACCGTGTTCGGGTGGATTAACACTTCCAAAACTTGAGGAATCGATTACAACCGGATATGCAAAAGTCCTTCCGTACTCGTATCTTTTTTTCTTTTTCCTGTTTAGCCTCCGGTAATTACCTTTCTTATAATACTTCAGAGGATGAATGAGGATGATATGTATGAGTGTAAATGAAGTGTAGTCTTGTACAGTCTCAGTTCGACCATTCCTGAAATGTGTGGTTAATTGAAACCCAACCACCAAAGAACATCGGTATCCACGATCTAGTATTAAAATCCGTGTAAAAATAACTGACTTTATTAGGACTTCAACGCTGGAACTCTCGACTTCCAAATCAGCTGATATGGGAAGACGCGTTCACCATTAGACCAACCCGGTGGGTTCCCGTACTCGTATCTGCTTTTTCTTTACCGACACATTTACCTGTACTTTGAATGACTCAATGGGGATTGTGCCCGGGGAGTTCGCTCCCCGAGCAGGATCAAAACTTTAGGATGGCGATTTCTCTGATCGGAGTGCACGCCTATTGGGGGTGATGGGTGAAATTGCTTGCGATCGACCAGGGTGTTATCCGAGCGGCCCTCTAACATGGAGCTGTAGTGGGAGATTAGAGGTTATACTCAGCTCCCGATAGACCAAACTTGAGGACCTCTGGGACTTGGTTTATTGTTTCTTGCGGCTGTACTCCGATCGCTTAAATTCTTACGATCTGTTTGCGGTGACCGAATTTGCTGATAGATATGCTGTCGTGGCATGCTTGATGCATTTATGCACTAGGGGTGTAGTATAGTTTAGGCTGATTGTGGTAGGCGCGGGGTCTTCTTCTCCACGAGTAGGCTTTGCTTAGTTCCTGATGGCAACGTGGTAGCGTTAGGTGTCAGCTGTCTTCTTCGGAAGGCAGGACTCATTACTATCTCTCGTGGCGAATTACCGATGTAGATGTCCCTCGGGGCATCTGCATCGGTGGCATCTCGTCGTGGCCGGGCTGAACACTGTGGAATGTGATCAGTTTGAGGGCAAGAAGATGTCCTCCGTTAAAGCCACTACTGGCTCGGAACGGAGGGCAGGATCGTCTCCCCTCGGGAGGGAATCGAGATGTACTTTAAATGACACCGACACGATCCGTCAATTACAATTAATCCTATTCATTTAGCCGGGAACAGATGGAAAAGACATGAGTCATATCC
Source organism: Lycorma delicatula (assembly GCF_047948215.1). Lineage (NCBI taxonomy): Eukaryota > Metazoa > Arthropoda > Insecta > Hemiptera > Fulgoridae > Lycorma > Lycorma delicatula. The sequence continues at coordinate 115,430,974 of NC_134457.1, read as the reverse complement.
CGGCTCACAACAGTACGATACAGATGGATTTAAATTCATTATTGTAACAATGTACCTTCGTAACAAATTATGCGACGTATAATAGTCGCAGTAGATTCTTTCCAGGATATGCCGATTTATTCTATACCTAGAACGCAGTCACCTCAGCAATTTAAAAGTAGAAATACGAGAGACAAACTCCTCAATATTTAAAACATTATTAATATAATTAAAGGAGTCAGTGTAAATTCAGCATAAACTAGTCATAAGCATAAATAATCAAACAAGAGAACTTCCCCTATAAACTAAATTGATTCGTGAATAAAGCTTTACGCTTACATGTATGTCGCTACGCGATAATCAAAGATTTCTATTTATAAAATAGGCTTCATGACGATGATTTTCGACTGTATTTTAATGTAAAAATTAATAATCCAATTTAAAATATAATTTCATATTCTTTCTGCAAGTTCTTAAATGTACTGAATAAAAGAATAAAACGATCTTCCTTAGCGACACGACCGATTACACGAAGGTCTGTATAGCCCAATTTTTTTTTATACGTTTAGTTCTTAGCGGGGACGTGATTTTAACATATGTCCCGCTCATCTTGACTTTTGTACCGAATACCTTAACCTATTTAAAATTTTTCAACCCAGAAAACCGCGAACAGTCCTAAAACTTAAAACAGAAGAAATAAGAAATAAAACTAAATAGATTAAAATTAAAAGATTACAAAAATAAGACGCGAAAAACATTAATCACTAATATAGTACGGATAAATAAACTACTGTAAACATTGCGACTAACACTTGAACGTGTTAAAAATAAATGTCCTGTAGTAAATTGATTTATTTCAGAGGAGAAAAAAATATAAACTACAAATTATTTATTTAAGAGGTAAAAAAAGATAAAATCAGCAAGAAATAACGCAAAAAAGATTTTTTTAAAGTGTATTATCCAACTGTTTTCCTGTCATATTCACAAAAAGTTTTTTTATTAATAAATCAAGTTGATATTTATAAAATAAATATTTATTGATCACATTTAACATAGTCATATAAAATAAAAAATTAACATAAATTCTTCCCCAGAACGGTTGCACACATATACTGCACACCAATTATTTTATATTATAGCAAACTATGATAAAAATATTTTATTTTTAGGTCTCATATTATAATTAATTTTGTAACAAAGTAGTTTGATAAAACAATAGGATAATAATTGCTATACTACCCCGCATTTTATTACTGTTGTAATAATTACTTTTTTTTAAGAAAAATTACTTCCTCTTCAGTGTATTAGTTAGTAATACGATCCGATAACGCTATTACAACTAATTTAGGAAACTAGAGAGTCATTAAAAGCAAAGTTAACATCTGTATGATACATGCCACACTAAAATAGGAGCTTAAACATGTATTAAGGGTGTGTGTGCGTGTACGTAGACAGCTAGGATACCTATCATAATCAACCTAAACTGCAGTATATTATTAAATAAGGCGAGGTATTCAATTACAAGAGAAAGAAAACACTTTTCCCACAGTTATATGTTACTCCCGTTTGTATAATTAGGCTACTAGTTTAATAATAATTATAAATATTCGTATTAAAATTCAATTGTTCTTTTCAAAAAAAAAAAAAAAAACAGCGACAAGTTAATTAAAACACACCTAATTATTTGATGTAAATAAACTCTTCTTATCTTATTTTCTTCCTTCTCTTAACGGCTTCTGATAACGATAGTAATTTCATCAAAACGTTGTCTCGACTGGCAAATGGAAACCCATTGTAGATATTGAGTACCAATTTATACTAATATTGTACATTAAAAATCCTTGAAACAGACATAATAAAATAATAATAATAATAACAGCAAATAAAAGTTATATAAACACAATAAACAACTAACAAATGTTAACGACTACTCATCTACACTTATACATGAGCTACACAGAATAAAAAGCAAATACGAGAACAAAAAATATGTAACGATAATGTATATCAACAAACATTTACACAAATTATCAAATTGACAGGAAATATAGTTATTATGAAGCTGTCAATAACAGGAAACTGTTATAATGATGATATACAACAAATCAAGAAAACCCGCACGATAATCTAAATCGATCACTGAAAATCACGATTTAAAAACGGAACATAAAAAAGTGCTTGCATAATTATTCCCAGTTTTTCTTATAGTTATGATGACGTGTGTCATATCAACTGATAACGCCAATCGATTTCACTCTATAGGCAGGCTGCATATTACATATAAAATATATAAACACACTGACGTATTATATATGTAAGCACATATATACAGAGTGTCCCATATAAAACGCAACCCATCAATCAATCATCCATGAAATTTCAAAAGTCAAGCTTACTCCTTTACTCATTACTGAAATGGACTCGTCCAACATCTGAACATCGCGGCGACGCAGTAGAACACTACCGATAGTAACAACAATGCAATCATAACGTTCAGTGTATTGCTAGAGACAAGATAGTCTTTTCGCTAGATGAACGTGTTTTCATTGTTGAGTCGTACTTCAGTACAAAGTAACGGTTGCAGTGCAAGATTTGTTTCGCCATAAGTACCCAGATAAACCAGCTCCTAACAAAACATCAGTATTAAGGTTAGTTGCAATATTTACAGAGACCGGTTCTGTTAATAACAAGGAACACAAGAGATCTGCGTCAGTGTTGAATACAGATACAGTCGCTGAAATCAAAGACCGATTACTCGCCTCGCCAAATAAATCGATCACACGTTTGTCTGCTGAAATTAATTTGTCTAAATCAACTGTTCATCGGACGACCAAACAATTACAATTACGACCGTATCGCATTCAAACGGTTCATCGATTTCTTGAGCCCGACAAAGAAAAACGGCTACAATATTGTCAACGGCTCCGTCGATTTCTGCGTGAGGGAATTAATGTTATGGATTCGTTATTTCTCTCAGATGAAGCCCGGTTTCATTTGGATGGCTACGTAAACAGCCAAAACAGTAGAATTTGGAGCGCTGAAAATCCCCACGTTTATCTCGAAAAACAATTACACCCGCAGAAGTTGGGCGTGTGGTGCGCGATATCGCGGAAGAAAATAATCGGTCCTATTTTTTTCGAGTACACCATTAATGCAGAACGATATTAGGATATTTTATTTCAGTTCATCGCACTCTTGGAAGAGAAGACAGACACTGCTGGCTACAACATGACGGTGCGACATCGTACTACACAGGTTCAACTTCTGATTTCGTTGAGGAATTCTTTGGTAATCGTGTTATCGGTCGAGGCTTGTGGCCACCAAGATCTCCAGATTTGACTGCGGCGGATTTTTTTCTATAGGGTTACCTCAAAGAAAAAGCCTACAGCAACAAACCACGAACACTTGAACAATTGAAAGTCAATATTGAACAAGCTGTATAAATATCCAGCCACAAACTTTGAAAAAAGTTGCAAGAAACGTTGTAAAAAGAATTGAAGCTTGTATTCAAGAAGATGGCGGCCACTTCCAACATTTACTCTAAATGTAAGGTAATGGATGGTAATAATAAAAATTACATTTACATTTACACATGCCTTTTTATTATTTCAATACCTACCAATATAAGGTTGGGCTGCGTTTTATATGGGACACCCTATATAACACATATATATGTAATACTTAAGCACATTATATAATGTGTTTCGCTATAGCACATAACATATAAAAAAAAATTGCATGTTGCACGTAGAATGATATGACACATCTGAACGACACAAAATTTAACAAAACCGTCATTAAAATAAAAACACAACATAGATCAGATATACGCTATTTTATCAGGTAATGAACGAAATCTAAAAACTTTCAGACGAGCACCATTTTCAATATCACTGAAGAAAGTGCAACAAGAGTCTAGAAAATTATTCTAGACGTATATATTCTTAGAAAAATGTAAGATTTAATTAATTTTATAAGAGTATAAACGTTTTTTAAATCATCAAGATCAACCAACGAATAATAAATAAAAACACAGTTCTTACTTGATTAATAATAATATTTCGTGGTTTTACCTTTTCAGATGATCCACGATAAAAATGTGCTATAAACAATTTTAATACTAACTAATAACTATCTGCATATTTTTATTAAAAAAAATTTGAAGGATCCCGGGCCATCTTTTCTAACTGCAAACCAACACTGAATCTAATTTTTTAGGGGCACTCTGCAATTCTGTTGATGAGAAAATTCATTGGCATTAATAAAAGGGTTAAACACATACAATTTTGCTTTTAAGAATTTGAAAATATTTTATACTGTATTCAGCAAAGCAAAAGAATACAATCTAGGGTTGTTCCCTCGTCGTGATCGAAATATTTTATACTCGCGTATATATATATATATAAAATGAATGGGGTCAAGAGAATCATAAACGATAACGAATAAATATTCACAGCAGGAGGCTGTCCATTTCAACTCTAACTTTTTCTCACTTTTTATTTCCTTTATCTACCTGTGAGGTTGACCCCACGCATGTAGTTTATTAATCGAAATTTTAGGAATTCAAATTTTAAGCAAACTTATGATACTTTTGTACTTAACTTATGACTTTAGTAGAAAACTTATGATTTTTTATTTTATTTTGTATCATACAGAAATGCGATGCAGCCAGCAGTTACACAGAGAAAGAATCGACTTGCCAAATTTTAAAACGTAAGCTTTAATTATCTGCAAAACGTAACGTATTTAATAATCGAAGGAATAAAATCAAAACATATATTTAAGAATGGTAGGATTAAACTAGTGTTATCATTAATGAAATACTAAAACTGTGCGAATTGAATAATTCGCACAAATAAGTACAGGAATTTTTAACTTAAGAAAACAGAATAGATATGTGAATGAGTTCGCCCTTAAGCAATTTTTGTACAGTCTGCGACCGCTTTATTATACTTTATAAATAAGATTTTTAAATTTGGGGTAGAACTTAGTTTTTCCTAATAATTTACGAAATAGAATTTCATTATCTGCAAGCAAATAAACAGTACACAACTGGATTCAGCTATGCGAGTTGAAATGAGCGAATAGACATATTACATTTCGAATTGCTTGATGGATTTAAAAAAAAGAAATGATAAAATGTTACTAATTATGATACTAAAACAAATAACGCATTCATAAAATTCTTGCCAAAATGGCCAAAACGCCCTTTTTACGAAGTCCAACATTGCACCACCTATAAAAGGCCATTTTATAGGTTTTCCTGAATCCAAAATTATGTAATCTCATTACTTTTTAATTATATCTTGTTTTGTAAGGATTTAATTAAGGGAGTCTTAACTCTTTTAACAATAACGATACAGCTAACTTTTAAGAACGTAATATAAAACAAATATAAAAAATGTAAAATAAGAAAAAAAACAGGACAGAATAAGTTACGTCTTTTAAAATTAAATGGAACTCAACTATTGAAACCGTCAACCAAAAGGTGATTAATTAAGTATATTTATGACTATAAAATATAAGTACTGTAATGATAGGAAGATGTGCTGAATAGGGTACTATTCCGTTTACAAAAACGGTTTACAACAATCATTAATTATCGGGAAACTACAAAATTAATCCCCAACAAATGTTTCTTGTGGTAGTAAATCCATATCAATATATCAAAGAACTGATATCCTGTCATTAAGTGCACTATTTCAGATCGAAACCGAAGTTATTCTAACTATTAATAAGAGACCTCCTTTGATGACTGTATTGATGAACAAGAAGTATGACATGAAGATAGTATCAGCCTCGAAACTCTACTAGTATAAAACAAGGACAAAGCTTAGGCTTTGTTAAATATTCATTCTTAAGAAAAATGTATTAAGCAGTACATTTCAAAAGTAAAATATATTTTTATTATTTTGGTTTACTCCCAATAACGATATTTTTTCCTACACTGTGTGTAAAGAGAGATAAAGTCTGAAAATAGAGCTTGTCCTCACGTGAATTTATATACAGATAATACGCTTCATAAATTATTTGGGAACATTAAAGTTATTAATAAAGGAAAAATGTTAGCATTTTTTTTAATGTAGATCGTCTGTGAACATCATACAACTGGTACAAAAAAATAATTTAAAAAATATTTTCGTACATTTTTTTCATGTATATTATATCAAGAAGTTTCAGGCTTCTAGTGTCAAAGCAAAGAAGTTAAACAATTAAAAAAATTGTTAGTTTCATTCAAAGGATACTGAATAAAATAGTTCAAAAGCTGTCATCTTTACACTAATATGGCAGTAAAAGAAATATGCACATAATTACAGCACATTTACAAGAATAAATTGTTTCACTACAGTATACTCCCTATTTAAAACAGTTTATTTACAATATCTTTGACGGTGGTGAATGAATTCGTAAGTTAAGGAGTTCTGAAACGAAGAGAAACGCCTCTAAAATTATTACGGTAATAAAACTGAGCATATCAGCTATTTCTTATTACTTAAAGCATTTTCAGTAAATTACAACCGCTCATTGATACAAATAAAAAAGTATCATATTACCTAATACGACCGACGCATTCGGTTTCAAAGAATGTGCGATTTGTGTAAGAATTACTGATCCGGGTTAGTACCTTTGTAATCGATCCCAGTTTAGGATAAATAAATGCAGACAAAGGCAACTAAACAATTTTTTGGTAGAATAATGGAACTAACAGAAGAAATATGTTTACTCTGTTTTGAAGTCATTATTTATATATATATAGGGAAAGGGTTTTTGTTTGCTCGGGATAAACAAAAAAACTACTCGACCAATCGCAACCAAATGTTTACCCATGTTACTTGGCATAACTGAAAAGGTTTTTAGATATATTTCACTTCGAAAAATCTCGAAAAAGAAAAAAACAAGGGGAGATTGCCGTTGGAAGCACAAACTTTAATGAACTAGGTTTGAACTGAATAATTCGAATCAATCGAATGAATAATATTACATAAATAATGAATTACATTTACGTTAAATAAAGTAATATTAAATTTAATATTTAAATTTACATTATGCATCTCCATATAGGTGCATGAGGTATGGATTAACCGTGACCGCATTTTGGGTAATAGATTATCCCTTTCGCTCGATGAGTGTGATATCCAGTTTATAATATGAAACACTAAAAAGATAAACGAGCCGGTTACGTGATTTATAAAGATTTTGCACGAGAAACTGAAAATAAAGGGTTTTTACTAATTCAGTTTTGTAAATACATTAAAACGATAAGTAACGGGAGTAAGAGCGACGGTTAAAATGGATCGATTGATTGTGAACGACCGATTTTAAAGTCGAATGAAAAAATTGTTTATTCACTGGCGGTAGTTATGGGTTTCAAAATTTCAGGAAGATCTTCGGGGATTTGTAGCGGCGGCATTGAGGAGAATCATGAAGAAGAATACTACAGCGATGATACTGAGGGATTGCCGTCAGCCAGAGTGAGGAACAATAAATGCGTATAAATCCTTCAAGCTAACCTAAACGTTTTTTCGTTATGTCAAATGCTTTAGCGGCATTATCGATCAGTGATTTGCGGATAAATTCTCTCATGTACACGCACGACGTTGTTTTGATGGCCGATGACGTGCGAGAACCGTAAAAGTGATAAATAAGCTTTGGGAGTATTCAAATAAATTAACTTGACTATAAACATGAACGAATCAAAAATAGTAGTTTTAGGAGTAGTGGGCTCGGGCGGAACGAAATATGGTATTACGTGGATCAGCCGATCAAAATTGTGAACGAGTATAAGTGCCTAGAAATAATATTTTCGTTTTAATTGTCATTTTCTATGAACATTAAAAGCAGATCGAACGCAGTAAAGTTCGAGATTAATAATATCTGAACTAAAATCTGGATTAAAATATTTGTGAACGATTGAGAGCTACGGTCCACGAAACGGGTTGTATTTAATGCCGTAAGTAGGACGTTAGTCGCATATGCAGCACAAGTGTGGGGGTTTAAGATAAGGAAAGATCTGGATAATTTCTTTCACGTTTAAAAAAACTTTGTTTTTTGTAAGTTTTATAAAAGACAACTCTCCGATTAAATTATTTTTAAATTGTTTAGATCGCCAAAAAATGCGCCGAACTATATCCCGTACTTTGGTATCGGCAAAGTTATATTGTACTCGTAATGTACAGGTTAAATCTTCACTTTAAGTTTTAAATACATTTAATTCCCATAGTACCGACTTCCCTGTAAAGTATCTACAAATTGCTTGAGAGAAAAGGTAGGTCAACAAGGTAAGTGAATAAGAATATTTCATTCGAACGATGCTGACTTGTCGGGTGTACATCGTGAAGTCGGTTAGGAATCTGCGTGGGGGTCGATTAATAAAAGACGAGTCGTACGAGACAAATGGACAGATAAGCTGTGAAAATCATACAGTTTACGCGTATTTGAAAATAGATTCTGAAACTAGGAGTTAATATGAATGATAAGCACAGTTTTATGGCCACTATTTTTAAAGTCTTTACTCTCATCATACCTCATTCCATGTAGAAGAGAAGAAAATAATGCGTCCATTTTTTTATAGTAGAGAAAAAGAAGATATATTTCGTTCTACTAGCAGATGCATTGTGATGATGCGGGGGAAAAAACGTAAGATTGAGATTAGGTATGGAAGTGTTCCAGGAGGAATACGCGAGTATTTGAATGGTAAAACCTCTTTAGTATTCTGTTGGATATGTAAGAGAGGCGTATTAAAGGTATAACGGCGTCTTAATAAGAGAATAAAACTATCAAAAAGACTAGTTCGTTATCAGTAGGAAGTAAGATCAGTTGGTCAAGGTCGTTCTGGGCTTGTATAAAAAAAGGTTTGGGGTGTGAAATGTGATATGTTGTTTACGAGCAGCAGTTATGCCGGTTAATTCGGAGGGGGGGGGTTACTTATTTATTGTTAAAGTTTGGAAGGTCAGCCACTTCGTCCTATTATGTCTCAGAAGTAAATTAAATTAATTATTTTGTCTATATAGATGTCGAAAAGGTTAATACATGCAAAGTTATCAATAAACTTAATAGATAGATGTAATCACTCATTCATGAAATACAGTACTAAATACAAATGTTTTAAGTGCAATTTTTATTCCTTTATATTCACTTCTGTTTGTTTAAAATTTTGTGTAGTTTTACCAGCCTAACTGACGGTCATGTATTAAGCTAAGTGAATTAGTTTTATTTTATTTTGAAAAAACCGTTTACAAAATTAGCTATAATGGTGTTGAAATGTAATAAATATTCAACCACAAATGATCTTAAAACATAAAGTACAACCTATGCTCCACGCTAAATTAATTTCGTTAAACATAAAAGCTTTCAAAGCATTACACGATTCATCAGCAGCTATCGTAAACTATGCATTAAACAGGCGTAGACTTCTTTTATAACTGACTGATACGATGACAATTTCACCCGTAAGAATTCCTTTCGATCTCAACATAAATTTTTCCAGTCGCCTAATTAATATACCATTTACATACTGAGGACAATTTCAAAAGTCTAATATTTTAATAAAATTTCAGTAACGTTTCCTGAAACATTTATAATCACTTAATGCAATCATCAATAAAACAACAGAATGAAAAATGTATTTTTTCCAACAGAAAATAATTCTCGAAAAAGAATACGAGTGAGTACATTGCAAGATTGTTTGCAAAACTATTGATACGATTATGCTAACACAAGTTTGTACCAAAATAGTCTACAAAAGTATTGAAAAGAACAATAAATTCTATTAGAAAAGCGAATAATTTAGGCTAATCATATTTTTATAAAATAGAAGAAGAATTAAAAATAATCATTCGTACACAAAAGCATTTAAGATATCTTTCTACATAAAAAAAGTAAAATAATCAACACTGACAGGTATTTTTGATTACATGAAAAATGGACATATAAAATAGCAATGAGAATGAATAAATAAATAAACAAAAGTGGTAAATTATAAATTATCATATAACACACAGGAACTAAATTAACGAACGTGAAGTATAGGATAACGTACACAAAAAAATAAAAACCGAAATATACCTGACCAATATTACAATGATAAATATTCGTCATTAGTAATCATCAAGATCGAATTGACTTTAAATTTGTTATGCTAATTTAAAAATTTTAACTTCAGCAAATTACAACTGATGATATCATTTTCAAATGCTAATAATGTTAAATAAGTAAACAGGCAACCGAATAAAATTTAAATAAAATTAGATAATAACGAGATAAAAAAAAGACGGTAATACTCGTACTAACTCTTATAAGTAACTTGATCACGCGTAGGTTTATATCCGAAGGAAATAAACTGTGAAGTACTGATCTAAAATTAAAACTTCAGATCGCATATGAATTGTTCCCCTGCTGAAATCAAATCATGTATATACGCATTATTTCACCCCAGAAAGGGGTAAATAATTTCGCGCTTACGCTATCAGTCCCAGTTTTTTTTGTTTTTTTTTTTTTTAATGGCTGCGACCAATAAAACACATGAGGTACAATAGGTCATAATTTTAATGATGTTTGGTATATACTCGTATCATGTCAATGAGGTAAACGGAATGAAGGTGTCATTTATATTCCTGAACATCGTCTGAATTTGGATGAGCTTACCATCCAGATATCCGACCTTATATTCAGTGAAGGAAACGAGGAACCACTTCACTCCTCAAATACCTTAATAAGCCTGGTACGAATTTTTTTTTTCTTAACTTGCGATTCATGTCACATCGTCAACGAAAATTAGAGTTTTGACATTAAATATATTCATTATACAAAATAGACGACCATTAAAATAATACATACTTACCGATTTATCTTCAGGAGCAAATTATTCTTTCTAGCCGTGATGTAGTAGGGCGACTTAGATCGCTACCATACTAACGCACGCACGGAAATAAGAAGTACCGGTGTAGATGTGCTAAGGCCGTGTTCGGCCTGCTTTTTCATAATTTTAACGTAATTATGACGAAACACAAAATGAAAAACACTGGAATGTGTTTCCAGTGAGGCAATGAAAATACTAAAATAAGCGAGAGGTTTGGGAAGTTTATGGAATATGTATTCAGTTTTCAATGAAATAAACACTGGTTCATTAAAACAACTGGAAGGTTTGGGAAATCCATACAAAAGATCCAGTGTTTTAAAGGATAGTTTCTTTAATCGTTTTATAAGATAAAACTCCCAATAAATACCTAAGTGTGTTGTGGCACTGATGTTACCTTTATAAGAGATAACTAAAGAAAATGATATAGCATTAAGGCAGATAAAATAATCAACCGGTCATGTTACAAAAGGAATATACTCGTCCTGTTTCAAATATTTGTTTATAGTTAGCAGCAAAAAGATTACAGTAGTATTAGTTATAGAACTACAAGCTCTCAAAGAATAAGTTTTTTCTTAATTAGGGGAGTCCATTACACATTTAATGAATTTCAAAAGGAAGGCGTTCAATATGAAATACTTGGAAAATTTTTGTCAAACTTATCCATTATTATTTATAAATTAATTCATGTTTCCTTATTTTTTTCGTATTTACAAATATTTTGTTAAGTGTTTTAAAGAAAAATGTACTAAATAGAGTACAGCACGTAAATGTGTAAAAAATTAACATTATTGAAAAACCAAATAAACGAGTAACTAATCAGAATCTTAATATAATTAATAAAGTTAAATAAATAAATAACTTAAGTAAATAATCTTGTTCAAATTAAAACCAAATTCGCTACCCGAATGTTAATAACTTATAGATTAATAACAATTTTTATAAATGTATTTGTTGGCAGAAGTACATTACTTTGTTGCTTTACATTAACTGTCCCAACTTTCTTAAGGCTATGACGCGTGTAAACCAGCCGAGGTACTATTAAGAATTAAATTTCTCGAGGAGTAATGATGATCACTATACAGCTAGATTTTGTAGTGAACAGTGTGTAAGTGTCATCATCTAGGTGGGATCGGCATAATCCACCAGTTTGATCTTGTGGTGAACGCGTCTTCCCAAATCAGCTGATTTGGAAGTCGAGAGCTCCAAAGAAGGAAGTCGCGAGTTACTTTTATACGGATCTGAACGCTAGATTGTGGATACAGGTATTCTTTGGTGGTTTGGTTTCAATTAACTACACATCTCAGGAAAGGTCGAACTGAGAATGTACAAGACTACACTTCATTACATTCATACATATCATCCTCATTCATCCTCTGAAGTAATACCTGAATGATAATTCCCGGAGGCTAATCAAGAAAAGAAAGAAGGTAGGAATGGCATACCCGTAAGCAATATATTACATCATCAAAATCTTTTTATGACACCTAACATGCATTATACGTATAAATTAAAAAATACATTTTTAATAAAAAATTGAAACAATTTAACTCTTCCAAAAATAATGAACAAAATTTCAGAATGTGAAATGAAGACTGCCATAACTATTACTTAAAATGTACAATTATTTACGAAAACTGAGAGGCAATTAATTACTAAAATTAAATATGTTCAACAGAAAAAACGTTAATGTTAAATTAAAGGTACCTAATTAATTTTAATTTCAGCAGATCAGACAAAGGAAGTATCATAAAAGTTGCGAATTAAAATCTTGTAGTATTGATTTATTCAGTTAGATACAAACAAGCATACCATTATAATATCGATAAAAAATAAAACAGGTAAATAAAATCACGTTAAAAACATTTATATTATTAAAAAATCAGACTTAATTTCCTGACAAAGGTAAAATCTACGCTCAGGAACGAATAATGATCAATATTACTTATTGATATATATATATATATATATATATATATATAAATATAGGTATAGATATATCTATATATATATATTTTTTTTATGCTGAAAAAAAAAGAAGAAACAAAAAGTAAACAAGCATTATATAAAACAAGGTAAAACTCATGCCAATCTACATAAACGACTACCATTAGTTATTTTTGTAAGTAAATTAGTTTTGTATGCAGATTATGCGATCCTGGTTGCGTCTCATAAATATAAAGACACACTGTTAATAGTTTTATGTAAACCGTCTGCAATACAACTTTAAGACACGAGTTAAAATCACACAAATCATAAATTTAGTTCCTGAAAGGACTAGATTTTTATTAGTTTTTTCTTTGTGGTCTTATCTAGAAAAAATTAGGTCGACTAACTCTCTCGGGTTCGTTGAATAAAGCATTTTAAAACGGGTATATTTTGCTTAAATTCAACTATTATTACGACTAATCGGGTACCTCGTCAATTAACATTTTAAACATTGTTTATTATAATTATCGACGACTAGTTTCCTTCGTAACAAAAGTCTCTGTACGCGACTACCTACTTCCATTGTAGATAGCGATATGTTATTGCAATATTCGAGACACCATAAATTCATATTAAATTGTGGAAGTCAACAGAAACCGACCCGAAAAGGTATAATTAAAATATCGAATGATAAATGCGTGGAAAACATGACGGAATATATTTTGTATGATTTCTCTGAAATGGTAGAATTCTGATGTTTTGATAACACGACAATAAAGTTAGATTGCCTCTTGCTATGATGAATACTGTAATATGTAATGTCTCAAATATAGCCAGTCCTGTCTAGCCAGGACTCCCACTGAGTTCATTATCCTCACACTTGTGAGAATAATATTGATAAATAACAATTAAAACCAATTTATAAAAATTATCGGTGTATTGTAATTTCTTCACGACAGTATGATCAGCACAGGACTTGAAAAATTTCAAAGTACGCGGGTTTCAGAATAGTCGGCCCCCCCTTAAAAATAGTAGTTCAAGCTGGGTACCGTCCTTGGTACGGTTAAAAAAAATTCTCACGATTCTCAGCGTTACCTAAATAACACCACGTGACCGTACTTCGTTTGATTTTTTTTTAATTTTATATTTTTGGCTTTCTGTGTTTTTTGTGAAACAGTTTGTGAACATCATCTAAAGAACGGACTTTGATACAAAATTTACAGCTTTTCTCTCTGCAGTCTATACATGTAGACTGTTCCCACAAGAGACGCTGGGGCAAGCCATAAACATTTCTCAGTGCTAGAACCTTTGACTCCTGACTCAGACCAGCCACTTCATGCGTCTGTTCTAATTTATTGTCATCGAAACAGCAACTTTAAGTAGAAACTGGAGGTGCTTGAAAGTGAAGTCTGAAAAAAGATACGGCGTATACCGTCGCACCTTTTCTTCATAACCGAAAGAGATATCGAAAAAGTCAAAGAGATCTTTTTTATAGAAAAAATGTTATTTCAAATATTGCAAGCGGTCTCTGAATTCGATTTGACCAACGGTTTGCCCAAGTAAAGTGGGATATCGGCAAGGAAATAATCCGGTTGTTACCGCAAACCATTTAAACGGCCACCATCTTGTAACGATGAAATATTTCGTAATGGCAATAGTCCCATTCTTCCCCAGTTTAAAGCCTATGTTCATAAAATTTGAAATCGGTTAAGTAATTTTTGCTTGAGAGAGTAACAGACTCACAGAAACCAGTATATATCATATATACCTGCGATTAACATAAACTGGATACTTATGATGGTTCCTTATTTTACTAATAAGGATTCTTTTCGACAATATTATTTTCTTTTTACACTTTTTAATATAGAGTCTAACAACTACCATTTGATGTAAGAATATAATAAAATAATTGTAACGCGAATTACAATTTATAAATAAATGTATTTGAAAGAAAACATGTAAATATATCAACTAAATTAAAAATAAAAAAACATAATAATAAATAACTTATACGAAAAATCAGATAATATGAACTGAAAAAAATACGAGAAAAAAAATAAAGAGCAGTTTGAGAATCGTGACTAAGTGGATGTGACGTTTGTGTGTACCGTGAGAGCACGCCGGACGTCGTGACAATCCGACTGCAATTTCGCTCAACAATAGTGTTGACCGTCTAGTCTAGTATTTAAAATAAAATTACAACTAGCATTACCGCAAAATTATTGTAATAAAAACTATTTTAATGATACGGAACACTAAATACACGATGACAAATATCGTAATTATGTTGTATCCGAGTATACTACAGGCGATAAACATCGGACATGGGCACATGAACATAATTATTAATAGGCTAAGAAATATTGAAACAAATAATAATAAAAACGAGGATTGTTAACATATAAGGTTAAAAAAAATCGCACTACTTCATCAATTATAAAATGTTAAAAAATGTGTTATTAAAGAAAGTTGGGATGAAATACTGAATAATTTACATAATAAATAACATATTTATTAATTATTTTGTTACTCAATAGCAAAATATAAATAAAACGACTACTCCAATTTTAATAAATTGGATTTAATAATTAAATCAAAAATATATCGATAGAAAAAACAAGTTTCTTTTTTAATAAAAAAGATAGAATTAGAGAAGTAAATCGTTTTACTTTGCTGTCACTCAACTCTTTTTTTCAAATAAAACACAAAAGAAAGAATCCCTAATGTGGTTTCAGCTCAAAAAAATGACACAATGGAGTTAGCGGGCGATCCTCGACCGCTATAGTTTTATAAGTACATGACGTTTGAGGAAACGCCAGAGCGTCAACCACAAGTCCTAATTTTTGTGATTATGAACATTTTAACTGTTTTCCAAGCTTTAAGAAAGGAAAAAGTTTATCATTAACGATTTTATTTCGTATATTGCTCGATGGAAAAATTATTCCCCATTAAAGCTTCTTATCCCGGTTATTTTTGTAAATTTCTATCCATATAATGAAAATATTAAAAATTACGGAACAATACCGACAAAACTACCTAGTACGTCTGTTTTCTTGTTAGTGCAAATTTCTATAACTTCACTACCAAAATTATTGTTTACGAATATTTAAGTGCAGAATTATACCTGTCCTTTACGTATTTATTTATTTTTCTGATGATCGATTTCAAAATAACTGTATCAATCATTATTTCGGCTTTCGGGGAAATATTTAAAACTTTGTTTTTTTTGGCATGTTTTAACAATGCTATTATACAATAAGTACAAAATTTTATGATCTCTATTATAAGAATTTCGATCTATTAAATCGTGTCAAAAAAGACACGCATTTTCTTTGATGACAGGCTGTCGTGAAATAATTTTAATGATAAGCATTTGCAATACTTGTACAACATATTATTATCCAGCTCGGCAAACGCACGAGTTAGTGAGCGAGCGACTGAGTATGTGTGTGTGTGTGTGTGTGTGTGTGTGTGTGTGTGTGTGTGCGCGGAAGGGGGGAGAGCACTTGTATATATTTATACATGTAAAGGAAGAGAGCGATTCATCATGAAAATGGAAGAAAGTAATAATACGGAAAAAACCGTAAGCAATGAAGAATATTTTATATACTGAAACTGAAGCAAAACTGCATTTGAAAAAATTTCCAATAAAAAACTGATATAAAAAAAGAATACCAAGTAGAAGTCAGAATCATATTACATGAAAAAATAGCCTACATTCAACAGAAAAAAAACCATAATCACAAAGGAATAAGTAGTTAATTTTTTTTTAAAAAACCAGCACATTACATAAGTATAAATAAAAATTAGCTAAGTATATGTATCTAATTTTATGTTGCAGTGAACGAGAATTATCAGATTTACCGATAACAATAAAAATAAGTAATAAATGTGATTAAACAAATTTATAAATTTATAAAATATATATACAAAATATATAAATTTTGTATACTTTAAAACCGCTACATATTAAATACATTGTACTTAAATATTATTTCAAAAATCGGTTCCAGAACATATTTAATATGTAATTGTTATAATTTCATTACTACACGGCTCAAATTATTTAATAACATTATACGAACACATGTCACCGATTAAATAAATTTAAAGATAATAATTTTATCCCTAGTCGTACTTGAATCTTATCTATTAAATGTAGTGAACCGACGTCCAAGTTCAGAACATCACGCCCCGGAATTTTTTTACCGCAAAACTGGGAGGAAAAGGCACGGCAAAATCTCGTTAGTGGAATTATGAACCGTGAATGGTTAATCGTCGACCAATCATAAGAAGCGCTCGGTCTCCATACCTAGGAAATCATAAGTAGGCGTGACCTTCACCGGCACTAGACTCATCCATATCTTTTTTTTTATTATTATTTTTAACGCCTACCACAATCACACATTCAGCTCAAGAATGTAATCTTTTTATACTGACAATGGCATCATTATGTGTAATAAAAAGCATTAGGGGTTTGGGGGGTCAAGAATACAGAACGCGGTTTACTAATGTATCAGTCGCTCGGATAGTAACCGAAATACAAAAAAAATCACCGACTAAAAAAAATTGAATTATAGATAAATTAGAGTATACAATTAAACCGATCGGAATGATATTCTTTAAATTGAAAAACTAAGCGTTCGTTGAAAAATAATTATCTTTATGGATAAAATTATTTTCTACTTTCCCGGTTAAATAAAATTAAATCATTATAGTCTGAAAAACTATAACGTACGTGAATTTTAGTTAACAAGAAATTTAAAAAATGGTTACATATTACTTAAAATTAATACTCTTAAAATAGAATGATTTTAATTATTGATAAGTTTATATATTCTCCTGACCATTTAAATTAATTTATGCTTCAATGAATAAACAACAAAATTAACGCTGTACTTACACTAAAAGAGATGCTCTTTTCATTTCAATGAAATTTTTTCATCGAGTAAATAACTTTACACCGATAATGACTCTCGTTCGATATTCAACAGGAGATTTCTGTGACTGACTTACCTAAAATCACATAAAAATTACTGTAAAAAACATAAGTATAACAAATGGTATTTAAATCACGAAAAAAATATTCAAATAGCATTAATTACACCGATATTAACCCTTATCACGTTCTGATTAATATGATGGTCGAACCTAAAAGACCTACAAATGAAATAGTTTATGAACCGTCTTCTGCCCTAATACAATCAAATTATGAAAGTAAAGATACAGTTCTGCCGTTTCTAAAACGAATGCGCTAAAGAGAGAAATTTATTTACTTGAAAAATAAAATTACACCGCTATTCAGAATTATAAAGGTCCAAGGTGTCATCACAGTTTGATTTCAATTTTGAAAACTTTGACCTGCTACATCGGTTAAAAAGTTTTGACGTAATCACAAAATCTTTTTAGATATTTACTATGACAACTCGGAAAATTTCTAAAATAATAGATTCGATTAAGTAAAAACATTATCGAAGAATACTTACTGACTTACTTACTTACTTAACACTTAAAAACTTTAAATTTAAAATAAACGAAATGAAATTTCCATAATTTTTTTATATATCCACAGAGAAGTAATTTTAGTACATCTTCACAAGATTTATAGTTAGACAATATCCACCAACAAACGATTTGATATTTTTTAAATATTTAAATTTTAAAAACTTTGATACCCAAACCGTTTCAAGAAAACTAATAAAATTTCTGTGCTTACAAATCATATTATTTATAAAAATTAATTCTTACATTTACTATTTTATTATTTCCTTCGAGTTTAATACTCTCGTATTAAACCCGAATATTTTCGTAGTTCATCAAAATGTTTTGCGTAAATTAAATTTTAAATATAGAGAAAAATGTTTACGATTTCAGTGGATGTTATAAAATGAA
Organism: Lycorma delicatula; assembly: GCF_047948215.1. Classification (NCBI taxonomy): domain Eukaryota; kingdom Metazoa; phylum Arthropoda; class Insecta; order Hemiptera; family Fulgoridae; genus Lycorma; species Lycorma delicatula. The sequence continues at coordinate 115,412,319 of NC_134457.1, read as the reverse complement.
CTATTCTACTATAATTATAATAATCCGTAGCTTATAACGGAATTGTTGTTTCGGTAGATAATTTGAATACGTATTACAAATAAAAATTGAATAAATCAAATGTACTATTTCTCCAATCCGATCGAACATCGTGTTCAAATTATATTTCATTCGGTTCTGTTTAATTAAATTTCGTTGCTGATTTTTGTTCTGAGTATTTTTTTCAGTCTTAAATTTCTTGTTAATTATTTCTAATATTTTATATTTTCCGTATCTAAAAATAAATGTTTATTATCCCTAATATGATCATCGTAATTAGATTTCAGATATTATATTTACATGCTTTTAAGATGTTTCTGGAGGCATTTTTTTATTTCTGTTTGTCATTCTTACGTAGAATTTTAACAATTTTATTCACCATATCCTATTTAATAAACTTTTTCTTTGTTACAATATTATATTTAGATTAGTTTTGTTAATTTTAAAGGCAATTTTTTAGTATTATAAATTAAAGAGCATATATAATAATCATAATTTGGAGAAATATACAATTCCATTATCCGCCATAGATTACAAAATCAGCCGAACTGTTCATAAATTTACATCAGCTACTGAAATTGTAAAAAATCATTATATTTTAAATATAACTTCCAGAAAATGTTCAGATGGAGCAGAGATCTCTGAGAAAATAATAAGCGGGAGATAATAAACGGAATGTGAAAAAAAAGTAGGATGCAATTTGCATCCTAAAATTCTAGGATGCAATTTGCTGGTCTATTTATACACACCACATACAACATAAACTCAATTTTTTTTTAAACAATAAGAAACAATTTTCATTTCGTTAACTGGCTTGAATTTATCGGTATCAAATACAAAAACAAAATCTGAAGTCTGCGGCGATAACCTTTTGATTTTAATGAGGCATTTATATCAAAATAAATACTAAAACAGAGTTCGATGTGGAATGTACAGAAACATTTAGACGTTAATCTTTATACGATATAAATGTATTACTTGTATGACAACTGCTCAAATCTCAGATGCATTTCACTGGTTAAAAAAAATTCGGAAGTATTTAATTGAATACATTCATTTAAAAAAAGAAGAAAAATACCGAGCAACATACGGCAAACGCAATGTTGGGAAGAAGTTTCGCGAACACTAAGATGCACTAACAACAAGCGGTTACCTCTGTGATATATCGTGTGTCGATTATAATACTGGTGATTAGACCACGAGAATGACGAAGAGAGTAATAGTATCAGTAGTAGTCTAAGGTGGACAAAACAAAATGATGCGGCAAGCAGTTAAGGAATGTCGCCCATCTCTATATAGAATAATAATTTTTCAGCTACCAGGCGTTTACATCTTGTCAAAAGACATTTTGAACCGAGGTATATCGAAAAAAAGTACACTATTTATGTCTCTCGACTCGACTCTTTAACGTGACCTGATTGCCACAATTTTGAAAATCATTAATTTACAACTAAGCGGCTCGGTACATAAACGTCAGTGAATCCCGAGCACGCTGTCTTCAGTATTAAACGAGAAAAAATTTATACACAAACTAATTTAATTCTTTGTTTACTTTTTTAAACCGTTTAAACATGTGTTTACATTAATATGAAGTACTACAATTCGAAGAAATCAAACCGGATAAAACACATCGATCAAAACCAACACGTTCAAGAGAAATAATTTTTACTTTTAAATAATTTTTAACCGGAGTAAAACTTTTCGCATCAATCTAAATTAACGGATCGAAGAATACCACGACCGGGAGCTGATTATTTATAATAAATTAACTAAACAAAAATTTATCAAACGCAGTAAATTATAAAGAATCACATAGTCTTTAAGTTTTTTTTCAAGAAAGCTAACGAAAAAGCCAGTGGATATGAATTTAGGAAACATATAAAATACATTTATTAAACAGTTAAAAGATGTACAAAGATTGTGTTTTATCGACCGAGAATAATTTTACAACCTGTCCTAGTAAATACGAAAATTCAATTTCAAAAGTAGACCGTAATTTGCATTACATTAAACTTATTTTCAAAGAAATAAACATTTATTTTTCAGTGTATCATACAAATTTTTAAGTTATAAATAGAATACGAGTTATATAAATTACTGTCATACTTTAGATAATTTTTTTTGTTTTAATTCAGACGGCGCCGGTCAGTAGAAAGGACGGTTCCCATAAATTCTATCGAAACGCTTCCAACAGTTCTACCGTGTTTTGAGCAACGTGATGTCTGGCCTTATCACGGAATAGACTGTTACTGAGCAGTTGACGGTTTTGTATAGTACGCAGTAATTTTTTTTTTTAAGTTTCGCTGTACCTTCTCCTCCCAAAAAATGGCGGTGATGACAAATGAGTATTCAGGGCGTCATCATTTTTTTCCCCTTAGTTGGATAACTAATACAATTCGCTTCATTCATCATACCTTCCCCGTACCGTTCAAATTAGTTTAAGCGTTTAATTTCAGCCGAGCTGAATTTTTTTGCATTTAAAAACCTCGCGTTCAGCGGAGCTGGAGATCACAGTTATCGTGAACTGGCGAGACATGATTAATAAAACGGTACTAAAAAATAATGTCTGATGCGTTCGAGAGTTTAGTGCTAACGGTTCTTACTTAAAGAATATCTCTCGTAATACCAAAAATATATTGCCGAAAAAAAATGGTGAAAGAAGCACAAACAAATGACAATAACATTGCGAAGAGCAGAATAATTGAATACAGCTGATGGTAGGAATGTTTGATCTAAAATTAGATATTTTAATTGTCCTCTTCACGTGTATTCATTTATCCTATTGGATGTATATACGAGTAGTTGAGAATAACAACTAACCAGCCTTGAACGTTTGCTGTAGTTAATAAATAAATTTCTTTCATAATAAATAAGGCGTGTTCGTATCAACATATAAAAGAGAATTCATATACATTCACGGCAAATGAATCCGCGGTCTTTGCGCACGTAATCGCACCAAAGCAAAGCTTTTAGCCTCGTTACCGATATTACACATTTTCTACTTATAAACTAGCATAAATAAATGTTTCCTAAATTATCGGCGGGCCGTGAAGTTCCATTTTATTTAATTAATTAATCACAATTATTTGTGTATTATCATTTTAATTAAAATATTCCTTTAACTAACTTTTGATATTTTTATTGAGACATTTGGGTTACAAAAAAAGGAGAATAGTTGATTATGATACGTATTAAATGCGATGAATCTACAGTTAGATGCGATGTCTTATTTATTTAATACATTAGAAAAAAAATTTTCTTCATACTTATTTAATTTTAATTTAGTATATTTATTTAGAACCATTTCATTTGACATTTTGGGTAAAGTATTACAGATATTTTAAAAATCCTTTTAGGCACGCCGGAAGGCGGAGGTAAATTTCACCGGTGCTAAGTAGGGGATAAATAAGATTTCTACCTTAAAGTTAAGAAAAACTTCAAATATACTCAAACGACAATGGTTGCATGTGAAAAAAGTTTCATGTTTAACAAAACAATCTCCATTTCTTACAATTCCCGCAAAAGTTTGGTCAACCCTTGCCGTAAGGGTTGGTCATATTAAAAATTGTTTCAGACATAAGTTTTAGGTAATGTTTAGAGGACTAACGACCACTTTAAATCGATTCGATACTGTACCGATTAAGGGAGGTATGATTCTTTTTTGTCTTTGAAACCCCATTTTTCCCACCCCCTGGGCCAATGGTTGGTGATATCAAGAATTTTTTAATTTGAAGCTATGATGACTCACATAATCTTACATATCACCATCAAAACTTGTTGTCAAATCCATTCTGAGATACCGTCCTAAAATTATTTTTTTACATTTTAGTGCGTTTAATTTAAGATTGGTGTTTTAAAAACTTTTTTACATATTTTTAATTTTCTACTTTTTAGTACACTTAATATAAGAGGGATTTTTAAAAAGTTTTTTTTTTTACATATTTCTTATTTTCTACTTTTTAGTCTTCATACGTTTATACTTTACAGAGGCGCTAGCCCACAGGTTTGAGCGTATTTAGCCAAAGATCGGAAAGGCAAGTTTTACGATGGGTGAATTCAATCAAAATGTAGGGCTAAACGATTTAATTTTCGGATAACCAAGATCCGGTCGATCAAGAGTGCACCCGATGCGTTAAACAGTTAGCGCTCGACCTGCTGATACTTACGCCGTTTGAATCGTGAAAATCGGACGAGCGATTCCGAGATATTACGGTGGTACCTCATCGCAAAATATGAATGTAAAAGAGATATCATAAGTTCAAGAAGTATTTTTTTCACTTAGCAACTTAGTCCTTTAAAAGGTTGATATGTTTAACATATTTTGAATGTACAACTTTACATTTGGTGTAAAAATAAAATTTTGGTAATTAAATTTTTTTTAAATGTTTTTTTACGTTGAAATTTTTAATTTTTTTTTCAAAAAATATTTAAAATTTTGTATAACTGTATACTCAGTTGAAAGAGCAATGTGAGTTGTACATTCACACAAAATTTCAAATTTCTCTCTTTTATAGAGAGAAAAGTGTACCTAAATACAAAAAAGTCAAGTTTCGTAAAAACTGCATCTAAAAAGTTTTATAAACAGAAAACACCTTTAGTATTGTCCACCGCTGTAAGATGGGTGTTTCCTGGTCTTCTGCTGTTCATAACTATCCTCTAATTGTCTTCTGCAGAGATTCTTATTCTACCTAATCTTTTTATTTAGTTGCTGGATGTCACGCTCACAATATCTCACTCGCTCCTCATCTAGTTTTTCCATTGCATCAAGCGTGGATTTGCCTGGATCTAACTTCATTTCTTCTAATGCCAAAACTTTTGCTTTATTGCCGTCATTAAATTTGCAAATGACATCGTAGATTCAAAAATGAAGAGTTTTAATACCAACAAAAAAGTTGTTTTGGTTATTGTGGACCAAATCGTATTGTTAAAACTTTCATTGTCATTTTGGGTTTTGCCAGATAAACATTTTTCCAGCAACACACTATCAGATAAATCCTATCAGAAAATTGGCTTAATTTCATCCGTGATTATTTTATTCAAATGGAAGTGCTGATTATGGTCGTAAGGTATTGTCCTTCTTTCAGCATCCCAGTACGTACACCACGTGTTATCGGATGACGGGCAAAGTTGATGCGCGGGTTCTTCGTCACTGGAACGTACACAATAAACTCGGCCCAAATTGCCTGCCTCATAGCTGCAACACTAACAGTATTTCGTCTGATTGCTGAGGCGTAGTTCAACTGTAATTTTAATATTACAGCATATGTAAGTCTATTCTTCCCATCAATAGTTTTCCATCAGAAAGTTCTTTTTCTTTTGGGCGTTGTGTTGGGATTTTAATGCTCTTAATCGGGTGCCCATCCGCTTTTGAACATGCCCAACACATTCTATTTTTACAATCGTAATATCAGGGCCATAGGGTAAGGTATTAGCAACTGCCTGGAAAGCCGAAGATCACCTTCGCTCAAGTACTTGACGTATTTCACATTGTAAAGCTCCTCCGAGCGGTGAAATATCTCTAGCGCGTCTGTCACCTCCATTCTACCGCTTGTACCAGAGTAATTTGCTTTGCAAGAATCAATATGTACATTTTTTAATTTCTCAAACACGTCTAACGTGTTTTGATAGTACTGACACGTCTAACACTTTGCCTGTATCAACAGATGTTACCGTTACTACACCACTGAGAGAGGTATGACCTCTTTTTTACCAAGACCCATCGACTGTAACGCTTTTAAATAAGATTATGTTATAAACTAGTGAGAAACAATGCTACTAACTTTAAAAACAAATAAACAATAAAGAGGGAAAATAATAAAATAAACGAAAACAGCTCAAAATCAACATTTTGTGATAAAATGAAAAACATGTGTTGACAAAAAAAATCATAAAAATTTTTATATGCAACACAAACAAACGATTCCAACGGCATTGGAGAGAGGAAATTTTAAACTACATTTTAGAACAAAAAAATTAAAAATCGCCAAATTTGTCATTTTTTCGATCCATGGTGCCCTTAATATATATTTCGCTAAATATCGAAATATATACGATATATGCACATATAATTTATAACAAGTATATACCTGACCACCACGAGACATGTACTAACGAATCGGAATTTTCCACTACTGATCGGTACATTCCGGTGCTTAACTAAGGAGGACCCACACACCGACAGACACACATACAAATGCCATTTAGTAGGATAGGATAATGCAATCTGTAAACTGTACTGTAAGAAACAGATAAAAATAAAAATGAAGAATTTTTTGGAAATAATATACGGGTGCATATCAGCACTCGTGCTCATAGAAATGCACGAGGTCCTACGAGTGACACCTTCACTTTGCTCACAATGACTCAGAAAAAACAATCTCACTATTGCCCTTATATCTGAAGCCCTTTAGATCCGTCCCAATCATAAGAAACATTGGGAAAGAGTTTAAACCAAAAAATAAACGTACCCCTACAGTCGAAAAAGAATGAGTTATATAAGCATGGTTTTACAATACGTAAAAACATAACAGAACGTACCGCAGTTCAGAAAGCTAATCATTAAACAGAAAGTTAATTATTTTTCATACGCAATTTCTAGTACCGTAAAAGATTTTGGTATTCTAATAACGTTAAAATTTAAGATACTAATACACGTCCGTACCATAATCATCCAAGATGCTTAAACATACAAGAAAGAAGTAAGATTTTCCGATATTATAAGAACATAATGTTTTTTTAATTCTACGAAAAAGTAATTTCAGGAGTTATAATGACCACAAATAAGACTACTATCTAACTGAATTGGGCAATTGTGCGACAATAAGTTTATAAAACGTATCGAAAACTAGCACTCAAAAACTGATGACCCTAATTACTAACTTATATCAAAAATATAAAAACAACCTATATAGTTTTTCTTCACTGCAATCAAAAAAGCAATAAAAAAACTAAAAATATATTTACACAGCACACTTATCACTATCATAAAATAATCCAATGTGTCGATTTTACGAGAGTAATTATATTTTTTTTAGTAATTGAAAATTTTTATTAATTTGTTTTTTTATTTATGTGCTTTTCCTAATCGCTTACTGTTTACGTAAGTTTTATTTAATACGTAATTATATTAGTTGGCTTTATATTTTCCAATGAATTTAGCTCATTAAATCGTTTTAAAATAACAGAAAAAATCAACAATGATCTTATTTTAATTTTATTCTCCAATTACTTTTCCGTTATTACAATTTTATTTCATTATTAAAATTTATCCGAAATAAATTACATTCGCATAAACGAGGATTTTTTGATCGGTTTTTAACTTAATTCGATTTTATTGCTATGTAAAACGAAAAAATGTTCTATTAATTGCCAATAATAACAAACCGTTTGTAAACATCCTCAACAAATTTGAGTGTTTTATTTCGACGATTTTTCAATTATTGTCCATTTCGGTCAGAAATGATAATTTTTAAAATTTTAAAAACTACGACGTTAATTTTGAAATATCGATTAAGAAAAAGTATGTATAATAATGAAAAAGAATGCTATTTACACGTCACTCGTGGAATGATATTTGAAATAAAAAATGAGACTAAATATTTCGCACCAGTAAACTCCACGAAAATGATTAACAGCCGACTTTTATACTGAACTTCAGTTTACAACAGCAATTTTGTGGTCTATTTTTAGATTGTTTACAGTATTTTCCTTTCCACTGCAGTAAATTTAGCAGTTATTATGTAGTTTTTTATTTATTACAAAACCCAATTTATACTCGTAATGATGGTTATTTTTAATTATTAAACAACCTATAATCTATATAATCTTATTCATTGTAAACTGAAATTATCATTAAACAAAAATGATCGGTAAATGGAAAAAATATCGGTATAAAACCGACCAGATTAGACAACAGCAATGATAAAATACTGGGTATTAGGCTGTTAGCGTAACTTCTTTTTAGAATGTTTAGCGCGTTTCACATGGAAGTAAATTCGAGTTATATTAAAAATAATCAAAAAGGTAAATAATCTAAAAACATCTTTTTAGAAGTAAAAAAAAAGCCATTAAAAAATGTAATATAACAAATTTTAATAACGAAACAAACTAACGTTAACAACAATAAACACAAACGAAAAAATATGACATGATCAAACTTTTACCGTCACAAGGCAAGTTATTAAGCTTAAAACTTATCGACAAGTATACAATGCGACTATAATAGAACATTCCATTAATGTCAGGGAAACCACAGGTTTTCTTACTTCAAAATATTGCAATATCAGAATTTCGTATTCGGTAAGTTTTATTTGTAAAATGATTGTAAAGAAAAATATAATGTATTAGATTTTTCGTTCGGAGTATTTTTAACTTGCATTAAAGAACAGCATTTCTGCACCGTTTTTGAAAAAAATTTATAATCTCAAATTATATCGCTATATAAAAAAAAAGTTTGAAAAGTGAATTCCGACTGCAAGTACACTCAATGTAATAAATAAATTAATAAAAGTTATTTAATTTTTTTTTTTTTTTTTGGTGGAGGTAACACAATAATACTCAAATTATATTCTCTCAATGTAATTTCATTACATAAACCGTAACGGAACTTCAATAAATTTGTTGACGGCTAAAAATACAAGAAACTTTAAACCTCTTAAAAATATCAAAATATTTTCCACTGGTCGTAACATCGAATTATTCATATATATATATATTTGGATATGTAAAAAAAAAAAAAAAAAAACACATTACAACTGAGATAAAATTATGACTTATTTTTTATAATTATTATTATTATTATACCAACGATTCTATTTGATTTATATTCATTTGATATATAAACATTTCTTAACAAAAAAAAAGAAAACTAATACGTAATAATATTCAGATTTCTGAATAAAAATGTAAGAGAAAACATGTTGACCTTGTTATAAGCTATGTTGTGCGATACAACCACAGTCACGGGGCAACACAGTGTGGTACGTAATGTTATGGAAGTTTACATTGAAGTATCGTGAAGACCTCAGGTTATGAATTAATATTTAACCATACAACGTCGCATATCGATAAAAACGTTGACTGAATAACTACAAAAAAAAATAAAAAATGAACTTTTTCAGAAAATAATTAAGTCCTTATTTAAAGAAAGATGGCATAAAATATTCCAACAAAGATATTTGTGTACAAGTTAAGTAAGTATATTGATTATCAGATTTGAAGACCTACTGATTCAAGGTAAACTAATAAATTGCATAAAAAAGCCAATTCAGATATAATAAAATTAATGAGTTGATCTTCAAGGTACAACCAATCTATAACGAAAAAACCCGATTACCCTTTAACTTCAAAACTTACAATTCCTCATTAGTTCAATATTTTCCGTTCATAATAGAACCGCTTTATCTTTTATGAATACTATTGATACGTAAAAGTAAACCCAAAAAACGCACAGCTGAGTTTATCTCACCGTGTAAAAATACGTAACTTAGATATGAAATTAAAGGCTTACAGCCAACGATGTAACTAAAGATCAACCCACGACAAATTGTGAGAGTATCAAATAATAGGAACATTATTTGAGGTAATATTAGACATTTGTAACCGTTTAAATAGTTTAATCTACTAGAAAAGAATGTGTCACACAACATAAACAGCTGACATGGACAATCATAAATTGAAAATATTTGGAAGTTTACCAAACACGAATTGCATTTTAAGTTTATTATATTGCCTCTTACAACAAGTAAAACAATTTAATGAGATGTTGATGACGACATGACTATTATCGCCAAAAAAGACCTTTTAAATATTATCTGACCTCAACAGAAACACAGAAAGGAAGTTGATACCGCAGTAAAAAATAATTTAATATACCGAAGTAACTTAGTCACTTAAGTTAATTAATTCACTTGATAAATTATAGTTTTATACTTATCTTTTCAATCGGCTGTTATGTTTAGGTGTAGCAGTGTTTATTTTTAGTGGTATTATTTATTTATATATTTTTAAAATAAAAAGTTGTGTACCGTATTACCGTAGGCCTAATAATAGAATTTGGACAAGAAAAATAGTGTGCGGTATTTTTATTTATATGTTATTTAGGTTTTTCTGTTTTAATCGTTTACCCGGGTTTATCTACAGACTTTAGTGGAATATTAACACGGATTAGCTGTCAGCTGATCCGAATGGTGAGACATCATCATGCGAAAGCTGTTTACAGACCTCGGAAACATGGGCCTCTGGAGTCCCCAAATAGGGACCTCAGAAAATCTCGCAGGAAGCAGATTACAGACAACACTGTTGCCAATTTAGATTATAATTTAAATTGGCTTAATGGCTCAAAACGTGATAATGAAGGTGATACTATGAACCGAGTATTTTTTCTCAGAATATGGTTGTATCTTGTAAACATAGGTGCCACATTCCATGATCAATGCCTCTGATGACTCATCTTTAAATAAGTCATCAAATTTGATAAACCTTCTGATGGAGGATAAAACCGTTAATGTTAGCCAGAAGACCACCACCATCACAACCCCGCCAATCGTCCTTGTATGGGATCACTGACGTAATACGATTATACGAACTATTTAAAACGGTAGTAGGTAAGAATGATTATGGTATGCGGCTGGTCGGTGCGAAGCAACTTCATTATAGAACTAGTTTGTAAGAAAAACTAATTGGACATACATTCACTAGGAAGGATGAAAGGGCTTTTCGAGAGGTGATCAGGAATTTACACTGCTCAATTCCGGTGGATATGATAAAGGAGTAAATTGAGGGACATGGGTATAAGGGGTGGAGCATAGTGAATGCTTGTCATAGAACAATAAAGGATCCGATATCAACGTTGTTTGTGAACCTCGAACATCAAGAGAATAACAGAGATTCTTTTAGCTTAAAATACATCGCTAACTGCAGCGTTATTACTAAAACACCGAGAAAACCTCTCGGTCTGACACAATGCATGCATTGCCAGCAATACGGCCACACAAAGAACAACTGCATGCAATCGTTACGCTGTGTCAAGTGTTCGGAGCGTCACAGAACTACAGATTGTTCGAAAAAGGATAAAAGCACTAACCCATCGGTGCACTCCTCATTCGGACCACCAAGCCTTGCATCGACTTGCAACCGCTCGAGGAAGAATGTTGAAGGGTTGTATTGTCAACTTGCATTGGGTTGTTTGTGGATTGCAGCCCACATACTCGACTTGCTAGACTTCTACATAACTTCAAGAAAATCGTTTCTATACACCTCGATTACGAATAGATATGATTCAACATTCAATTACTCGCCTGTTCCGCTATCCTTAAGTATGATGGTAATAAGAAAGAAAAAGTCACCATCCTGCACAACAACAAGGCAGACTGGGACTCATACCGAACCTGGGTTGAAGAGAAGTTGATCACACCTGTCCAATTGGAATGTTCTGAAGATATAGATTATCCAACATACTATTTGTTCTCGGTTATGTGGGAAGGAGCCTGGCCATCGACACCTGAAAAGAAATCTGTGGGAAGAGGAGGTGCAGACTATCCAAGAGAGGTAGGTGATGGACCTGATTATTACAAAAAGGCGACTAAGACGGACGTGACAATGCTACACGAAGCCTGAGGATAAAATATCGTTCAATAGGGCTGCCCGCAGGTTAAAAAGACTGCTGAAGGCCATTAGGAATGAAACGTTCAAAGACTACCTTGAGAATCTTTCCCTCTTGGATAAAGATGGGTACACACTGTGGAAAGCCACGAGGAATTCTCAGGGAAAGGAGTGATGGTTATCTACACCATCACTCCCTCCACTGAAAGCGTCTGATGGACCAAGGGTTAGGAGCGATGGACAGAAAGCCCATAGCTTCTAAAAAGAGTAGCTATTTGCTGCACATCTGAGTATGCAATTTTCCCACACTACGGAGGGGATTCTAATGAAGAGGAAATAATTGACTTCCTAGATGTCCCAATGCCTCTAACCCATCCGATTAGGTTCTTTTCAACGACATAATTGTTAACCTTGCATTAACGATTAATGCAAGGTAACGATTACCCTTACATTAATCGTGGACGTGATGCAGGTAATCAGCAATGGAACGCTCAAAGAAGGCTGCAGGCTTTGCCTTTTTTCTTTTTCTGTTTAGCCTCCAGAACGACCGTAAGGTATTACTTCAGAGGATGAATGAGGATGAATATAAATGAAGCATAGTCTTGTACAGTCTCAGGTGGACTATTCCTGAGACGCGTGGTTAATTGTAACTCAACCCCAAAGAACACCGGTATCCACTATCTAGTATTCAAATCCATATTCAGATTGACTTAATCAGTCGATAATCTGGCTTTGACTTAATATCAGGGTGTTAACCATCCAAGTGCCTTGGTTGGTATTTCCATTAATGTGTTAATTCAACTTTACTGTCGACTTCGTTAGACGTTTCTCCCAAATTTTCGCTCATCTAATCTAATTTATAGCTCTCTCAATTAACTAATTAAACGTTTCCCGGAAGCGCGACCCCGCCACTAACACGAAAGACACAAAATAACCATTTTCCATAAATTAATTTCAAACTATACTGTATTATCAAATATATAATATCTTCTGAATTTTTTAGAAACATCCAAATTTCTATTTTCTTACCTCTTCGTTCATCGCAACAACAACAATTTTGTCAGACAAATGTCCAAATCCATTTCATAATTAAATTGAATAATTTAATTATGAAATTTCAACAAGAAACGAACATTAACTTACTCTCATCTGGTCCGCTTTGGAGAACGAGGTCAATGCCTTCATCCTCCCTCACCACAGCACCATCACAGAGTTTCTAACACATTCTGTCTCTACCTTGAAGAGGAATAATAAATTAATCGGGGCTCGAAGCCAAATTAGTTATCTGGCGAAGTAAGCGCCGAGACGGTTCCCTAAATACTCGGGTTAATACTGTCTATTACAGCAACAAACTCCTTAAGCCACTCTCTGCAGGACCTGAAACGTAAGGAAGCCAACAACTATATTTGAATCTATTTGTGTTCTCCAAATGATTTGAAAATCTAAATTAGAATTAATTCTCGAAAGTTCCCTAACTTCTAGTACGTTCAGCTTCGTGCTTTGGGCAGACATACAGGTCAAGGTATGCATTGTCATCAACTCTACGCCCCGGACATATACATGAGTCAATCAAGCCAAACCTGGCCAACTTATTCCTAAAAGCTCTACATCCAGAAAGAAACTGCGTAATATGCCAATTGAGGGAAACCCACCAAGCAATATGCAGACTTTTCACAATCGAGAAAATACTCGGCTATCAGATTCAATCTAACTGAACTGCCAGAATAGAAACCTTGGACCACTATTTCTTGCATGCGTCCAGAGGTGAGTTGGCCTATCTTTCTGGCATTACATCGTAATTGGGTTAAGTGACAAGGATATCAATAGGCTTACCACCACCAACAGCCTCACAACCACCTTTTTTAAGAACACGCATGGTTTTAACATTTAATCGCCAATAGAAATGAGCCACTTTTCGGACACCAAAGAAAGCATCACACACCTTCTTGGCGACGTATGTATTCAAGTGCTCCTTACAAGCCTGGGCTGCCCGGATACGATCTCACAGAAATGTGTCGGATTAAAACTCTGGATATCGCCAATGAATTAATTATCGTTAGGAATGAATTTAAAGCTAGTCTTAACTTGGAACGTCGATTTATTTGCCGACATAGTTTTTCTATTCGAAGAAAGATGATAATAGCACGACCAGAAGCAAACGAAATTACACTGACAAAGTTTCAAAGATATATCATAAATTTACGAAAAAGTAAGAATTATTCCCTAAATCTAATTGGAATGCGGACCATACATCAGTAACTTTCGAAATGCATTAACTACAACAACTGAAAGTGTAGGTGCAAACTTTTCTGATCCGAATTGCCAGTTACGAAAAACAACGTTGTTCGATGATGCTGACAATACTTTCGGTCGGGAAAAAGTTACCTCCGTAAGCAGTTTTTAAAAGAAAACATCTAACGGAAGGTGAAAATTTCCACCCCGATATTGTCATAATAGCACAAGAATAGGGATGGATGGATAATGAATTAGTACTGGCCTGGATTAAATACGTCTGGGACGCAACCAGGCGCTTTATTACAAAAACTTTTCATACTTACAAACGACCGATTCAAGAGTCATACTACCTATGAAGTAAAGCGAAGACTGACTGCTAAAAAATGTGATCAGGTCATCATTATTCCTAGTGCAATGACATCTATTCTTCAACTTCTAGATTTGGGAGTAAATCGACCGTTTAAAACCGAACTCCGTACATACTAGACAAACTGGATGGACAACACACTCGACACATGGGATGACATCATCTGGTAAAATTAAGAAACATTCTCGATACAGATCTGTGAGTGGATTATTGCGATTCGTTCAGAAAAGCAGGATGAATTGATTAAAAATTCATTAAAAAAAATTTGTACTTCGAACACTCTTGATGGAAGTGAGGACGATTATATGTGATTAAGAAGGTAATTGTAATTCTATGACGAAAACTCGAGCACTAATTATAATGATTAAGACACCTAACTTTTATGCATACTAAATACCTACTATATAATTTGTATGCTTTTAAATACATATTTACACTAAAGACTGATTTACTGACATTATGCAAATAATAAATGCTTTTTACGTTCAATCTTCTGTGGTGATTCTGCTAATGAAGTGCAAAAAAATAGTTTTTTTTACTTTTTTCCAAATCAGGGAGCTAGTGGTTTACGGATGTAAACGGTTACTTAAAAGTAATAAGTGGCAAACCATCTAATTTTTTTCCCAATTAGGGCGAAGAAAGATTCCGTGTGAACGATACGGTGCCATGGAAGCTCAATTTGAAGAAGTAAAATGTTAAAGCATATCATACTCTGAATCCTGAGATATCTATTTATTATGAGTGCCCGGGCGCACATACGTTCACACAGTTTATTTGTTTAAGCCTCATGTAATCAACACAGTTAAGATGAATACATGCACACAATTATATATAAGATATCATCATCTACGTAGATTATCTATAATAAAAAATTGAACTATCAATTCTACACTGTTCCTATACTATTTTAAAATATAAATTTTTACACAACACTTCAATTACAAGCCAAACGCATATTTCATTACTGTTTTTTTAATATTCCTTACACTTAACATAAACAAAGATATTACTGATAATATTAGCCGACTTTATGAATTTTTTTAAGCCAAAATTTATATATATATATATATATATATATATATATATATACATATAGAAAAACAACACACTTATACATTACATTTTAGGCAGTCTTTTATTTTATTTTTTTAAGAATATTACTGATCAGTTACTACTAGTACTGTAACTTAAATAATAAATACTACCAGGGGTATTGAATTTATTGTTACTAAATTATAAATGTAATTAAAATAATACCACCTTAAATATATATACAGTTAGCTGTAACAAGTAAAAAACAATTGCGAGAGGCTGTAATGTTTCATAATATTGCAAATACAGCTTTGTTGATTTTGAAAAAAGATGTTTGTTGAAACACCTTTTTTCAAGGAAATTAAATGAGAACTAATTAGATTATAAACATGTAATCTATATAATGCAATATTAGAAAATTGATAAATCTGAAATTTGGAAGAAAATCTTTTTATTCAAGTAGTCATCTAGTCGTCTGCTTGCCTGCTATCATAAGCAAATAAATAAATATAAACAAATTTAAATCTGTTCGTTCTAAAAATAGAAAAGTAAACAAACAAAAAAGAAAACATAAAAACTAAAACAACCAACAAAACTTTTACGTTTATACAAAATAATAAAGAATTACTGACTTACTTTACTATGACGACAGTAACCTGAGAAAAACGGACAGGATGTCAAAGTAGGTCAACGCTTAAACATTCAAACGGAACACAATCCAAATAAAGAATTTTTATTATTTTGAATGCTATTAAGTTTTAAATCCGTAGGTGTCGTTAAATTTTACCGCATTTATATATAAATCAATTTTCAACTAAATACAGGTCTATACAAATAATATACCTGCATTACAGATATAATGAATAATTCGTTATTATCCATACAATTTGTAGTTAAAAAAAAAAAATTGATCATTTTTAAAATTTTTTAATCTCCACAATTAGTTCTAACAATTCCAAGATCTGTTATTAAAAATACAAATAAAAACGCTGCAGAAAATAAAACTTGATACAAAATATAATAACAATAAAATCAACAAAAAAATGACTTGCACTGAAAATAATTTTTTCAAATCATTTCTACTTTAGAAGTCAACGGTAAATGAAAAAAAAAGAACACCAACAATCTAGTAACTCTTATTTTTGTGGCGATTTAAAAAGAATATTGAACTTTAGAAAAGAACTGAAAAATTATTTTTAAATTTTTAGTAAGGATTTTTTTTGGAGGGGTATCATTAAAAAAATGATGTCCGCATGAAAAAAAAAAAAGTTGAATCACAAGACCTGGATCGGGATAGAAATAAGAGAAGGAATTCAGAGAAAAAGAAATAGAGAGTGAGTTATGGATCTCTGGAATGCGGAGATATGTATACTTTTTTTATTTACCACCAATTTTCTTCTATTCGCATGAAAGTATTTTAGTGTAACAAAATTTCATCATGTTATAATAATTCAATACTGGTAACAAGTAATGATGACGGCAAAAAATAAATATTCAAATCGTCTACCTAAACTAAGCATTTTTTTTTTTTTGTTAAACATCTTAAAATTAAACTTTTAGATAACGGAAAAAGTTACAACGTGAACACCACCGTAACTTCCTTTAAAAAAAAAAAAACCATCGAAATCTGGTCTATTTGTACTGCACAAATAGGTTATAAAAAAAATAATATAATTTGGATGGAGATCTTAAAAGTTACACTGAACGAGTTCTATTTGTTGACAAACGGTATTTTTCGTTTAAGTAATAAATAAATATAAATATATAGACATTTCGTAGATAACACTCAAATCACGTTCATCAATACCACAAATAATAATGTATGTAAATGTTTATCTGTTCACAGAAATAGATTTTATTATTTTTTTTTTATTAACAAACGGCTGGCTGTTGTCATAAAATTATATTAACAGATACTTCAAATACCAGAGTAATAAATTTTATTACGTCAAAAATATCATTCCCATGTTTTCTAACAAAAGTCATCATTTATAAGAAAATATCATTTGTAAGCCTAACAACATTATCAGGTTCACGTAGAAGAATCGAGTAACTCAAGTGAACTTATCTCAAGGTCATCAAAAACAGATAAGTATTAAGCGCCATAACTGAAGAAGTATTAAATTTAATCTTGCCCTTCAGCTTTAGCCTTCTTCATTACTCCATTTAATATTTCACAGTTGTAGTATTAGGATACAAACTAGAAAAAGCTAAATTTAATTTAATTTAACAAACTTAACTCGTCTTTTCACACTATTCCGAGCTCAAAATCATTACGTGGATGCGTAAGAATCACTACAATTAATTTAATGAATATTACATATTAAAACACCTAACAAAACTTACATCTAACAATTCACATAAATGTCATTTTAATTAAAGCATCTTTAGTGAACTCTAGGTAAATACAGAATCTTAATTAAGAGAGAGATGATAAATAAATAAATATTAATTTATAATAATGATATATCGATTAAAATATTAACTTTGTATTATTATATTACAATATTAGTTCCTGTAGCCTTTCATCAGTTAAATGAATCAGACCGTTTTACTAATTCAGTTTTGAGATAAAACTTGTAAATTCCATTAAATCCTCATTTAGCGGTATTCTGCTGTTCATTTCAAAGGGTATAACAATAAATTTTAATTCTCGTTATTTCCAATATAGCTTATCGTTCTGGAAATAATCAGTACAATCCTAATTTTCAGCAAGTACGTTGTAAAAATTCAACGAAAAAGTACTTAAATAATCATATTTAACGATAGCTTTTCACAAACACATCTCGACCATGTATGTCAACGTGTCAAAATAGAACATTTTTGAATTCATTTCTAAACACGGTGCGTTCTTGATTAGACGTTAGGATGAGGCTATTAAAAACTGGTAGTCCAACACGGTTCCGAGCATCAGCGTCAAACTGACAATGAGTAAAGCAAGACCTATTTTAAAAGAACATAACGTATTCGAGTAATAAGAAACCAATGGTCAAAATCTTGTTAAAATAGTTGGGACTGTTTTGGACTCCAAAATAATTATTATTGTGAATCGACAATAATTTACATCAACGAGCCTACAGGGTTTTCTCTTATGGTATTCATTAATAAAACTTTCCCGAGGACGATCAGGAGAAACCACTTTCGTGATTATCTAAGTTTATTTCGGATTTTTATCTAGTGAAAAACTTTTTTAACTACCCAAGGAAAAGATGAGGGTTCTCTAAGCGATGTGCATAGAAATAAGGCTGCTACTACTGTAGATTTGGCTGAGCAATTCTCAAAATACTTCAAATAAAGAGCTCTGACCGGCGAAAAATCCGTTCTTGGTCTAGGAATACCACAAAGTTAACGAATCGAAAGTCAATTAAAAGAAATAGGAGATTGAGTCTGTGTTAGTAATGATATAAAATTCCAATGGTAACATTGCACTGGAAATATAAAATAGTAAAAACAGAAAAAATTGAAGAGAACATACAGAGAATACCTGCTATTTTATGATGTAATACTTGACTTCAAAACCTATCCGTAAGTTTTATGGGTAGGCTTTAGAAGGACATATTCTTTTTGATTGAGATATACTTCGGCATAACAGAATGACAATCATCGGCATGAACCACCAGTTTTATACAGTATAACCGGTTTTACCAGACAGTTCGTTCGTCAGTAAGGACTCCGACTACAGGCTGAACAGTTCGAATACAAGGGAAAGTATTTAAAAAAGAAAAAGAAAAAAAAAGGTTAACCGAGATTCAGTAGCGATATTTTAACTTTTTATACCAGGTTTAAATCTAATTTATCTACTGACGTAAGATGAGTTCATAAAACCGCCTTATTATTTAAAAAATTTTGATTCGATAAGAACCTATTTCGTTCCAATCTTATTACTAAAACTATCGAGAAAAGTCACAATTTTATTTTTTCGAAAACAGTTAAATTATTATAATAACTACACTAAAATAAACGAAGTTTATTACCGCAGAAAATAAAAAGAGTTCAACACATAATATTATAATACATTCATAGTACATAGCATTATCTACGACTACGTAATAATAGTTATAAAATTATTGTTGCCAAGGCAACGGTACAAAGCGGGTCGCATTTTAAAACGATACACTTGTAACTAACTATTTTAAATTATAGTACCGTATAAGTATTTTATTTATAAGTGTGTTAGAACGTGACAATGGCCTACCGACTAGAGGTTTTCATTGTTCCGACCACAACTAATTCTAACGCTCGCAGTCTTTCGACCGACAACAGCCTATACAAGCATTCAACGCAGCTGCGAAATGAGGGAGTTCGTGATTCCCATAGAGAACACACATAATTACCCGCGTGCACCGACTTTGATGGGCGCACTTGCGTTTGGGCGTCCGCCCGTACGCGCGCACTTTTTTAGGTACAGTATTGTTTTTTTAACCTAATAGAATTTTGTTAAACATGTACGAACGTTTGATTGACTAGCGATCACATTTAAACCGGTATATAACCTAAATAAAGAAGTAGTTTTAAAAATAACGATATTTTTAGTTTAGATATAGATAATGGGTTCTGACGAAAATTTCTTCATCTCAAATCGTCGATAAATATCCTAACTATCCTACAAATATCGCTTCAAATATCGTAACTTAAATTTAGGAAAAAAGAACGAATGATTTAATTTTACAGTTGTTATTTATTACGCTCAAATAAAACCGATTATTTCACGGCATCAAGTTATTTATTGCTGAACAATTAATTATTGCTTAAATAATTGTTTTAAATTTTCTATTTAGTCAGGTCTATTGATACAAATCTTTTCTGGTTAACGTAATTGTACAGATTAGAAGGCCAGCCCTTGCTCGGTAGTCAGTGTATTTTGCAGGTAAATTATTATTTTAAAATGTAGTAAAAAAAACATATTATTTGAAGATTTGACGCTTTTTTATTTAAAATTGTATACAGGTAAATAACACAAACAAAAGAACATAAAAGTCTACCGGTTACTAATAAAATAAGTCATAGAAGGTAGGTTTAAAAAAAATAAAAACTAACTAACTATACCGCTGCAGAAAAGGGGCATATATAAGTAATATATTAACAATATAAGTAATATATAACTAAATGGTATGGTTTTTATTCGAAATAAAAACATACCACTTATACTATTTGTGTATCAATGTCTTTGTTTTAGATAACTAATAATATTGAAATGAAAATAGTAATAATAATAAAATAAACAGAATCTTCATGGATAACTTCCTGTACGAATAAACAAATAATAAATACTATATTTTTGAAATTAAAGTAGTAATATCATATCTGGTATTATAATAAAATTTATTTCTATATCTGAAACATTCAAACAATATTTATTTATTAAAATATTTAAAAAAATTATTTAATCCTATTTCAGTTCAGAAACATGTCAATTTAAAAAAATAAAAACTTTTAAAAAAATTGTGCCATAACGCAATGGTTTTTGGCAGAATTCCATAATATTCACTAAGATCTCGCATGCGCGTAGCTGTAATGTCATTTTAACAGTAGTAGTAGTAGTAGTAGTAGTAGTAGTAGTAGTAAACTTATTTGGTTCATAATGCGCTCTAAAACTGATCTATTACTCAGTAGAAGGATTATAAAAATGACATTACACCGGCAAGTCTTATAATTCTTCTAAAAGTAGTTCAATTTACGTTTCATAAGGAAATACAGTATTCGAGGCGTCTCTCTCACAAACTACAAGCAAGTCAGCAGTTCTACTTTACGTAATGGTACGATTAAGTGCTATTATCAATATAATTACAACTTTTACCGCACAGGTAGTGGCTTTTGCTGACATGCACAATCTTATCACTCAAATAATAATTTTTTAAACCCATTTAAAACAAAAACGTTCGTTATTATAATAATAGTTGATTAGATTCAATTAATTTTTTTTACCGGTAGATGGCAGCTTAGACTAACGTTAACAGCGACAAAAAATCACAAAACAATGAATCTCAATGGCGCAGACAAGCATCCAAACCGGTTAAATTTTAAAGCGACTCCTCGATACTGCCCTCTGCCACAATTCTGTTGTTAGGTTCTAATTAATAATACGAGTACATCCTGACCTGGATATTGATGAATATACCGAGAGCTACAATCGGCATTGATAATCTACAGTACAAAGGATATGTCTACCAACGCGGTCCGTATCGAGAGAACCGTCTACGTAGGCAGAATTCCAGAATATCATGCAAACTAATCAGCCGAAACAAACATCAAAAATTATTTTAATTTACTGACGTATTTCTTATTGAAGAACTACTGCACTCCTAATTATTATTTTAATATTAACATTTGAGTTTTCTAGATTAACTGGCTTTAATTAAAGAACAAACTGACGAAATACGATTAAAAAAAATCAATCAATTTTATTGAACTAAATTTTTATGAATTTTAATTTTACAGGTTTTATCACTTTTATTTCTTAACTTTTTAAACTCGCTGTTTTAAAACAGTTTTTTAATTTTTCTAAGCAAAATAAAGAAAAATCTCGTAATTTCAGAATTAGCTGCATTTAGGCACCCATATTATCTACTGAAATATTAGGTTCCGCTGAATGTTAACTTTTCTATGTTCGTAAAACGTACGGAAACGTAATTACGTTTTCGAACATAGAAAAATTAGCTCTATATAATTTTACAAGAGGATATTTGTGCAGTTTTAAATTAGTAATCTGGAAATTGGATCCCAAATCCGTATTAGAATTCAAAACATCTAGTAGAAACGTTACTAGCTGCTGTTCCCTAGAAGGGTCTGCGTACATTCTTTTTTAACAGCTACTGGCAAGGCACAATATATACAAGTAGTTTTAAGTAGTCTGTCTACTTATGAATGCTAGTCGGTTACAGCCTGAAAGTACAGCTGTTTAAAATTACAGTACGACACATTATTTCTGTAAAATTACGATTTAAAATCAATAATTGGCTTTAAAACATTATTCCAAAAAATACTCGTTTTAGTGCGATGTACCTGAAACAATGACATATAAATCTATTAATAAAAACCGACTGCGATAAAGAACAATGAATTTTTATCCGTAAACATAATAACGATGCTAGATGATAGCTCGTAATTTACGAAGAGCATTATTTTATTTTACACGATGACAAGTTTTATGATATGACAATCCACAATACTTACGGGGGAATACATTATTGATTTTTATTTTTTAAATTATATATGTTCTGTATTATTAATATAGTGAAAAGTGATGGAAGCAAAAGGAGTGGTCGAGTAGTCGACAATAGATACGAGACACTCCTGTGCAATATTCAAATGGATATCATATAATAGATATACTCCTGGGAGTAGGACCGTATTTTAGTTCAATAAAGTCGCAGAGTACTTCTCGTATATCAAAGAAAGACCACAGTTAGGTCCATATCGGCTCCAGTTCTTTGCGTGGGAGCGGGTGAAAGAGTGAGTGAACTATGAAGGAGGCGAAGTACATAAGGCGTGCATTGAAGACAGCACCGTTACGTCGACATTATTAGCGAGCTGACGCTATATCTAAGGTGTGGGAGACTTGTGCCGTATCGTCCGACCCACCTCTATGCGCCGCATCACTCGGTCGTCTTTCAAAATTGTTAAACCGGCCAGCAGGTAATCAACATATATAAAATTCCACCAACGTATAATTAATAACCAAATTTGGTAAAGTTCAAACACAGAGATCGCATGCAATGTATATTTCACGGTGTGCAATCTGACCTATCTCATTATTATTCACAGTAATATCTAATACAGCAAATAAATGTCGGACGAAACTTAATTAAATATAAAACTAATGAAGAACAATTTTAATTCTAATTTTAATGAAAATACAGAAATAACTGTACAAAATACAGACAAATCGTATTTTAAGTGAGGAGTAAATTTCCGAGAGTTACTCATAAATCAGATTAAGTGAAGCAAAAAATGTAACTTCAGTTTGTCAGAAGTTAAAAATTAGTAATACATAGCAGTTTTTTATTCTATGGAATAGCAAAAAAACTATTATCAAAAGTAAGAAATATTAACTTTTAAGCGTATGATGTACATAAAGAAAAATTTTTATTTTTTTATTTACAGGATCTGTTTTGAAATCGAAGGTTCATTCAGAAATGATATGTTCACTTCCTACAAGGAAAATTAAATCGCTTTTGTTTGGGTCTTCTTTGCCGATTTTCATGACGTATTTCTTGTTAAAGAACAACTGCAGCCCTAATTATTATTTTAATATTAAATTTGTTTTTTTAAGATTAACTTCTTTTAATTAAAGTACAAACGGACGAGATATGATTAAAAAATTATTCAATTTTATTGAAATAAAACGGTCGACTAAGACCTTCTGCGAAAGCGAATTAATTATTAAACGCAACACAGATGTCAGATTTTAAATTCAAATCGGGTAACTGGTGGCTCTGATCTAACAGTAATGATTGACGAATCTCTCTATTCGTAAGAAGGAAAAAACACGTCGGCAGGAGTCCCTCAGAAGCAATGGGTGTTCAGAGGGCTATGCCGTAAAACGTGGGAATGTTTCACGTTCACAGTAGATAATCGTTCTGCAGAATATAGTAGAGCACATTGCACCGGGTTCAATAATAATTTCTGACCGGTATACGAGGGTAAATCAATTATTATCCGCAATGTAGTTATAAATTTTATTGCAATACAAATAGGAAACTTACATGAACATCATTTTTCAACATAGTTCCTTTGTATTTCAACGCACTTGGTCCACCATTGCATAAGCTACCTGATGCCCTCATAAAAGGAGGTTTTCGGTTGAGCTGCGAGCCAGCAATGTACCGCTTCTTTCACTGTTTCGTCCGGGGTAAATCGACGGCCTCTTAATGCCTCTTTCAGTGGACCAAGCAAGTGGTAGTCATAAGGGGCAAGGTCAGGACTATACGGAGGATGAGCCAGTACTTCAAGTTGAGTTTCTGGAGCGTTACAGCAGGGTGGGCAGCACTATGTGGACGGGCATTGTGCAACAACACAACACCTTTCGACAGCAGTCCTCGGCGTTTACTTCGAATTGAAGGCTTCAGCTCGGCAGTAAGAATCTCACTGTAACGCGCACTGTTTATTGTCGTGCCCCTTTCCTCATAATGTTTCAGTACTGGGCCTTGAGTCCCAAAAAACCGTAATCATCAGTTTTCCTGTGAACGGTTGGGTCTTGAACTTTTTTTTGTAGGGCGAATTTGGATGTTTCCATTCCTTACTCTGCCTTTTACTCTCCGGCTCGCAATGATAGATCCGTGTTTCGTCACCGGTGATGATTCTGCCTAAGAAGATGTCCCGTTCGTTACCGTAGCGATCCAAATGTTTCTGGCAGATGTCCAAGCGCGTTTGTTTATGCAACTGTGTGAGTTGTTTTGGAACCCATCTTGCACAGACTTTATGAAACCCAAGTCTGTTGTGGATGATTTCGTAGGCAGAACCGTGACTAATTTGCAGACGATGTGCCATTTCATCGATAGTTACTCGTCTGTCTAAAAAAACCATGTATCGTGCACGCTCAATGTTTTCCTCATTTGTGGAGGTAAACGGTCGTCCGGCTCCTTCGTCGTGCGTAACACTTGTGCGACCACTTTTGAATTTTTCAATCCATTCGTAGACATTCCGTTGCGGCAACACACTGTTCCCGTACTGTACCGTAAGTCTTAGATGAATTTCGGCCCTGGTACACCTTCCGATCACAAAAAACGGATCACTGAACGTTGCTCTTCTTTGGTGCAAACAGAAAGCGGAGCAGACATGGTTAACGGCAGGGCAGCGACAATGGAACTAACCTTTTTTTTTTTTTCGTTTAACCTACGAGTCCACAGTTAAGCATTACTTCAGAGGATGAGATGAATGATTTGTAGCGTGTGTGAAAATGCCATGCCTGACCGGGATTCGAACCCAACCTATGGAACTAACCTAGCAGCATCAAACCTGAACAGACATAACAATTAAACCACGCATGCGTCATCTACGCAACAGGACAGCACTACCAACGTAAACAAATATATAACTAAATTGCGGATAAAAATTGACTTACCCTCGTACAATGGAATGCGTAAATTGAACAGAAATTATGAGCCCAATATTAGGAACCATTCGCAAAATTTCATTGATCCACTTAAAGCGGCGCATACTCAAAAAATAGAACGACTACGGAGGGCAGCCAAGAAAAAAATGCGACGTAAATCAGGCATAGCAAGAGAATTTCTGGACAGTTACTAATGCGAATTCTTATGGCGGAAAAAAGTGAAAACGGATAATCGCAATTTGTTTCAAACAATTCTGAAAAATACTGCTGCTTTTTTGGCCTATGTAATAAATATCTGTGCTCAAAATTTTGAATTTAATCATTTATTTCAATCTGAAAATTTTTTAATATTTAAAAAATGTTTTGCAAATTTAGTTGCACATTCTTTAAAAAATAAAATATATATATATATATATATATAAAATAACAATCACAAAGAATTTTTAAAATTCTTTAAAAAGATGTAAGATGTCGCTCGACATCTTACATTCCTCTTTTACAGAAAAAATCTTAGTTATATTCTAATAAATTATCTAACACCACAAGGAAAGAAAATCCAAAATTTATTTTGTACTGACTTCACCCAAACTTTTTTCAGTTAAACCTCTTAACAATGGAAATATATTTTTACTTCATTTATATTTCACCACCGTTAACCGCTACCTTCTTTTACATCAGAAATACTGCAGGAAAATATTGCGGACAGTTTTACATATATAAACAATCTGTTGCAAATAGATCGTAACACAGCAGACGACATCTTTTATTGTAATGCGTTTCAAGTAATCGACAATTGTAACGATCTGGTTATTTGTTTTTCAACTAGTCATTGGTGAATGTCTAGAATAAAAAAATATTTGAAAGACATTAAATAAAGCTATGTTTTAACGCAATTAAGTCGTAATGGGCGATCTGAATTAATTGTTTAGATGCTTTGGATGTTTTTAAATTAATTATTTTTTAACTAAAATTGCCTGAGAAGTTATTTGTATTAAAACAGTTGTGTTTAATACAACAGTTGTGTTTTAATAAAAAATTAATATTTAATGTTTCTGTATAGTTAATTTCTTCATTTTTCATTTAGCCTATTTATTTTTTATTTTTATTTTTTTACTTTTTCCACTGGTGTTTTTACTTTCTTGTACGAAGTAAAGAAAGTATTATGATCGCGAAAAATTTCGGTTTTCAGATTTCAACGGAAATATCCATTTTTACACATCCCTAAATCCATTTTGTCTAGTTTCGACATTACGTCTGTACGTACGTATGTATGTATCTCGCATAACTCAAAAACAATCAGGCTTAGGATGTTGAAATTTTGGATTTAGGATGTTGTAACATCTAGTTGTACACATCTCTTTTTGGTTGTAATCGACTGAACAAAAAGATTCCAAAAAAGTCCAACATCCTAAAAATTTGGATTTTGGACTTTCTTAAATGTAGTAATAGAGAGAGCTTTTCAATGATATATCATAAGTGGTACGTATTGTCATTGGTTCCAGACTTATAGTAAAATGAAATTTTAATTAATGAAATATTTGGATCTTAGAAGAGTATACACATCGGTTCGAGTCAAACTTCACCTCCTTTTTTTTAAAATTTAAATTATTGATTTATCAATAATTATAATTAACCCGTGATTGTAAAAAACTCTTACAATAATTAAAGGATTATTCAATAATAACAATTTTAAAAAATCAGAAGTTATTAGTGAAATAAAATTTGATGTACTTTTAAAAATGTGTATATGTAATTTAATAGGCATAATTTTGCATACGTATATATGTAATAAATTTGGTGAAACATCAGATTATTTAATATTAATTGAAAATCGTATTATTTTTTGGATTTTCTAGTTTAATTTTTGTTTAATTTTATCTCATTATAGTTAACTACAGTGACTGAAAAATAGACTCTCACAAGAACATATACACTGAGAAATACATGCCCGATCTTTAATAAATTGGAAAAAGTCTTATCTTTTCTTTCATTACACCTCTGATATTGTCGGACAATATTCTCTAAAGTCAGAGTTGATCATCATTTCGTTTATTTGTTTTTTGTTGACAATCATTTAATCCTCTTTAGTTTGATATAATTCTTCTGATCGTAATTTGTGTACACGTTCTCTAGTTTTCAAATTTTTTCTTTCTTTATATTCATCATCCTTTCTTAATCTTATTATTCTTTCCTTGGTATTAACGTTTTCTTCCACTTTATATTTATAATCTTCTCTAATATTTTTATTCTTTCTTTGTTTGCAAAATTTTGTTTCTTTAATTCTTTCTTTGGTTTTAACATTTTCTGATCTAGTAATACGAAAGGGAATTTTACTCTATCCTAATTTCAGGTAAGATTGTTGAATTAATAACTGTATAAATACTTGATGTTAATAAAAACTAATATTTCAGCAACTATGTAACTGCCCACTTTATTAAAGAATTGGAAGAACGTATCTCACTTTCAAATGAAATAATTTTGAATGAAGTGTAACAACAAATGTGTATATGTAATTTAACAGGCGTAGAAGGGAGTCATATGGTGTCCACATCACACTTTTTTAACAATCAGAATGGCCTTTTAGATTTAAAATTTAAATCATTTTTTTTTTTTTTGTAAACGGCTTTTTAAGCGTAATCTTAATTTACAATTATTTTAATAACCGTTTAGCGTACTTTTTATTTTAATTAATACAACCATTGTTCTGTATCTCTTAAGGCAGCATGCTTGCAAATCCCAATATTATAGAAAAAATTAAAATTAAGACAAAAAATTAAGAAAAATGGCGGCAATGTACGCTAAAAAATGCTGCTGTAGTAGCTGCGTAAATCTCATTAAATATTCACTATAGATGGCCTATATAAATATATTTTAAATTTTTTTTTAATTTAAAGGTTAGAGAATGAATAAGCAATGTGTAAATTATTAGGTGACCTCCATTCACCAATCATATCATATTAAGATGAATGGGGTCTTCCATATTTGAATAATTTAGTAACTTGATACTTAACCGCGAGAAGTTCAACTACCTGTATTAGTGACTCCTCCCTCAAACATCGAACAAAAAAGTTACTATTTTCTCAACACATAAGACAATGTTATAAAAAAAGATAAAATTAAATAAGATGAACTAATGATAGATGAACTAAATGATAATGCGTAACCATTCAGCTTTTTGTCCCGTGCAAAGCTGTCCTCCGTTATTTACAAAATTACTACGATTATGCTATCAACCTGTCTTCAATTTTAAAATTAAACGTTTTTGCTTTCATCTTACAGCGAAATGCAAGTGTAAATTATATCATAAAAAAATGCTACAACCGCATGTAATTAACCGATTCTTTTCTCCCGATATATTCTCTTTAAAGAAACTTAATTTTCAATCGTTTTTATTTCTTGCGGACAAAAACTTTGATGAATTTTTTTTGTTAAAAATTGTTACACTAAATTCAGAAGTCCTTAATCAGCTCTTTAAATATCAGAAAAATAACGTCATAAATCATTAGCATTTTTATATTAATACGAATATTGATACTTGACTGTTTACATATTGTATTTAATTCAGGAAAGCTAGTTCGAAATTCACTCTTTAAAAAAATTCCAACCTAAGTTTAAGATGCGAATTACACTAATTCACAACATGAATACGGCGTTTGTGCGAGTTCAAATTGTAATCACGCTTATAAAAAAATTGACCAGGAAAACGGGAAATTTCGAGACAGTAGTGGCAGCCGTGTAAAGATAGCAGCACTTCCTGATAATTTCACTGAGGCAAGCACAACCTTACTATTAAGTAACAACG
The DNA here is from genome assembly GCF_047948215.1 of Lycorma delicatula. Classification (NCBI taxonomy): domain Eukaryota; kingdom Metazoa; phylum Arthropoda; class Insecta; order Hemiptera; family Fulgoridae; genus Lycorma; species Lycorma delicatula. The sequence goes on along the minus strand of NC_134457.1, from coordinate 115,383,210 downwards.
GATCAGTGGACCGGCTCACAATACGCTTGCCGTGAAAACGTAATACAAAAAACGGGAGATGGTTTCACTGCTGCTTGCAGAAAATTTCGGCGTCAGACAAGTTTAAGATATCGTGACGTGTTCAATCCTGCCCTGTGGTCATAACATGAGCTGAGAATTTTGAGGAGACAGGTTCAGCTTTAAAGAAAAAACCGTAAGGAGGTCCACGAACCCGAGAGAATTGGAGCTCTTCGGGCTTCGTGCAAATTAAGTCCTAGACATTCTGCTCGTAAACATGCATCAGCTATCAGCCTAAGCCGAACAAACGTTCAACGAATACTCCATCAAGAGTTGCAATTTCATCCAACTAAGAGCAAATTATGCTGCAATTAAAACCAAAATTCTAGAAGAAAATCGCGAAATTTCCACAGAGGTGTTGCAAAGAGCCGTGCAAAATCTTCGCGTTTCGATTCGAGGATGCACACAACGGGACAGACACCACCTATTCGACATTATATTCAAAAACTAAAAATCGGTACGTAGTATAGTTTTAATTTTCAAAAATAAAATAAACAAAAATATTTTTAACGGTGGTGACAGTTAATTCAAAATTTACCATTTCCTACTTCACCTTTTAATATACGCCAGTTTTCAGTACCACAATCACTGATAAATAATTGTATCATAAGATTTCGCTTGTGGGTTAATAATTAGATCAAACAGCGACTGGGGAAGAATAACAAAATTTAAACCGGAAATCGAATAAGCGAACTTTGGTTGTTTAACCGACTTAACTGCGAGATGATCTATATATAAACTAATCGATATAATTATAGTTTAGTTCGTAGAGTAAGCTTTTGGTAGGCCAAAAACTGTTTAAAAGATTAGTATATAAAATTAAGGAATTACAATACAATACTACCGCTGAAAACTATTAGCTGAGAGTCCAACAAGTTCTGTTATTCCAATAACAGTGTCTATCATTAAAAATAAATAAAAGTAATAATAAAATTATAAATAAATAATTTCGATAAATGCATTTTCCTTAAGTGTTGTATTTCAAATAAACATTAATACCATGCCAATAATCGATAATATAAAATTCCATATTGCCGTACCCATTACTTGTAGAATAATTAAAAAGGAGAATTCCTAATCTAGATACGACTATACCAGATGGTTATCTACGAAGAGGCCAGACTAACGAACATTCTAGAAAATATTAGTAACACTTCAGAAGTTTGATTTTACCGAGAATTTTTTCTTAACACTTAAGAAAAAATAGCCCAAAATACACAATTTAAATGTTGCTTAACGTATTGCTAAGAGACTTTGTGCATTAAGCGCCGATCCGAATGGAAACGTAAGGCTGTTTTTTGGTGAAATATCTTCATTCTTCTCTTTTTACTTCCTTGAACGAAGTAAAGAAAGTATTGTGATCGCGAAAAATTTCGATTTTCAGGTTTCAACAGAAATATACAATTTGACCATCCCTGAACCCATTTTGACTAGTTTCGGCGTGACGTCAGTACATACGTACGTATCATAACTCAAAAACGATTAGCCGTAGAATGTTGAAATTTGGATTTAGGACTGTTGTAACAACTAGTTGTGTACCTCCTCTTTTGATTGCAATCGACCGGACCAAAAGCCAAAATCCAAAAAAATTTGATTTTAGACTTTTTCTTAACTGCAGTAATAAGCCCTCATTGAGAGCTTCTCAACGATACATAAGAGGTACTTTTTTCATCGGTTCTAGAGTTAGAGCCATATGAAATTTTAATTAATGAAATATTTGGATATTACAAGAGGAAGGCACATCGGTTCGAATCCGACTTCATTTCCTTTTTCTAACTTTTTTTTAAAATTTAAATATATTGATTTATTAATAATTATTAACCTCTGATCGTAAAAAAGTTTTACAATAAATAATAATTCAATAATAACGATAAAAAAAGAAAGAAAAAATAAGAAGTTCTTAACGAAATAAAATTTGATGTACTTTTCATTTTAAATAATGTGTATGTGTAATTTAATAGGCGTATAAGGAAGTCATATGATGTCTACATCATTTTTTTTTAATGAAATACGATGAAATTCTTTTAACGGCACTACAAATAAAAGTTACCTGATCTGGAACTAACAAATCTAGTTCATGAAAAAAATATAAACATGTATTTAATGAAAGTCTTCAAAAAGACTTTCATTTTACCAGGACCCCCGGCCTTTCATCCGAGGGTCCTGGGTTCGAATCCCGGTCAGGTACGGAATTTTTCATACGCTACATTTCCATATCCCACGCATAAGCTTCAAGCTTATGTGGCGATATAAAATAAAAAAATTCCGGAAAAAAGAATGGAGAACTTAAAACCAGTGGAATGATAATGGAAAATAAATGCTTATAACATTGTACACTTATAGGTTTAAATATAATAATAAAAGTAAATTAAAAGTAGGTTAAAGTAATAAAAGGATTTAATTTAAAATGTAAGAATATAAATGTAAATTAATTTTTTAAGAATTCATAACCTACACCTCCGCTGTATTCATTGAAACTATTGAGCATCCGGTACTTAGCATATATTACAGGGACCCTTTTTTGAATACGGTTTATTTTTTTTAATTCTAAAAGAAAAAATATTTATTTAAAAACATTTTCCTTTGAAATACATTCAAAATTTATGAAAGTATAATTTTTAATAAAGAAAATAAAACGATCTAGTAATAAAACATCACGTATCTAAAATTATTTGTTAGAACAGACGAATGGATAGGGTTGTCTGGTCAAATAGAAATAACTTGAGGCCGACTGGAAAAAAAAAGCCATGTTTTAATGTTATCAGCTTCCCGATATCTTCTCTCCAGCCAATAACTGGTTACAGGGTAGTTAACAACAAATTTCGGCTAGATGATTCATTGAATTACAAACTAAAGGTAAAGACACACAAGACAACAAAGAAATACAGATGCCAACAGATCCCGGTACTTTTTTAAAAGTACATAAAATTTTATTTCATTAATAACTTCTGATAATTTTCATTTTTTTTTTTTTTTTTGTTATTGAATTATTATTTATCGTAAAACTTTTTTACAATCGGAGGTTAACAATAAATAAATCAATACATCTAAATTATTAAAAAAATTAGAGATGAAATCTGATTTGAACCGATGTACCTTCCCCTCTAAGATTCAAATATTTCATTAATTAAAATGTTATTTGGCTATAACTCTAGAATCAATAAAAATAAGTACCGCTTATGATACATCGTTGAAAAGCTCTCAATAAGGGCTTATTACTCCAGTTAAGAAAAAGTCCAAATGCATTTTTTTTTTTTTGTATTTTAGGCTTTTTTGGACACTTGGTTCAGTCGATTGCAATCAAAAGGGGAGGTGCACAACTAGATGTTACAACAGTCCTAAATCCAAAATTTCATCCTACGACTAATCGTTTTTGAGTTATGCGAGATACATATGTACATACGTACAGACGTTATGCCGAAACTAATCAAGATGGATTCAGGGATGGTCGAAATGGATATTTCTGTTGAAATCTGAAAACCGAAATCTTTCGCGATCGCAATACTTCCTTTACTTCGTATAAGGAAGTAAAAAAGAGTTACAATAATCATTCGCTATTTAACAGGAAGAAATAAACGTATATTCGTACAAAATTAAATATATACTAAAAGAGTTACAGAATGGTTATATTTTCATTTTGAAATAAATATTAGCTTACAATTACGCAAACGCAAAAATACAATACAATGATTTATAAATTACAATAACTACAGTTAATCTAAAATATAACGAAAGTAAACGAAAAAAAAGAAGATATTTCGTTTAAGGAGAGTCCGGTAAGGAAAAACTATAAATAAGGGCTGATCAAAGTATCAGTCACATTAACTTAAACGTACAGATTTTAAACCGTCCACCGAATAGAATCTCATAAATATTTTATCAATAAAAATTAAATTTATTTTAGACATCGCTATACTTACAGTAAGTTTATACTATTAAGTATAAATTTATTTTATAGTTACTTTATTCTTACGTAAATAAGAATTATTTAAATAAAAGCATTATTTTTAATAATACAAAGAAGAGGCAAAAAAGTGTAATGTATTTACACTGATTTGAAAAACACTGAATAAATAAGAGAAATATAATCATTTTCTACAGGTTTTAAATAAATAAGCCATTTTTTAATGGAATAAAAAATTAAATAATAATTCTGAATGACAATTTGTAAAAAAGAAACAAAACATATAAAAAATTTACAGCTTTAGAAAATATATCGACATTATAAAAAGAAACAACGAATGGAAAATTATTTAAGATACTGTTACTTCTTTTTTTTAAGATGTGTCAAGTGCGATTACTCTACCTAATCGGTCTTCTATTCGATAAAAACACCAAATTTTTTTATTTCTTTCCCTGTACCGTGACTAATAGGCATTTCCCCTAGATCGCTTCCCACAGGCAACAACAGAACATTCCACACAGTTTGAACTTTGAATACGAAAAAGATTCGGCGTTACCGTGGTAATTACACCAGTGAGCGTGAAAAAAAACCCAGATCTTTATTTACTATGAAGGATCCAAGGAAGCGAGTAATTAGTACAATAATAAAACGAATAGGTACAACTGGAACGGAAAATATTACTGTAAAACTAGGATAAAGTCAAAATAAAACCGTACGTTTGTATGGTTTTAGTAAATAGTTAAATATACTGTCGCGTGAAATCGGATCCACAAGAGTATCGAAAGATAGTACGTGTAAAAATTGTAACTGATATAATGTAATTACATTAGAATAACTTAACATGTACAAAATAAGTAAATTATAAATCGCAAGTACAACTCTGATTTTACTATGAACTGTATACTAACTAAAATAATAATAAAAACACAATTGAATGTCACCTTGTCCCTTGTTCACAACGAACTCACCGAACAGCTTAACGAACATAACCATAGAAAAGAACACTGTCCCAAAAATGATATCTTGCGATGTACTCTTCACTCGTACGGTCGAGTGTTAGAACGGACTTCTCATTTAGGTTGTTATCGCATACTGCGCTCGCATTTATCACACACCGATTTCGCTGGTCCTAGGCAGTATTTATACATCGGGATTAGGGCTTGACCTGTAGTAACAGCAGCCGTCAACCCTTTTTTCGTTCAAGCGTAACGGTTTCTATTGTCGGGACCTTGCAAAATTTTTCAGGCTTCTTCAGTGTTAGTTAACAATACGATATTTTATAACGGTGTAAATTATCCCTTAAAATCCCAACGCCACATTACAACTGAAAATAAATTAACAGCGCTCACGATACGGTTTTTCGAGCAGACGATAATTAACTATCCACCTTTTCAAAATTCAAACGAATGTACATAAGTACAATAGAGAAGTAATTTTAAGAGTACGATACAACAAATTGGACCAAAATATCAATTAAACATACCTTGAAGAAACGTGGTGGTAATCGGATATGTAAAATTAACCGACCTTTCTCAACAAATCTAACCGTAGATGCTACTGATATCGAACACTTATGAGGATTTATGTATAAAGACCCGTCGTTTAATGGTAAAATTTATCCTCTCGAATCAAAACAATCGTAACGCGAAGAAGCATGGAAAAAATCGGTAAGTATGAAGCCTCATATCGAAGATGTTTGTTTACATATTTGATATAAAAATAGTGATGCGTTTGATAATGCAATTAACCAGACACAACAAAACGGATGCCGGTTTTAAAAAAATAGTTAAGGAGAAAAGAGGCCAAAAAAACAGGTACTCAAGATTAATAGTTACAATTAAAATTAATAATCTAAATCTTTGGATATCTGAAGTCACAAAAAAGAACTCATGAGGATCTTGGGCGTGTGAGGGAGATAAAAAAAATCTTCATATTAAGCCTTAGGCCTTCAGTCATTATTTAGCATACTAATTTTTACGATAACAGTGAAAAATGTTGTTTGTTATTTTCCAGGGGGCTGACTACATACAAGTATAGTTCTATAATCGATAATAGTTTTCTAAGATTATTATTTGGTAAGTCACAAACAGAAAATCTACAGGTATTGGCAGATGCATCAAAAGACGTTGGAGTATGTTGTTACTGATTAAGAAGTAAATTCACAACTATGACTAAGCCGATTTGGGAAATAGTTACAGAGGTTAAAATACGAAAGTAAGTAGCCCCTAATCGGTCGAGTTCATCAGGATCAGGACTGTAACTTAGACGTCCAGAAAAGATCCTGATGGGTATCATCGATGTTAAAAACATCAAAAGTGTTTTTATGATTTTTACTAACGACTAACAACTGAAATAAAATATCAATTACAAATTTTAACGAGTCTAACAGCGATTCATAGCTAAAAATATAACCTTTGGTTTTAAAACTCACACCATACAATAATCAAACTTCCGCAAATAAAACACTCATTCTTCTTTAAATATATAATACCAGATCAAGTCGACTGGTTTATAATCCCTTTTCTGATGAAAATGAGGGACTACTGAATGAGAATTGACCTAAATTTAGAACATTTAAATTTGATTATTTACTCAAGTTATTATAACTACTTTTTATACAACTCGTCTGTATTTTTTTAATTACTGTTACTGTCACTAGACTGTGATATCCCAGTATACTGTTGGGTGGTTCATCTTTATATATAAATCAAAATATCTGTGTATGTCTATAATTATGTTTGTACCGATGTTTGCTAAAACTCAAAAACAATTAGGTCGATCTGAATAATTCTTTCACACACTATTTTAATGAAATTTGAGGATGACTTAGTCGTCATTTATCCAGATTACTACTACATTGTTAGGCGAGCAGTACGGCTTACACAGATAGGTCATTTTTTTCAGCATTACATTAATATTTTGTGTCGCTGGCAAAAACTAGTCTCAATCATTTTTTGCAAGAGATAAAAAGTGGAATGATTATATCACATTGTTCCTGGGAATTAAATTCATAAAAAAAGATTATAATTTTATTTCAGTATAATTAAATATATGAAAATCGGTAAAATGGTTTTCAAAATATGTTTTTAATAGAATATTTTATAGTACCATGATTTTCGTATGAGGTGATTGAAGTAACATTTCATACCGAGAGATGTACTGTAGCCTACATAATAATAATTAAATATACTTGATATGATAAGATGGGTTTAATTTTCAAGTAATTTTCACGTCCCAAATAAAAGAAGTAACATTACTTTTATTTTAATGGGTTTTTTATTTCAATTATTTGTCGTTATCTCGATTTATGTCTGTTGTACTGTTTGTTCGGATGTACGCATAAAGGACAACTTTAATTGAAATTAAAGAATGAACTTATTCAACCAGACAGCAATTTAAATCTTCCAAATCCAAGCAATGAAATAGTTTTATCAGTTGAACTTTATAAAAAACAAATAAGAAAGAATAGCTTTTTATTTATACAATTGCGATGCATTTTACCCAAACGTTTTAAGCGAAAAAAAAAATAGTACAACTGTGAACAAATGTTTCAAAAATATATAAATTTCATAAGGGGGTTCCTACCCCTACCTTCTCAGGGACAGTTTTTTTGTGATTTACATGCAGTGATAAATTTTAGCAGAAGAATTCACGGACAAGAATTATATCAAATAAAATAATCTGGTACAGAAAAAAGCAAATAATTTACCTAGTTATAAAACAAAACTTAAAATATTCACTATATCATCACTTAATTGTATAGATATACTTTTAAAAAATTGATCTTATTAAGGGAAAATAATTCTTCAATCAATAATCCCAAATTACTGCAAGTGTTGGTTTCAACGCTTTTTTTCTGTATATCTGCAACTGCCTAATAAAATAGAATTAGTTTTAACTACCCCTTCGTCAAATACAGGAATCCAAAATATAATTGAAGACCATCTCATCAGGGGATTTTAATGAAATAATGATTATTATGTAACAATGATTCTCTACTGACAACACTGATAAACAAACAAAAAAATTTAAAGTATCTCTTAAGTGTGATACCGTTCGTTAAATTGCTGTTTTGCCGTACATTACAGATCTGTAAATGCAATTTTTCTATCATCCCTAGTTTTAAATAAATTACGCTTCAAAAAAAACAGAGAAATATAGTTAAAATCTGTAAAATTTATAATTTTGCATGGCCATACCTGTGTTAGAATGATTTCGCTGAAGCTTTTCTTTTATCAATAGCCTCAGGTAAATCCCGAATTAATGTCCAACAGTAAACGGCTAGCATATTAGTATTCCATTTCCCTTTATAGCGCTATCCATCACCGAAATGCCTTGGTGGAAACGTTCACCGTGTTCGTCACTTACGTCTCCGAGATTGTTTGGAAAAAATCCATATGTGAATGGAGGAAATGTTTTTTTCAAAGACATATTACATCCCATAGCTCTGTACGAAGTAAGAGGTTTATTAACAATATCGTGGTAATTGTCGTATTTTGTTTGCTGAAAAAAGTTTTGCAAACGTTAAAGTTTTCCAAGCTGCACTTTCTACATTATTTAACATTGAGTTAAATACATCATCTTTGACCAACTCTTTTATTTGAGGACCAAAAAATATTCCTTCTTTAATTTTTCCTTTACTTACATTCAGAAATCTCTGCCAGATGTAGAAAAATCCGGGACTATCCTTCTTCATTGCTTTTACAACATTTTTTATCAGTCCTAGCTTGATATGAACAGGGGTGTCATGTATCGCATGTTAGGAAACAAAATTATGTTTTCAGTGTAATCAGATGTTTCACGAAATCTATTACATATACATATATGTAATAATGCCTATTAAATTACATGTACACAGTTTTAAAAGTACCTAAAGTTTATTTCGCAAATAATTTATGATTTTTTTCTTTCTTTTTTTTATTGACATTAAATAATTATTTAATGTAAAGCTTTTTTTACAATCACTGGTTAATAATTATTAATAAATCAATATAATTAAATTTTTTTTAAAAGTTGAAAAGAAAAACAAGTTAAAAAAAGGAGATGACGGATTCAAACCGATGTGCCATCCCTTGTAAGATCCAAATATTTCATTAATTAAATTTTTATTTAGCTATAACTCTGGAACCGATTAAAATAAGTACCACTCATGATATATCGTTGAAAAGCTCTCAATGAGGGCTTATTACTGCAATTAAGAAAACGTCCAAAATCAAACTGTTTTTGCATTTTGGTCTTTTTTGGACAGTCGATTGCAATCAGAAGGGGAGAACTAAAACAGTCCTAAATCCAAAATTTCAACATCTACGGCTAATCGTTTTTGAGTTATGCGACATATATACTTACGTACAGACGTCACGCCAAAAGTAATCAAAATGGATTCAGGGATGGTCAAAATGGATATTTCCGTTGAAATGTGTAAACCGAAATTTTTCGCGATCACAATACTTCCTTTACTTCGTACAAGGAAGTTAAAAAAGTGATCCATTTTTATCTAAAAATGTCCATTTTATGAAAATTAATTTACAAAATACACTGTTTTACCAAAACAAAACATTAAATAATAGTAAATTCTTAGACTCTTTTTGTTAAGGTTAAAAACGTAATATTTCAGCTGTTAATAAAAACGCATATCCATGCTTAGGTAATTGCAAACAGTACATGTAATATTAATACAGGAGCTTCTCAGAGTCGACGTTTGACATGTTTATAAAATTGAATTGACTATGATGGAATCTTTTTGTGTTAAGGATCCTACCATCTTTGCGTGCATCTCATATATAATATGTTTCTATCATGATTCATATCGCCGTGACTATTTCACTACAATTTTTAGGGATGATAAGCGTCTTTTGACTACCTACGAAAATAATATCTCAGTAAATACAAACATAATTTCATTTCATTCAAAATTTAGAATCTAGTGAAATAAAAGATTTTAATTTAATTTTTGATATCAGTGTAAATTTAATTGCGTTGTTTTTTATTATGTCATAATCTGTAATTATGTTTTATGAATCTGGTATTTTCCTAGTTTCAGTTTTTTTTATCTTACACTGATACTGTACCGTACTTTATTTTTATCTAACATTGTTGTTTTATTATGTAAAATTTTTAATTAATTAATTTTCAGTGATATTATTTCATAAAAATTAATTTTATATTTCCTATTTTATATAACCTCACAATAAATTATGTAAATTATTGCGGCAATAAGCTTTTTTTTTTCTTCTTTTTTTTTGTAAAATAATGGTGAAAAGAACTTACTATTTTATTTATTTTCCCAGAGTTGCAGAATAATTACCCCCGAAAAGCAATAGATAAATTAAATTAATTATACGGCCATTGTTTTTACCTTTTTTTTGTTTTACATTAAACGAACTTTTTTTAACTGTGGTCGTATCCACATTTTTTTTATCGAAATGTCAATAATGTTACTCTACCCAACCTCTAAGTTTGTTGTTATTGTAGTAGTAAACAATGAAATACGAAGCGTTTTTCCAAGAATAGAATGGAAGTTTTCGTTACTGTTTGAAACGTCACGAACCTCTATGTAATTTGTTTATCTTACTTCATTTTTTTATTGCTTACACTGGATTTTAAATATTCGAGTCGTTTGGTCTTTTTTTATTATTGTATTTAAAAAGACATTGATAACCGTAGTAATGATTACTATTTAGTAATTTATGTTGTAAAACTTAATGTAAGTAATTAAGGGATTGTTTCACCCGAAAAAAATTATTCGTGGCGCTCGTTTGTGTTTGAGTGTAATGCGTTTTAAGTCCTACTTCTATTTGTTTGAATAGTCTGCATAGATGTACGACGCTGAAGTAGAGAACGTTTGCTTTCATTGTATAAAGAGTAAGTAGTAGGGACTGGATCCGTTATGTGTAAAGGAATGCTATATAACTGAACTTCATGTTCCTGTTAACATTAACCAAATAATATGTCATTCTTAATTTAATAATTCTTTTGAGTTAAAAGAAAAAACTTAATTTACCGTTAATTAATAAATGTTTCATATTTTTATTATTACAACAGTAGAACTGTTTTATGTTAGACACGTTTATGTGAATAATATTTTTTACTTAAATAATTATGTATGCAAATTCTTTTCCGCAGTCATTAAAGAATTACCGACAAGTCGGCTTTGTCATACTGATATTCTTTGATTGTCTGTAGCACTGATTGCTTCTTTAACTACGTTTCTAAATAACATAATTAGTACACAGAAGTATATTTATTTTCATAATTAATTAATATATTTATTTGCTATGCTGCGTAACCGTGAAAAAGAAACAGTAATTAATGTATAAATTGCAGTGATAATATTATTTACAAAATTAAATTTTTATGTTGGTATGGACGTTAATTTTATTTATTGTTTATATTATGTGTGTGCGCGGACACACATATGTTTTTGTTCCAGCTCGAATTGATTACATTGATAAACATAATTTTTGTTTCCTAACATGTGATACATGATTTTAATCTGTTTTTTGATGCTGAAAACGAATATGAACTCAGAATCTTTTATCACCCACCATTTTTGAAATTTTTTTTTGATTTTAAAGGCTTCTTTCATTTTTCAACGAATAGTTAGCATTTTAAGCTCCTATATTGTACTTTATTGGTTCATTTTTTGTTGTTTAATTTTGTTAATATAATTTGTAAGTTACAAATAAACAATACTATACAAAGAATTAAATCATGCCATAGTCACATATTATGACATCTAATACTGAAGCATGAACCTTCGTAGACAAGATTAGTCGTGTCTGTACAGGTCAAAACATCTAACTGAAAACACAGCTGTGTTGTTTGTATTAAGCACTGGATTTAGGAATGAATTAATTTTGTTCAGTCTTATTGCTGTCTTAAGTTTGTTAACAGTGCAGTGTCTTAATGCCTCGAAATTGTGTAAATCATGCGGATGCGTTTTGTTATGTATGTGGTGAGTTTACCGTAAAATCAAATAGAAAGAACATTACACCTTTAATTAAAAAGCATGTCATTTGTACTTTGTGTAAAGCTGGTCATCAGGAATTGACGTGGGCTCCTCAAATAGTATGCACTAATTGTTCTGAATATTTAAGAGGATGGCTGAAAGATACACGTAAGGCTTTGCCACTTGGTGTACCTATGGTTTGGCGTGAACCAAAGGATCATGTAACCGATTGTTACTTTTGTAAACAAGTGTGCCTGGAATTTCTAAAAAATCTAAACATACTGTAAAATATCCTTCATTGCAATCTGCAATCAGGCCTGTACCTCCCAGTGAAATTATTCCAGTTCCTGAACCACCTGTGAATGTTTGTTTCGAAAGCAGCGATGAAGAATCAGGCAGTACTGAAGAAGACTACAATGATTCTGATTTTGAATTATCTTCCAATAAGCCACATCTTATATGGCAAGGTGAATTAAATGACCTGGTTAGGGATTTAAATTTATCAAAAAATCAATTAAGAATCATAACTGTAAGGTTGGAATGTACTTCAAAAAAATACAAAAATTTCGGGCTTTCGAAGCCGACAAAAAAAATTTTAGCAGTACTTTATTGATGAAAATAATTTGGTTTATTGTACAAATATTGATGAGCTTATGTTGCACTTATGACAAGTTCATAAACCTGAGGACTGGCGCCTTTTCGTAGATTCGTCCAAGTATAATTTAAAAGTGGTTCTATTACACAACGGTAACAAATATCCATCGATACCAATCGCTTATGGTATTAATTTGAAAGAGACACACGATGTGACGAAAGACGTTCTTTAAAAAATAAGTTATAAAAAAAAATAGCTGGAACATACGTAGTGATTTGAATGTTATAGCTATTTTGTTAAGCATTCAGTTAGGCTATACTAAGTAGATATATTTTCTTTGCGAAAGGGACAGCCAAGCTAGGGATAAGCATTACGTTACCAAAGATTGGAAGAAACGAGACAACTTAAATTCAAATGAGAAAAATATTATTGATGACCTCTTAGTTGAACCAAAAAAAATATTTTTATCCCCTGTTCATATCAAGCTTGGACCATTGAAAAATTTTTTAAAAGCATGAAGAAGGATAGTCCCGGATTTTTCTACATCAGGCAGAAATTACTGAATGTAAGTAACGGAAAAATTAAAGAAGGAATATTTTTTGGTCCTAAAATAAGAGTTGGTCAAAGATGATGTATTTAACTCAGTGTTAAATAATGTAGAAAGTGCAGCTTGGAAAACTTTAACGTTTGCAAAACTTTTTTCAGCAAACAAAATACGACAATTACCACGATATTGTTAATAAACTTCTTACTTCGTACAGAGCTATGGGGTGTAATATATCTTTGAAAATACATTTCCTCCATTCACATCTGGATTTTTTCCGAACAATCTCGGAGACGTAAGTGACAAACACGGTGAACGTTTCCACCAAGGCATTTCGGTGATGGAAAGCGCTATAAAGGGAAATGGAATACTAACATGCTAGCTGATTACTGTTGAACATTAATTCGGGATTTACCTGAGGCTATTTATAAAAGAAAATCATCAGCGAAATCATTCTAACACAGGTATGGCTATGCAAAATTATAAATTTTACAGATTTTAACTATATTTTCCTTATTTTATTTTTTGAAGCGTAATTTATTTAAAAGTAGGGATGATAGAAAAATTGTATTTATAGATCTGTAAGGTACGCAAAAAAGCAATTCAAGAGATGGTATCCCACTTAAAGAAACATTAAAAAAACATTTTTTGTGTATTAATGTTATTTAATATTAATTGAAAATTATAATTTAGAATCGTATTATTTTTTTGTTTAATTTCTGTTTAATTTTATTTACTTATTCTGGAATTTTCATTTAATTTTATCTACATTAAAGTTAACACTGAATGTAAAAATAGGAGGAGAAAATATTATGGAGATAGAAGAATTTTGTTATTTGGGAAGTAGATTTACTAAAGATGGACGACGCAGGAGCGATATAAAATGCCGAATCGCACAAGCGAAACGAGCCTTCAGTAAGAAATATAATTTCTTTACATCAAAAATTAATTTAAATGTCAGGAAAAGATTTTTGAAAGTATATGTTTGGAGTGTCGCTTTATATGGAAGTGAAACTTGGACGATCGGAGTATCTGAGAAGAAAAGATTAGAAGCTTTTAAAATGTGGTGCTATAGGAGAATGTTAAAAATCAGATGGGTGGATAAAGTGACAAACGAAGAGTTATTGCGGCAAATAGATGAAGAAAGAAGCATTTGGAAAAATATAGTTAAAAGAAGAGACAGACTTATAGGCCACATACTAAGGCATCCTGGAATAGTCGCTTTAATATTGGAAGGACAGGTAGAAGGAAAAAATTGTGTAGGCAGGCCACGTTTGGAATATCTAAAACAAATTGTTAGGGATGTAGGATGTAGAGGGTATACTGAAATGAAACGACTAGCACTAGATAGGGAATCTTGGAGAGCTGCATCAAACCAGTCAAATGACTGAAGACAAAAAAAAAGTTAACAATTGAGTGACTGAAAAATGGACTCTCACAAGAACAACAAATATACAGTGAGGCATACATGCCCGATCTTTAATAAACTGCAAAAATGTCTTATCTTTCCGTTCATTACGCCTCTAATATAGCTAGACAATATTCTCTCAAATCGAAGTTTATCATCATCATTTTGTTAATTTGTTTTTTGTTGCTAATTATTTAATCGCTCTTTGGTTTGAATTAATTGTTCTGATCTTAATTTGTGTACACGTTCTCTAGTTCTCAAATTTTCTCTGTCTTTATATTCATCATCCTCTCTTTTTTTTTTATTGTTTCCTTGGTCTTAACACTTTCTTCCTCTATATATTTAACAACTCTCAATGTTTTTATTCTTTCGTTTGCAACATTTTCTTCCTTCTTATTTTTTTTTTTGCAACATTTCTTCCTTTTTATTCTTTCTTTGGTTTTAATATTTTCTTCCTCTTTAAATTTATCATCTTCTCTTAATCTTTACATTCTTTCTTTGGTTTTATATTTATCAACTTCTCTAATTCTTTTTTTATTCTTACCTTGTTCTTAACATTTTCTTCCTCTTCATATTCATCTTCTTATGGTTTTTGTTAGATATATTTCGTCATGTTATTTTTCTTTTTCCTGAATGACTGTTTTTTTTTTATTTTTGATTATTCACCAAATAATCCAATAATAAAAACTGAATATTTTACACTGTAAGGTCGAAATTAACATTTGTAACCACTATACGAGAATTCACTAAACGGAATAGTTTAATTATTAAGTTTTATTTATAGTACACATCAGAAATCTGAAACTTGTTTTAATCAGCAACTCACGAAGATACGAATAATACTGATCTAGTAATACGAGTAATAAAGGGACTTTTACTCTATCCTAATACATCATGTAAGTGTTGAATTAATAATTGTATAAATATTTGATGTTAATAAAACTAAAATAAAGTGGACTGTGGAACTGTCCACTTTATTAAAGAATTAGAGGATCGTATCTCACTTTCAAATGAAGTAAATTTAAATGAAATGCAGCAAACAATGTGTATATGTAATTTAATAGGCGTACAAGGAAGTCACGTAGTGTCCACATCAGATTTTTTTGTATTGTTTTAGGTTTCAAATAAACAAAACATACAGAAGTTTTTTTTTAAGTAAGGTTTATAGTTTTATTTTTCGTACTATTTGCGTTTAACTTTTATTAACATTATCAAACAATGCGCATCTAACATCTTTAACATGAAAACATACGAAACAATTTAACACATGCATCTGTAATCAATAGAAATTTGATATCATACTGCTAGGCACGTGCATCGTAGTAGTCTGGTATTAAAATCGATCAGTTACTACTCGTAATGCAATTATGACTACAATTAAGTTCACTAAGGAATGAAACATCCTCAAAACTTTGGTGGACATTATTACATAATTTTGGACACTTTTGGTTCAGTTGCCATCAAAAGAGGAGGTGCACAACTAGATGTTACAACAGTCTTAAATCCAAAATTTCAACATCCTACGGCTAATCGTTTTTGAGTTATGCGAGATACAAACGTACGCACAGACGTCACGCCGAAACTAGTCAAAATGGATTCAGGGATGGTCAAAATGAATATTTCCGTTGAAATCTGAAAACCGAAATTTTTTGCGATCACATTACTTCCTTAACTTCGTACAAGGAAATAAAAATAGGCCCTATTTGTTAGCAAGGGATAATAGTTATCAGGCAATCATTCAATAAGTCAAATTTTCTAATTTCCCTAATTTTCGATCTCAACGGTTTTCGACAATAAATATTTGTAACGGATATTACAGCATTAAGTGAGAAAACGTATAAACGCAGTGATATCACCTTGTTTATACTTGCGTTGTTTTCGTCATCTTAGCTGACGTATAATACAATCCGTAAATTGATGACTAATTCTTATAATTCACAAGTCTCTGCATACCTATAACTGCTAAAGCGATTTGGGACCAGAAGGAATTGCGTCCCTAGTTCATGTAAATGAGTGTATAAGTGGCTTGTTACATTCATAGACCGCCAAATCAAAATGTATTGTTAATTAGAATCCGACTACCAAATGGTGGCCGGTGATAAATCAAGGAGCCGTTAGGGTTAAAATAATTGGTTCAATCAGTCTCGAATTATCAACTTCTCTCACGGTAGAGCTAGAAATAATCAATGACAACACTCGGAAGCATATTATAATTGCAAATGTGCAAAATATTGTTCTGTCTTTTGCACTTACTTTGTATTTGTCTTTTTTTTTGGTTTCGGAGCCGACATACAAAATTTCAGCAGCACATGATGTAAATTAACTATTATCCATCCATCAGTTTACTCAATCATCCCGATGCTACTCAACTTCGGTCTTCATTTAGGAATTGGCGGATTGAAACATACATCTTAAATAAAATATATTCTACACTTTCAATAATATTACCCATAATAATCATCCAAAATCCCAAAAATAAAAATTTTAATATTAAAAAAAAAACCATTAATAAAATCAATAAGAATACTCTTGTGCTACAGAGATATGGGTTACTACTTACCAAAATAATACGAAAATTCTATCAATTAAAGTATATTCTAAAAAAATAATTTATCAATAATATAGAATCATACTGTCATAATACTACACATTAAAATAGAAAACTATTATCCGAAATTATTACCTTACAAGTAGAAGCGAAAAAATGGAGATTTCTTACCTGAAAGCAAAATACAAAGAATTATATTATAATGATAACAGATACTAATTTGATAAAACTAAATCGTTCAAAAAACTTCAGAATGAGCGAGTATACCTCATAAAAATACACAAAATGATAAATACTTACTAATTTAGTGCAAAAATATCACATCGAATGAATGACAATTACACGTAAAAAATTAATTGTTTTTATCAAAATGTTTTAGTCGAGTTTATTATCCTTTACTACTATACTAAAAAAAAAAAAACCGAAAGTGATCAAAGATTGAAAACTGGTCGAAATTATTCTTCACAATCTAAAATCCTAAAAATTCAAAGAAAAAGCGAAGTCAGACAAAATAAAACAACAAAGAATATACTACTAAAAATAGAACATAAATTCTATAAAAAAAAACTATACGGTTTTATAAAATCAATAAGTTTCCAGATTGAAAAAAAATCGTAAAAGGTTAGAACCGTACGGATTTCCATTAAAATCTTTACGATTTTACAAAAGCTTGGGGTTTTGGACTAACGCCGAAAAAGAAACCCAAGGCAGAGTCTAAACAATGGTCATGATGCTGTCCAATTTCCGAACAGTCCATAAATAGAAATGCCTCTATCAAACACATCACACAAACAATAAAAAGATAATATTTTAAATAGTTGCAAACAATTCTTACAAATTATTGATCGGGCATCTAGCCAAAACCGTAAATTAAGAAACCACGTCGAAATATCGTAGCGTTCCTTGGTGAAACCGTTTAGAACTACAGTAGGTAAAGCTCGGTGGTACATTCTACTAGGTAATAAAATTAACAAACGTCTACTCACCAGCAATTACACCGTTGGAATTTTAGTATAAATGTATACACTCACAGAGATATTTTAGGTAAAAGTCGGCTGAAGTTGTCAAAATACATACAATTTAGACAAGCATACACGTACACACAAGAGTTCTTAAACATACTAAGTTATCTTTATTTTTTTATACAGATACAATTAGATATCCTTCTCGAATTTTTTACTGATACTAGCATTCTTTTCTCTCACAAAATTAAAATTTTCTGATATTTACGATTTAACATTTTTTTCTCAACGACATATACGAACGTACGTATACGCAAACTCGTACAAAATATATTGTTTTGCAGAGCACACTTCATGATACTGACTTTGATGTTGTTCACTTTTGGTTTCGTCAGCGATTCATAGTAAAAAATTTTAACAAATGGTCATTTCTTCGTAACATAGACATATTCTGTATTAGAATAAAAAAATTATTTCAATACAAATCGCATTTATTACTTTTTTCACACTTGGTTTATTATCTTTGTTGAAGAGTTTCGATCTTGTCATGTCAAGTGTTATATTTTTTTATTGGTAATATATCACCACATTAAGCTTGAAGCTTATGCGTGAGATATGGAAATGGGATTTTTTAGCGTATGAAAAATTCCGTGACCGGGATTCGAACCTAGGACCTCCGGAAGAAAGGCTGAGACGCTACCACTCCGCCACGGAGATCGCACTTTTCAATATTATAATTTTATTACATTTTATTATTGATATTTGTTTTATGCTAATGCTAACATTGATCGGTAGTAATTAAATTCACTTAATGTATTTTATTAAGATTTTTCCACAATAACAATTACAGTATACATATGGATTTTTTTATCGCGACGTTTATAATGAAATATGAAATCTGTCTTAAAGTACAAATTGTAAATAAAAACTAAATCAAATTTATATAACAGCTATTATTATTTAATTATTTTTTTACCGAACTAAAGATTAGTTTCAGAACGAATAAAAATAAAAAAGTTAAGTATTTCAATCGACTGAAAAGTATACACAATTTTGAAAATCGTTTCTTATGATATTTTCGATAACTAGATTTGAAAATGCGAAGTTTAAATCTTGGTACATATAACCTGATTATAAATATTTCATTTACTTTTCTTTTTTTTTACGTTTATCATAAAAAGGACATTTTTTACATTAAAAAATTCCTGAACTTGCAAATGCAAAACATTTATTTATTCTATGTATTTCTACTACATTTAGATTAATATTTTTCATTCTGAAAAAAAAAATTAGAATTAACTTATATGTCATGTTACATAATTTTTATGTTATATATGTCAGCAAATATGTGTATATATTTTATTTAATTTTACGATTATTTTTAACTTTTACGTAAATCTGTTGTCATTAAATTAATGTTACGAGTATAATTATAATATTTGTCAACTTTTTTATTGTTTATGTTTGATCTGATGATTACTTTCTATTTTTGTATCTCCCATATTTATTTGATCAACAACGTTTATATACCATACCACTTAAGCGATCTTTACTTTCAAATACATTGTAAATAATCGTATGTACACACAAAGCGTATGAACACACAAATATATATGTATCTGTGTGTGTGTTGTTTTTGTACTAGCCGGTCATATTACTAACCCACCGGGATGGTCTAGTGGTGAACGCTCTTCCCAAATCAGGGATTTGAATACTGGATGGTGGATACCGGTGTTCTTTGGTGGTTGGTTTCAATTAACCACACATCTCAGGAATGGTCGAACTGAGACTGTACAAGACTACACTTCATTTACACTCATACATATCATCCTCATTAGTATAATGAGGATTCTCATTAGTAAGTATTATCTGAACGATAATTACCGGAGGCTAAACAAGAAAAAGAAGGTCATGTATACTGAACTCCGCTCTGTTCGTTATTCTCATGGTTTTGCAATAATAATACTGATAAATAACAATTAAAGCCTGAAAAGCTCTCTTTCTTTCGACCTTTCCCTCGTTCTTGATATAGAAGCTCCTGTAGTAGACGAAAATATCCCTTTTAGTTCCCACTTCCAATAGCTGGAATACCTCATATCTCGGGAAGGGGACAAAGGTAAAAGCTGAAAATCGGCTATGTTATAAAACGCAGAATCTATTACTTTTACGTTGAAAAACGGAATTAAAAACGGTATTAGGTCGTCGTCCAAGAGCAAAAATTCACAACTTCACCTCCAAGGAAGCTAGGAGTTCAATTTATGGTATAAACCTTCCCTGGGACAACACAAATGTATCCTGAAAATTTGAAAGCAATCAGTCGGTTGGTTCTCGCGGGATGCGATTGCCAACGGACAGAACCGCCACAAACTTTCGCGCATATATATGATGACTAGCTGACCCAGCAAAATGCTTCGTTATTGCTAGATTGAAGTATATATATATAGATTAAAAGAACAAAAATTAAAGTTTGATAAAACATTAAAAAAACTCAACATTACGGAACATCACAGAATTTAACATTTCCTTTTTTCCCCTCTTCCAATTTTCATCCCTTCCCCCTTCCCCCTTTCCTTTTTCCCTTCTTTAATTCGCAAAAATATTTCTTTTCACGTAACTAATACATATTCTAAATATGAGCCAAATCAGCCATAAATACAATTTTCCGAAATATCTCGACCCCAGCGCCACCTACCAAACTAATTCAGAAACCTTCGCCGGCGTGCGCACAACTCGCCAAAGTTTCATTGCAATCGGATGAATGGTATAGGAACGCATACATGACAAACAAACATTCATTTTTATATATATACTTGCAGACGCAGCAATGCTTCGCTACTGTTAGAGTATATATATATATATATATATATATATATATATATATATATATATATATATATATATACTCGAAGAAAGTATATATATATATATACTTTCAGTTCTGAAAGTTTGATACAACATTAAAAACTGAACATTATGGAGTTCAAAAAATTTAACCTTTTCCCCTCCTTCATCTCTTCCTCCTGTCTCCCTTTTCTTTATTTCCTTATTCCGCTTCCCTATTTCCCTCTTTTCCCTGTTTCTCTTTTTTCCCTTTTCCTTTTCTCCTTATTCCCCATTTTTATTTTTTCCCTATTTCTATTTCTTCCTTTTTCCCCGCGCGTAAATAGGTCCAATAGATTTTGGTTTATAGCGGGCACACGTAAGAACATTGCCTTTTATATTTAGAGAAGAAGAAAGTGTGTTTGTATATTTGTTGGTTTGTTTTGTAAATATCTCGACACCGGCGCCACCTAGTGGGTTCAAACAAATTCAGAAACCTTCGCGCGGATACATTTTTTTGTAAAAATAAATCTTTTCTTGTAAATAATAGATATTCTGAATAGGAGTCAAATCGGAACATAAATATATATATTTTTTTTAAATATCTCGACCCCCGCGCCACCTAGCGGGACCAAACTAATTAAGAAATCTTCACAAGCGTGCGCACAACTCATAAAAGTTTCATCTCAATCGGATGAATGGTGTAAGAAAGAATACAGAACAAACAAACATTCCTTTATATATATAATATATATATATATATATATATATATATATATACAGAATGTTTCTAAAATTCTGAGCTGGCTATACTTTTTCGGATTCTACTTGTAAAACTAAACAAAAAATATCATTAGGAAAAATGGCAATTTCTCCTTCATTCTTCCACTGTCCGCCATTTTGTTATTTTTATATAAAAATTTATATCTCAAGTTCGGATAGAGGAATCACATTAATATTTGGTAAGTGTCTTGGTAATAAAGTTTAAAACTAGAAAAAAATTAGGACTTAAATACCTTCGCATCACAAAATGGCGGCCACATTTATTTTTCAATTCGTTATCTCTCCATAAATATTAATTTTATCGAAATGCATTTTATTTGCTAAATCCTTTTATTAATGTTATTCTACTAATTCTTTTTTTTTGAACAAGATATTTTATTTTTTTAAATCAGTTACCAAATAGCCGAGTTATGGCAGAAAATTGATGTTGTAATTTTGTGTCTGTTTTCATGTGTCCTTCATTTTACGTTCAATTTGATTAAATATTCATTGCTTTTATTTATTGTTAATTCTAGTATTGTAAAGAATATCAAACTAACTAATCATTTTCCCACAATAATAGACCTAATAATTAAAAGATTAAAACTACTACCTGTGATAATCTTTCGTTAATTTTGTAAAATGTTAGATGTATTTTCTTTTTTAAATAAACAATTAGCAATATGGCTAAAAGTTATAAGAGATGTTCAAAGTATCGACTATTAGAAATTATACAACTCTGCAGTCTTTTTCGGTGAGATTGTCTTAACCGTTCAAAAATTCCGGGAATATTCCTAATTTGTTGAAATCCATTTTCGATCCTTTGTTGAAGATCCTTAAGTTGAGCATTAGAGTTGAATAAACAATATGTTTCAAACAGACCTACAGGTAGAAGTCAAGAGGGTTTAAGGTAGGTGAACGGGCAGGACAGAGCTCTGGCCCTCCGCGGCCTATCCATTTTTCATGGAAAGTTTCATACAGGAAATCTGACACCAACTGAGTGAAATGTGCTGGAGCTCCATCGTACCACATATTACCTCTTAATTGTAGAGGTAGGTCTTCCAACAAATGTGGAAGATTTTCAGGCAAATGAGAAAGATAATTTTCTCAATTTAAACGATTCGGTACAATGACAGGACCCAAAAGATAGTCATTAAAAATATCTGCCCATATGTTCAGGGAAAATCTTTCTTGATGGCTACTTTGGAAGGTACCATGAGAATTCTCATCGCTCCAGATATGCTGGTTGTGATAGTTTTGAACACCATTCCTGTTGAAAGAATTTTCATCTGTGAACAGAATCCTTACCGAAAGTAAAGGGTCTTCAATTAATGTTCTTCGAAACCAGTTAAATCTACGTGGAAAAGCATCGAAAGTCAGCCCCTGTAGCGCTGCAAGCGATAGGGTAAAGAAAGTTACCGTTTAAAATCTGCCATACAGTCATGTGGCCCACACCTTCTTGTATTTCCAGAGAACATGTACTTTTATCAGGGGATCTTCCACACGATTTCGAACACTTTCTTCTAATTCAGTTGTCCTAGTACTCCTTGGTCTACTACGGTCATGATTCCCTGATGTAAATGAACCTGTTTCCTTAAGCAGTATGTGAGGTCTTTCAAACGTTTTTTTCATTTGGCACACGTCTATTAGGAAACCTGTTTTCATACAGTCTTTTTGCTTCTGCCCTGTTGCAGTTTGCTAAACCATACATTAAATGCATGTCACACATTTCTTCAAAAGAAAATTCAAACTCCTTGATAATAAAACAACAAAACTTAAAAATTAAACCAATGACACTGAATGTTGAACAAACACTCTCAAGTAAACTACGAGTTTAAATTACTTCAAAATAATATGATTTTATTTTCTTAAATTTGTATTGCATTTTTACATTGTTAATATGATCAGCAGTAACAGTCGCTGTGTAAAATTATTCAAAAGTGTAAATTAATATCAAATTGTTTTATTATTATTTAATATTAAATCTGATTATGAGAAAAATTTGATACTAATTTACAATAGACTTGAAAATAAATAAAAACAATTAATATTTAGTTGAAATTGAAAAATAAATAATTGAATTAATAAATACAAAATTATAACTGAAAAATAAACGTGGCCGCCATTTTGTAATTTGAGAAAGTATTTAAGTCATGATTTTTTGCTAATTTTAAAACTTTATTACCTAGACGCTTACCAAATATTAATGTGATTCCTCTATCCGAACTTGAGATATAAATTTTTATATAAAAATAACAACTGGCAGACAGTGGAGAACGAAAGAGAAATTGCCATTTTTCCTAAGGATATTTTTTTGTTTAGATTACAAGTAGAATCCTTAAAAGTATAGCCCGCCCACCATTTTTTAAACAGAAACATTCTGTATAAATATGTATGTATGTACGTGTATGTGGGTATGTATCTATATATATATATATTATATACCCACATACGCGTACATATATATATTACTGAGTTCCTTTTACTTCGTTTTAAACATGAAATCCTCTTTGTAACTCAACTACAAGAGGATGTAATAATCTTAATTTCTTTTTAAATTTTGCAAAGAAATAATCTTGTTCAGCATCATAAAAAAACTGAATTTTTTGTGAATAGATTCTAGATGGATGTAATGTAATTTTTATTTTTATTTATATAAATACGTTTGAGAGCGTATGAGTGCGAGTTGTAGAGCGACAAAATGTACACAGTGAGCGCTTTTGTTGTTTGTTTGTGTGTGTGTGTGTATATATATATATATATATACACGTTGATATATTCAACGTTGTAAACGTTGAACATAAAACACCTTATGTGTGTGTGTGTGTGCATGCGCGCGTGCGCGTGTGTGCGTTTCAACACAGAATGGCTTTACTTATTAGTAAATCTATTGCTTTTTTTCTTTCCCCCTCCCACCAAACAAATAATAAATAATATTATTATTTGGAACTTACGTGGCATGCTTAAGAATAAAATGTAATAAAAAATGACTAATGTTAAGTCTCTTCAAACCGATTTATTTGAATTGATTTATTTGTACAAGCACTTTACTTTATTTTATCAATCAATTTATTTTTTGATAGCTTTTTTATGTTTAAATTATAATAAATGAGGTTGATTTATTTATGCACTAATACTATATTTTTAATTCTCTTGGAAAAAAAACCTGTAATTTAACGTTATAAACTCGAATAGTTAAAACTCCAAATATTTAAACTACCTAGAGGGTTAATAAGTCACTTTTTGTGAAAATACGTAATAAAAGTGAACAATAAATGATGTACTGAAAAATTATTTTTTACAAAATGCAATTTTTTTTCACTATGTAAAAAATATTCAACGTAGGTAAGGGAGCAGACAGATATAAAATTTGTGGTATATAAAATAAAATTTTACTGTACTTTGAATTCAATTACATAGTATAGCGTATTACATAGTAATCCAAAGAATGTATTAAATTTGAACTTTTTCTATTGCAAAATTTGTATTTACATGTTCAATACATTTTTATTTTATTATTTTTAATGCTGAAAAAAATTTCATGTTAGATAGTTAAACTACTCCAGTCGGATAATTTTATTACTCAAAATTGTTACGGAGTACTGAGTTTTTAGTTATGAGAAATAAGTTTTATATGTATTTATTTTTCCATAGTGCGAAATTATAAAGTTTTATCAGTAAATACCTGTTCAGAAATAAATTACTGTTACCTATTTTTTAACTATGTTATTTTTTAAAAGTGTACAACGTATAAAATTTTACCCAAGTTTACTCATCTCTTATCCCTTTTATACACTTAATATTATAGTCGTTGAATGAAATTATTATTTGCAAATCTGCGATTGTAATAGGTTATTAATTACATTTAATCGTTTAAATCAAACAGAATTTGGAGACTGCTATGGGATAAATGAATTACATCAGTAGATTCTGTCTGGTTGATGAGATGCTGAGTATTTTTGCAATTTTTAGAATTAATTGCCCCTCTATGAAAAAAACAAACTATTATTGAACGAAATCAATTGAAGAACAGAATTAATTTGCCTTTCGAATGAAAACAAACTGATGTTTTATTTCGCTTCGCGGTTCCTGTAAGATATTATAATATCGATTCAATACTAACGCAACAAGATCTGCTATAAGTATTTTAAAAAAAGAAAAATAATTACGGTACAAAAGAAAAATAATAAAAAAAATACAAAAAAAATCTTGAAAAAACACATACATTTTTTTCTATATAAACACTTTTGCTTAACGAGAAAATTCTCCAAATAAAAAAATGAAATCGAAAAACCAAAATATTTTATTTGTTAGTATTCTAAAAAATAGATTACCTGTTCTAATTTGGGCAATTAACTGGTGACACTCTCAGGCTAATACCTTCATAACATCTGACATCTTTCTGGCAACAGTGTTCGTTAGTATGACACAGTTTTCGGTTTTTAGGTTTGTTATTGGTTTTTTTTTTTTTAAGCGTTCAATTATATTTATTAACCCGTTAAAACATTATTATCGCGCTGATATATAAAAATCAGCACGATGAAGCAATTGCGTGGATTAAAAATATCGTGCCTTTAATTACGCACACGAAACGTACAGACGACGCAGAGACTGCGACGAATAATCATCCGCAGATCATAACGCTTGAGCGTTCGATGTTAGAAAATAGATCTATAATGCGCGCCTGTCATTAATATTGGGTAATTCTTTTCCAACATGCGTAAATTGTAGCACTACTTCCTAACCTAGGATGAAACATATACATCCTTATTAATCCATGCCAAAATTCACAACAACCTGCAAGTATAATTTATCACAGATAAGAGAAAGAGGTGAATAGCAAAAACGAACGATCTACCTACAGGCAATTGATAAAACGAGAAAACACCCGAAGTAAAACAATCCACCAAAAAGAAGTGCTTCAACGCTCCACCGTAACGGGTGTCCGAATTTGGAAAAGAAATGGTTTCACCCAAAATGGAGCAGCACATACTGCATAGCGCATTTCACTGATCGGCTCAAATGTAGAATGCAACGGTTTTCTTTACCTCTAGCCATACTGAAAACCCACTGTAAAACCCAAATAGGATCACACATACTTAAGGAAAACCTTTGCGCATTTCGAAGAACTATAAATGGCATGGGGAAGAATCATGGACCGTTAAAGTCTGGTAACGAAGAAAATATTCATTTAAAAATTTTACGGTTTGACTTTTCCTACAAATGTTGGAAGTCATTGTTCATTTCAACAGAAGTGATGAACTTTGTTATCTCCTATCAGAAGAACAATTCTTACACGATTTTTGTTTACCCACTAACAGCTATTCGAACACAGAATCGAACAAACACGGAAGGCCGAGATGTAGCACATAGAAGCGGTCACTCTGTATTTATCGAAAACAATTAGGAATTGTTTTCTTTAGAATGAAGAAAGACATTTAAAACTTTCGCAGATAAACCGTTTTAACTTATTTGTTTAGTATTAAGCACATATTATTTAACCAAATAAATAAAACAAGATTGTTTTTAAACTCCATTAACTTGGAAATGTACTTCTAAAACAAATAGCTGCCAGTTTCATTTATGAAGTATATGCACTTTATTACCGACTAAAAACTAAACTGATGACCATTCTGACTGCAGAAGTTTCACGTATATCGAATGTTAAAAAATAATTATAATAAATCA
Organism: Lycorma delicatula; assembly: GCF_047948215.1. Lineage (NCBI taxonomy): Eukaryota > Metazoa > Arthropoda > Insecta > Hemiptera > Fulgoridae > Lycorma > Lycorma delicatula. The sequence continues at coordinate 115,355,974 of NC_134457.1, read as the reverse complement.
TTAGCTACAGGTAGATAAAAAAAAATCAAACATTATAACGTATTGTAATTAGAAAAGATATTATATTAATCTTTTAGTCTTTTTCATAATAATAAAAATAATTTTTTAATTTTTTATTTTTAAAAAGTTCTGTTTTAAACTTGTGAGTGTGTGCATGTGTGTATATATATATATATATGCAGGTGCATCACGAAATTATCCTGGGATTTTCATAACATATTCTACTCATGAAAATAGTGGAAAAAGTTCATAAAAAACAATTGTCCTAAAATGCTTCGTTTGCGAGTTACGGCTAGTAAAAGATTTCGCTCGATTTCAGCTACCCCAGTGAAATGAGGTCGTACTGAAATTTTTAGGACATTAATTACGGTAAAAAGAATTAATAATTTCTTATGGTTATTGACCTAAAAAAATTGAATAAAATAAGTCCCACAACCGTATCTGCAGAGGTTTTTGAGAACACTGGGGTGAAAATTAATAAATTGGGATAGAAAATCCTTTTTTTTATGTTTTACATACAATAACTTTGTTAAATGGGTAGAAGTTCAAACAAAACTTGTAGAGAATTTAATTCCGCACAAAATGGTGTAATATAAGTTGAATAGAACAAATTAAAGTTAGAAATATTCGAATTTTATTTAGAAACAGTACCTTACTACATTTGTCATAAAAGTATTTCTTTAATGTACACAAAAACCAGATTATTTTTTGAAAATGTAAAATATTCATAAAAATTAAATTTACTCGTGAGGAAGTACTATCTCGTGAGGAATTAATTGTCCTCATTATGGATGCGGCTGAATAACTTAAGGATAGTCCTGAAGAAGTAACAAGAGCAACAAAAGAATACAGAAGCGTGCCAAGAAATGTGTTGAAAATGGGGGCGGGCCATATTTGAACATTTACTATACGAGGTGTGTGAGAAAAGTAATGAGACTGACTTTTTACTTAACAAAGTTTTTATTTTTTTCAAACAACAATATTATCCCCTTCAAAGAAGTAGTTCCCTTGGGCAGCTATACACCGGCGGAGTCGTTGTTCCCAGTCCTGGTAGCAGTGCTGGAAGACTTCAATTGGTAGGGCTTTTAACTGGTCGGTCACAGCCTTTTGAACGTTCTCCAGAGTTACAAAATGACGTCCTTTTAAGACATGTTTCAATTTCGGGAAAAGGAAAAAGTCACAAGGACTCAAATCAGGTGAATAGGGGGGTTGAGGAACCGTAGGAATGCGTTTTAAGGTCAAAAATTCCCTGATGGAAATGGCCGTGTTACACGGGGCATTGTCATGATGAAGCATTCACTTGTCTGCAATGCCTGGTCTCACGCAAATCACTCTTTTACTGAGCCTTTCAAGGACACCTTTGTAAAACACTTTGTTTGTCCTGGAAGAAAAAATTCTTTATGCACGATACCCCTACTGTCAAAAAAGCAAATCAGCATGGTTTTGATCTTTGATTTGCTCATTCGACATTTTTTCGGCCGCGGAGATGACGGAGTGTGCCACTCTTCGCTTTGCCGCATTGTTTCAGGATCGTCTCAAATATCCAGGATTCATCACCTGTGATCACATGATTGAAGAATTCTTGGTCATTGTCAATCCTCTCAAGAAGATCAACGTACACGTTTCTTCGATTGTTCTTCTGTTCCGTTATGAGGTTTTTCGGCACCAATTTCGCACAAACCTTTCGCATGTCCAAATCGTTTGTAAAAATTTGATGTAAGGTGACTGTTTAAATTTCGTCAGATTTTGAAGTTGAAGGTCTCCCTGAGCGAGGTTGATCTTCAACATGTTCTCGGCCCTCCAAAAATGATTTTTGCCAGCGGAAAACTTGTGCTCTTGATAAGCAATGTTCCCCATAGGCCTGTTTCAACTTTTCAAAGGTCACACTCCCGGATTCCCCAAGTTTAACACAAAACTTGATTGCACAACCTTGCTCTAAATTCCGATGTTCCATTTTCGTAACACACAAAAAAACACAACTTCACTGATGGCGCTGCCAAAAATAATGTGTTGCCTGAACGGAGTTGAAACTCGTACTGAGCATGGGGAAGGGATGAACAAACCGGTCAAGCACAGACCGGTAAACACAGCGTTGCCAGATCGCTCGCAGTGTTACCGATCTCGTTACTTTTCTCACACACCTCGTAAACTGGTACGTAAACCTGCACTTTGGTGTAATGTACTATTTCTAAATAAAATTCGAGTTTTTCTAACTTTCTTTGTTTTATTCAACTTAACGTACCATTTTGTTCAGACTTAAATTCTTCACAAATTTTGTTTAAAAGACTTACGTCTTAATTACCTATTTAACAAAGTTATTGTACGTCAAACACAAAAACCGAGTTTTTTATCCCAATTTATTGGTTTTCACGCTGATTTATCAAAACCTACTGCAGATACGGTTCTGGGCCCTATTTTATTCGACTTTTCACGTTACAAACCATAAGGAATCTCTAATTCTGTCTCTTAACTAACGTCCTCAAAATTTCAGTACGACCTCATTTCATCGGGGTAGCTGAAATCCGGGCGAAATCTTTCACTAGTTATAACAAGTAAACGAAGCATTTTACGATATACGTTTATATGAACTTTCCCATTATTTTTACGAGTAGAATAAGTTATGAAAGTCCCGGGAGAACTTCGTGATACACCTCTACGTATATATATATATATACGTATATATATATATATATATACGTATATATATATATATATACGTAGAGGTGTATATCACAAAGTTCACCTCGAAGTAGAGTACACCTCTAAGTTCATTATATATATTATTTAAAGTTGATGGCCTTACATGTTTAACTGCTGACATAATAGTAAAACTACACAAATATCGAGCAAAATTTTTATTACTATTAAATTTATTTTATTATTATAAATAAATTGACACATTTTTACAAATAAATATAGTTGTATTTATCATGCTATATGTACACGTCATTAATATCCGCACCAATACATTCATTATTTGCTTTGCATTGTTCCACGACTGGAAAATTAAATAATTGCAAAATGAACCTAACTTTGATGCTTCATAAAAAAAAAAGTAAAAATACTCAGCGCGGTGCAATTTTACTCTCTAAATACTTTTATATTTTTCTGTGCATTTTCATCTCATTACAATTTGCCTTAAAAAAACTCCAGAAAAGAAATTTGATTACATAATAATCTAACTGGTCTTTACGCCCGCATGAAACACGCAAAAATTCTATAAATCTGCCCTAAATTAACAAAAGATTGCCTGAGAATCTCGATAACAATCTCCCATAATCGAATGTGTAGAACAAGTTATTTAATAAAGGTTTAGCTTTATCTGCATTTTTAATAACAAATTTGCCATAACTACTTTCAGTAAAATAATAAAATAAAATAACTCTTCAAACAAACAGATAAGATTAAAATCTGGGTAGAAGTTTCCTTTAACTAAACGATAGTTACCAAGAAAGACTTATTCCCTAGCTTTACACAACTTTTATGTATGAAATGTTTTTACTTTTTTCGTTCAATGGAGATGCATATGATAACGGCACAGTTAACTTACTGTGACTGAAATAGAATTTGGAAAATCTGTAAAGGAAATACTTTCAAAACCAGAGTACACAGAAAATAATACGTACGCCCGGCTTCTTCAAAATTTGTAAAACGGCTGTAAATAATAGTTTTAAAATAATTTATCGATTTAAAACACTACACGAAATCATGATCATATAAGACTGAAGAGGATAAAATAACGGATACAAGTTTGAAATTAGGATTAAGTTATTTACTTGAAAACTATAATAATTTGCATCGTTTATCAAAAATCTATTAACAAACTTAATAGCAGCAAACTACCAAACGTTATTTCGATTAAGAGAAGGTAGTATTCGAAAATAAGTCAGATTAGCATTATTAAGATCAAGAAGAAGGAATAACACTGCAACTTTAAAAATGGCACTCAAGCAGTTGGGATATACAACAAAATAACAGTAGAAACACGTTCAGCAATTTTTTAAACTTGATGACTTTATTTCATGAAGTTTTGATGAAACTTTATTTAAAATTTCAAAATAATGTGTAGACAGAAGTAATATTTTCTTGACGAGTATCGCAGCCACGTAATTTATACCTAATTGGAATCTGTAATTTATACCTAATCTGGAATTCAAAGAAAATAATTTAAAATGGTAGGGTAAATTTAGCCGAACGAGAAAATAAAGAAAAGATAACGCAGTTGAATTATTTTCTATTACAAATATATTTATCTACTCCTCATAGCCAACAGCAGTTTCTTCAACCTGAAAACATTAATTTTATCAATAATACCAATCATTACATAGTGAAAGATCTTCTCAACCTCTTGGAAGTTATCTCAAGTGAGACATTGGATTACACGGGGAGCAGTGACTCTGTTTACAGTAAACCTACTTTATCCAATCCAATGTATATTTTTTTAAATATATACGTATTCTAGGAGGAATTACAAGATCCAGCTTTGATTGATAGGCACTTTGGCCAGTTTCCTGTAGTGTAGCCGTCGATAAGGAGCAGGATCCTCAAAATTGATAAGTACGAGTAGTATCGGCATCCTCGGAATCGATCAAATAGGAATGACTTAATCTCACAAAGCCTGGAGTGGAGAAGATGTGATGAAGGATAAGGAATAGATAAGAAGGGACGCTCCATCTCAGAGCAACTGTAGAAATAAACAAACAACCCTGCCCTGAGAACTCTAGGGAGGAGGCCCCCCACAATTCCCGTAATTTCTTTTTACCCAGATCAACTGGATGAAAATACAGTTTAAATGGATTTAAGCTTTTGTGTTGACCAGCTCAAATGTAGGCTACAATACAGCAGTGATTGCTTTTCATTTAAAAATTAAAGAATGCATTTAAAAAACACTCGAGATCAGGCATCGGATTCCTAAAGGAACATATTTTTCTCTCAGGAATCGTGTAGCAAGTTGAAGTACGCGATTTAACTATAAATCTTTAGCCAGACATCTACTGGTTTTTTTTTATATCTTAACGGAGAACGGCGCTGATAAAACATTTGATAAAAAGAAAAGTTTCTTTTTAGAAAAAGTAAAGGAATACTAATTTCTACGATCTAAGCGAAGGAATTACAAATTGACTACGGTCTAAGCGATGGACTTGAATATATATATATATATTTTTGAAGCTATAACAGCTTTCATCATTTCCCGAAAATCACGTTAAATTTTTAGTCTATATTTAGTGAATGCTAAATAAATATTCATGAAAGGATGGAGATTCAGGAAGTGTAAAGTAACCAAAGTTAATAAGTCACGTAAATAGCTTGGTTCCGTAGATACAACCATCCACTTATCTAAAAAAATAAGTGCAACAAAATAAGTAGAAACAGTTTAAGAAATTTTCTAAACTAATTTAACGATAAAACTTTATTCCAAAATTCAAAATAAAAAGAGTTACAAATTAATGATATACATAAAAATGTACTAATGATTAGATAGATTTTTTCCATAAATTATTCAGTAAATGTAAATAAATCAAGAAAGAGGGAAATAGGCATCCTTCTAAATCACTCTGTACGAAGTAGGTAAATTAACAATGCAGATTACAGTGGCCAAATGCCGAGTGCGTTATACGGTACATAAAACAGATTATAGGTATATAGTAGATTAACAATATAACAGTCCGCTATATGTAGTCTCTCTACCTACTTCCTGTTATTAACCATTACTTTATAATTCATTACACAGCATTGCAAGAAAATAATGTACATTAAATACATGTTGTAAAACGGTTCATTGTTTGTCATAAAATTATTTTTACACGATGACTAGGAATCAAGACAGCAATACGTTTTTTAATGGTTACCATTGACGATATAACAGAGAAAACAGAAAACGATCTGAAATTAAATAACAGCAAAACAAAAAGGCGCATAATAAGTCACGTACATTTCAATTAGTTTTGGACAGTAAGGAAAAGCGTGACATTACAAAAAAAAATGCGGCATGTTTTTTATATGTTTCTTGTAATTTAAATGAGTTCTAAATAAAATAACGGAGAAATTGGGTGTTTTCTGTTATACGCCTCGTACCTTGTTTTTTTTTTTATTTGTCGCAGGTATGTATAAAATTATAGGTAATATCTTTAAATCAGCTTACGGATAAAATAACGATCTGTACGCAATGTTAATATTTCGTTATTCTGAGCACAAAAATTAATGTACCCGCATAATAATTTTCCGTTATTCGAAGTAATGTTTAAACTAATTTTAGTTAGTTTCAGTTTGTAGAATAAGTTAAACGTATGAGTTAAGTATGTAGGATAGTTTACAAAAGTATTTATAAGTTACTTTTCTCCGTACGCGAAGTCTGCTTTTGGATGACCAGATTACAAAATGGTAAAAGAAAGTTTAATTTCGTTAATGTTATACGATTTTATTTTTATTTGTGAAATTATGGTTATATTTCATTATTTTCCAAGTAACAGTACGCTATAAATCATTGTTAAAAGTATTGTTATGGGAGACTCGTCTGTATCAGCTAAACGTGGTCCAGCTTTACTATAAACTGACAGTGTCCGACTGAAAAAGTGCTACTATTGTGTTCGGATGATAGTAGATAAGAAATACCGGTTGAAGCGCAAATTCAAGGTCATTCGACGCCGCATGGTGAGGTGTGGCAACCAACTCTGTGCGAGGCTAGATGAAGCAAAGCGAGCACCTCGTGCGAGGCTAGTACAGTTTTACAATCCATCAGTTAAAAAGGCGAGAGAAATAAAGAATAACTACTACTTGTCGAAGATCATCATTCTATCTCTGTCACTTTCACACACAGGTCATTCACTCTACCTCTCCCATATAAGTAAGAAAGCAGAGTTGCAATGCTTTCAGCTGCCTAGTTTCAACTACTTTTCAAGGTCAACTTTCCGAAGATAGACGGAGATTATAAAACACAGCAGATTGTTTTTATAAGGTATGGATGCTGTTAACATGATCCATATCCTCTTGCGTGTACGTTGTCAACTCCTTTCCATATTCTGCTGCAGTGATCCACAAGCGTACCCGGTAGAGCGAGCGCTACCAGTCGCACATACGCTAGCCTACACGCGATTTTTACGATTTGACAGCGTCCGTCTGTCCGTCCGTCCATCACTGGGCATTTTTGACCCCCCATAACCTATATGGAAAATACATATATTCGGTTGGAGGGGGAATTTGTCCTACGTTTAGGTCATTAGCTATACTGCTTTTACTCCGGTAATTTCCTAGTTAAAACGTCTTACAGGCGTCTAATTCGTCTGGATGCTACATACAGGCTCGCTTCAAGGTCACCAAAAACTGTTTTTTGTATGATGACCACTCAGGCCACCTGAAACTAGCTTATCACCAAATTCACATCTGGTCACGTTCACATTCGGTCAACCTTGAACATGAAAAGTCTCATAAGTGAACATGAATGTTACCTGAACCGTACACAAAACAAACATAAAAGTTCATGAAAGGATCATAAACTAACATGATAGAAACATAAATTCAACATGAAACGAAAGTAAAAACATCGTAAACCATATAAATGAACATGAAACAACGTAAAAGACCATGAAACAATCATAATTTGAACATTAAAGATCATAACACAAACGTAAAAAACATTGCAAATCATCAAACGATGTAATGAACATAAAAACAATGTAAATGACACGAAAAGAACAAAAACGATCATAAAACGAACATGAAGCGATCATGAAAAAAACATAAAATTAACGTAAACGATCATAAAACGTACATTATAAAAATATAAAACGAACGATTACAATCGTTAGAGGTTAGTGGGTTTTCATAAGTTAGAGGTTAGTCAATCGTGTGGGTTCACCCCACCTACACACCGGCTGAGCATGAAAGAATTAATGCCGTTGCTCCCTTTAAATTCCGCCAACTATGTACTAAAGCTGTCAACTTTGGGCAATTTCTTCATTCCTGCAGTGGAGTTTGTGAGTGTAAGTCACACTAGTGCTTATCTTCTGATAACCAGCGTTAGAGATAACAGTGCTGTGAAATGAATCTCGAGGGTAGTGTGACAAATATATATTTTATTAATGCTGTTGATATCGACTCTGTAACGGAAGATGCACTTTCCATTGTGATTGCATTTCGAGCTATTTATGTAAAATATTTGTGCTAATAATTAATAAAATGTTATTAAGTTATTTTAAAATATTTTTTACTTGTCTTTCACAATTAAATAAACAATGGTCGTGTTTCCAACAACCCTAAAGATAGCAACCGCGGCGCGTTAAGGTTTTTTTACATGAGTGAAATCTCTCCCCGAGAGGCCTACTATAAAACACTAGAATTCTTTTATAGTTTTCTTTTTTAAATTTTTTACAAACTAAATATGCTAGGCTGTACTTATTTAATGGCGGCACATACTCGCCATGTTACCACATCTTTACTGGACATGTGATATTTCTTGAGCGTAACCCCACCACGAGTTACTCCATCATATCCTCCGATGTGGTCGCCTAATTCCTATCGTTGAATACTAAATTTAATTCGTGCGGGATAACGACATGACCCTACAGCAGTTTTTACTTAGTCTATAGCGACACGTTTAACATCAAAATTACTGAAAGCTAATTTGTTCTGTTGGATCGTTTTGATTGTGTCTTAGATCTAAACATCTCCATGGTCCTGTACACAACGGTAGTACTGGCGAATAGACATCGTTTATAATCTTCAATTCAATTTCGTTTGTAACTACGTTCATTTTTATTCCTTTAGCTTTTTTGATAATTTTTCCAGACCCAGTTCTGAACCTATATAATTTTGTCTTCAAGCCGATGAACTCTCAGATCGGTATTCTGCTGCACTCATTTTTTAATTTCCCTATCACTATTTTGTTCTTTAGCGAGTAACAGCGATGAGCTACAGAGTAGTCGGACTTGTCGAAGTAATCCGCGAACGTACTTTCTTGAAGGTCTTGGTAAAAGACGTGCGTTTCCACTTCGTAGAAAAAAAAAGTCCGTATCCATGTACAGTGGGAGATTTTCTATCCGTACTTTTTTCCATGACATCATAATGGAAGTCATAAATAAGAGCTGCTCAAACCGAGCACGGAGAGGCCAACGTATACAGGTTTATTGAAATATATCTTTTTCTTGGTGCGCTGAACGGGTGAGTAGTTTCGTTATATATGACCCTATCCTGAAAGGTTGGTTTACTGATGAGCTTCATCAACCTTTTTTCAGAGGAAACCAATTCGATGTTGACCCTCTTTCCTAAAATTGCATAGTTCATCAGTTTAAAAAGGTGTTTTTCGAATTCGTTTCGGGGTGCTTGGCGATTAAGCGTGTTGAGTTTGATGCCTTTTAACCACGCAGTCTGTGCGAACTGCAGCATTTTGTGGACTTTGTTCACCTGAAATCCGTTTCTAATCTCCTGCTTTAGGATCGAGAAGTGACAGATACATTTCGACTTGTTCCGTAACGATGGTATGAGTTTGGGGTAATTAAGAGATCGGAATGGTCTAGTTCGTAAGCAGGAAGGGAGCACTGTGCTCATCGTGGAGAATACTCGATATCTACTTCGAGTATATATCTGATTGAACCGTCGTCCGGTATGGCCATGAAGTTTGACAACACAGAATTTTGTTCTTCAGGCTTCACCCAACGTATTCTTGTACAGAAGACGTTGGCTCAAGGCCCAGCCGTATAAATTGTTGGCATCAACGTACATGAGGTATTTGAGCGGTTGATGGAGACTGTATCCGTTTAGCATATAAGGGTTATTTGCTTCCTCATGGTTTTTAACACAAACCAAAATACCAGCGCGGATACCTTTTTCTAAGAACGTATAGATGTCGTAGTCTGTTATCAGTTCGAGTTGGATATTCATTTTGAACAACATCGCATCAAATGAAAAACCAGTAGGGTTAAGTGGTGAAGTAATGCGCACAGTTTACACAATACTCCCTAAGGCATAGGGATCTGAAATTTTCGAAAACGTCAGAGGAGTAGCACGTCGCTTTAAGGTAAATCACTCTTAAGGTATCACTCTTTTTGCATATTCATAGTCCTCTTCCGATATACTTGATCCCGTGAGACTGCTGTAGGGTTTCTCTATCGGGGAAAGAGAGGTCTCTTCTAGGGTTTCCCATGAGATCATGTACTCGTTTCAGAAGACTCCTTTTCTGTTACAAGAGGCATATCCGATTCGTTGAAAAACCTTCTGGTATGGTTGAATTTATCTGTAGGAATGGTTTTTACATGTATTCTAAGCTGAAGATCAAGAATCGGTAGGTGTCGATGAAGCGAACGGAAACAGAATCCTTGATTCTCTACTAAAAGGAATGTTTTTCGGTAGAGTTTGGAATCACAGTAATTTGTTTTTCGTCATAGCCCAGTTCTCTGACGATAAAATTGGAATCATACTTTGAACTGTTGTGTACGAAAACGGGGATGAAGGTCCGACTAACCCTTTTCAAGTTGCATTTTCAACAGAGATATTTTCTTTTAATATGCAATGGTCTCTCAACGGTCAGACCTTTGGAGTGAAATTCACATTAAACATCTCTCACTTGATGGCTGAATCGAAGGAAAGTGTCTTCATCGGAAAAGTCCATTACTTTGTACACTTTCAGGACTTCACCGACACGGGTAGCTAAGTTATGGAGAAGCTCCATGAACAAAGGGGGCGCTTCTTTTTCTCTGTAAAGGATAGGTTTTAATGTAATCGCGTTTCGAACGGTCTTCAGCGTGGAAGGAAGAACTACGAAATACACGCAATAGCTCATGAGGATATGCTGTTCCATAGAAACGGTGTATGGACTTCTGGGGTTGGAATAACATGTTGCGATCGGTTTTAAAATACTCAAAATCGGCGTAACATACCATAGGAACTGAAAACACATGATGCTAATTCTTGAATTGAAGTACCGGTTGAAATCAGTCTTCCAGCACAACGGAAATAACTACTCTTGCAGGAGTTACTGCTGCATCTTTCCAGATGATCAGCAATCTTTGTCATTTTTATAGTATGAGAAACACCTCTTCAAATCTTTATTCTTTGTTCATTCTTTGTAAGCTGGGAAGTGATTAACCTTTCAAAATCGGAAATTGACAGAAATGATGGCGGTCGCCGTCGACTAGCAACAAAAGATCGAAATGATCATGTTTTTCAGCAGAACAAACCTTGATGGGAACGATGTTTTCTTTTTCATCTAGCGAGAAAATGTTCACAGAAACCCCATCGTTCATTTTTTCGAATTTGTAGACATCACTCAAAGGTATTGGAAAGTTAAGGGAACTGAAATTGTATTTGTTTGCAGGACGTCGTGTCTCTTATTTATACGATTACGATCACGACCTTGCACAGGATCGATCATACAGAACAAAGATCCTCGCTATTCTTCAAGTTGACAACAGCGTGTTTATCTGAAATGAATTTGAAAAGAGGAATGAAAGATGATCCTTTGAATGGCTGATAACGCTTTATGCAAACCAAGACCCCACCGATACTCCGAAGCGTCCTGCTGCTCTTGCTTCCCTTCGAAAACTCTTCTTTGATCAGAATCGAACGCGGCTTCTACCGGGCGTTCGATATCATTCACGTTGATTATCGCAAAGTTTTTTTGTTTTGAAACATACGTCTCTATACTCATCGACCATTCGCTTTTCGTACAACTCGAATCAGATGTTGTATTTTATAGAATCATAACGATCAACCGATTCGGATAGCAACTATCCGATTTCAACTTTCATAGAATTTAAAAGCGGTCCGATGTCCTTATTTGTTTGATTGTCATTTTTTAGTAGTATGTGACCATGTTGCAATTGAATGCATTTTCAATAAGGGTCAACCGGCCGTCTGATCTTTTTGTAACGGTTTTCTGCAGACATGATCCTCCAACAACACAATTACGAATTAAATGTGACCAGCTGCAAGTCTATAAATAGCAACCAAACGACTTAGACGCCTGCGAGTAGTTTAAGTCAGCAAATAACGGGCTAAAAGCATGGTAAGTATCGGGCTAAAAGAACAAAATCCCACTCCCACCCAATTTACGCTTTTTTTAAAAATCTGGTTTTAACGGTGCCAGTATAAATGCTGTAAAAGATTAACAGTTATGATGTAGCCGGCGTAAATTGAATAAAATGAAACTGGTTAAAACCGAATGACTTACAGATAAAGAATATCAAGATCGATCAAATTTGATTAAGTAAATCTAGACTGGTAATCAGGACACAAAGACTCGTGCAACTTACGCTCATTAAATTCCACGCAGAACGGAAGGAATTGTCTAAAACTGCGTGCTTAATTACCTGGCTGGCAGACTTTAAGGGGAACAGCGACTTTGGTTGTCCCTACTTTGTTATCTACATGAAGTGTATGTAAATGTATCAAGGATATACTTCTTAACTGAACGTAATATATTATAAACCCACAATATCCTGTTGTTAAACGTTAATTATTGTTTGTTAAAACCACAACATCCGGTTGTATAAGTTAAAGAACTGGTCCGGTCTAAAACCGCAACATCCTATTGATAAAAAATGAATTAATTTAAAATAATTAGTCCAGCATCTGCTGATGCAAGATTCTGTCGATAAAAATTAATTAGCGTTCGCATTAAAACCACATCTTGCCTATAAAAATTAATTTAATCATAAAAAAACAAAAAAAAAATCAGCTGATACCGATATATAAATAAAATTAAAATAGAACAATACCCACCACATTCTGTACAACGGATCTAAACGTTAATATAGCATTTATTTTACATGAGGTAGTGTGACATTACAAGGAGAACCTAAATCCTAATATAGATGAAATCGCTTGCCACACTGACTGGATCATGTTAACAGCATACATAACTTATAAAAAATCGGCTGCGTTTGATAATCTCCGTCTATCTTCGGACAATTGACCTTTAAAAGTAGTTGAAACTAGGTAGGTAGTTGAAAGCATCGCAACACTGATTTCTTGCCTATATGACCGAGATAAAGCGAATGACCTGTGTGTGAGAGTGACAGAGATGATCTTTGACAAGTAGTTAGTTGTTTTCTCTCGCCTCTTTAACTGATTGATTGTAAAACTGTACTAGCCTCGCACGAAGTGCTCGCCTTGCCTCGCAAAGGCGGTTGCCACACCTTACCCTGCAGCGTAGAATGACCTTGAATTTGCACTTCAACCGGCATTTCTTATCTACTCAGATATTTTCTCTCGTTTGCCGTAACAAACTGCAAACGATATGACAGTAATATATGAATAGTGCTCTAGAGCTTCTTCACTCACAGTTCTTCATATCTACTTAACGAATGATGATGAGTCTTCATCTGTTGCTATTTTAAATACGGACTTTGTTGACATGGACCATTCTTCGGAGTTTTGTAATTAAATAATTTTGTTCTCCAGGACCCTATCTTTCCTCTATCATTCTTATTAGACGATAATTTTTTACTGGTTATCTTATCACATTACAAAATATTCGCGTTTTCTTTTTAACCATTTTTACAATATATCCGGTCACCTAAGACCTTATACTACTTCTTCTAAGAATTTATTCATTCCCCTGCAACTAATTTTAAGTACTTTCTTATAATCCAAATTCTTTTCAATAACAATTCTAATAAAGTTTTAAGATCAAAATATACTGCAACTAAGAAAAGAGATAACATTAAAACACTTAAATTCCTCGGACCGAAACTTAAAATTGAGGCGGTACAATTTTCATTATAAAAAACTGTCCTGATTTTTCTACACTGCTTCTTATTTCTCGTGAATGGTACCTGATCACTCAAATAGTATTTCAAATGTGAAAAAATTGTCACTTTTTTACCTTCAGCAAAAAGAACACAAATTATGTTTTCTATCTTCACTCACAATCGTACGGTTTGTCATGTTAATATTAATTTAACAGCAATCCGAACCATTTACTAACGTCATTTACACTACAAAAATAAGAGCTTTAAGTTTTCAAGACTTCTAATCAACACGTAGTGTGGGGATACACGTGTAAAAAATTACTAATGCAATCTTTTTGAAGAATAAATTATTATAAGTACAGTATTTTTCAATACACGTAAATAAGTTATATAATTGAAAATAATGAAGCAAATTTTCACAACCTTCTAGAGTTAAAAATAAAAAAAATAATAAAATATTATATCAAATGACATAATAGATAAAATATAAAAGTAAACTCCTATATATTTTTAAGCGCACATATTTACTTACAGCATTGTTCGATTATTATATATCATTGAATACTGAATACTTACATCTTGTTATATTTGTTTTTATCCAATAAACAAAGTGAATTGCTTAAAATCATTTCATATCCATCGCCTGTATAGTTTGTTTTAGAGATAATGCTTTAGGATGTTTCTTAATAAAATCTTCAGAGTTAAATTAGTTTTATTATAGAAACAAATGAACTTAGCGACTACGTCAATGAATATTTCATGAAGAAAAAAGAAATAGCAGGAGCAATCTTTACGAATAGGGATTTACATCAACATATTTCAAAGATTTATATTCGAAATAAATACTACATACTCGTACATGTGAATATATACATACAAACCTAAACAGGGTTTTTTCTATGTAAGAAATAGCTTCAAACGTAAAATGGATCGTACATTGGTGTAATCACCGAATAGGAAACGAATCTCCGAACACGCCTGCAGGAAACACGTCTCAACCGAGTCATTCTAATACAGAAGCGCAATAAAATAATGGATTCCCACATCCTGACCGTACCGCATAACCCACTAAATTCACGAACACCGCTGCAGAGAAAACGACCAAGGAAATAATAGATGTTGATCTGCTCACACGTTGACTGCGAAACATTCAACGAAGAATTTTAAAACTTTCTCCCGGCAGAGGCCATACGTTTTTTCCTTCAGGACAAAATTATCCTCGAAAGGTCGACAGATTTTTATCCAAATAGTACATTAAACGATGTTGCATCGATCGGCTTAAATATATTTTTTAACAAATCGGTTTCCTTCAGAAAATAAAGGAAAAATGATCAGGAAGCTCTTTAATAAATGGCATAAATTAGGGGGATACCTGTTCTCAGAATCAAATGGCATGTGAAATTATCAGAGTGAACAACAAATCTTTGTGCCGAACTGAATGACGATAACAGTTATAATTTGGTAGCCGTTGAGCATATGGATTTTTTTTTGAGTGTACACATCCATTAGCTACTTGTATACAATTGCAGGTTAAAAAAACTTAGTTTATACATCGCCTTACTCTACAAGTTTAGCGGCCCAATAATGAAAATATATAAATATGGCTTTAGTAACAAGTTTGGCTATTGCGACTTGCACATCGCTTTGTCATAAATCTTTATGTATATTTTTCTGCAACATTCATTAGTGCATTGAAGTGTCCCCAAAATTTCTAAAAATCATTTTGAATTATAAACCTACTAGACCAGAACGGTTAAAAATACATATAAGAATAATACTTAACTTAATAATATAGTATACAATTTTCTTTAAAAAATAAAGAAAAAACGCACTGAATACCGATCATAAAACTATTAGTTTTAAGTATTTCTGCAACTAATAAATAAAAATTCGCTATGTTTTATTAAAAAGTCCCTTAACGTGATTAATTCAATTAACAGAATCTCGTTGGATATTTAGATTGTGTTTTACGACTGCACGAACTTTTGAGCACGTCGGAAAGTGTTATAAAGCGTAAAGCAAATAGCTTTTCTAGGATGGATACATTAACTGTGAGCGATATTTTTAATTGAATAATGAATACAATCCTTAATGAAGAAACAAGCATTACCAACAGATTGCAAAAAATGGTAGCATTATGACAAGGGTCACAAGTGAACATTCATACGTGCACGTAAGTGAGTTTGGTTTAATCATAATAATAGACAATCAATTATTACGAGTAATTAATTAATTAATAATCTCAACGGAATGCTAAATCAGTAATTTATATCCGTTAATTGATTACCCGGCATCATCCGCCTCAATGAGTAGCTGCATGCATATAAGTTCCATCATTTACGCATACTCTCATGCCCAGTTACATATAATTACACAGTCTCCTTGGTAAGAGAGGCTTAATCTAAATCATTTAACAGTTCATACGCCCCGTAACAGCTAAAACCAATTATAAAAAAGGATATATATATATATATATATATATATATACACACATACAAAATGAAAAGTATAATCGAATTTAATTTTCGAGTTGTTCTTCTTCAAATAAGAGAATGGAAAAATGACCTATATAATTCATTTAAAATTAAATTCACACTTGTACCATAACATATTATACTCGGTTGTGTTTTGATACTTATCCTAGTATCAAAGATTGTAAAAATTCGTGAAACACGAAAATGATACGTTTACGTGATCCGATTCAACAGGGTCGTGCATTTAATATGTTATTTAAAGATTCATCCACTTTTTCACAACTAATATCTGAAATAAATTTATACCATGTTATTTAAGAGCTTCGTAAGTTTCAAGCAAGGCTTTAATCATTTTATCAAACCGTAATCATTTGTATTCATCATGCGGGTTGATTACACGGCCCGTAATCAACCCGTATTACTCAAGAGAGGACGCGTTTATGTATCACGATAAAAAACTTAATCAGTTTAATAAATTTTCAAAAGGTAGGTCACGAATTGCCAGATACATATATACACTTGTTCATCCTTGAATCATGATGCAGAATGGTCGGGGATGAATTCGTCATATGCTTCAAAGAGATTACAAATACTAGTAACTAGCAGATATGAACAAAAGCGAGGTGGATCCGCGTCGGAATAATACAATAAAAAAATTCAATATAATATTTATTTACCTTTCAATTTTTTCATGTAAAATATATATAGAAAAAAATTACCTCGTGAATATTTAATAATTTAACCCAAATATTCAATAAGAAACAAAATTAACACTGTACTCTCAATGTGGTATAAAATTTGAAGATGGGTAAGGAATTTCATTTATTAAAGAATTTTCCAGATTCTAAGGCTGATAATGTACAATATAATGGAGAAAAACAATATTTCTGACTACTTTTAATTATGGTAGGAGATAAGAGAGAAACAGCATAACGATTGATATTTTCGTATACTGATTTGTAATTTATATTTCTTCATTTGAATTTTGGCGTCAAATGACAGTCTCAGGTTTCTTATTTTTTTCAAAAATCACATATTAACATTATATTATATGTACTTCTTAAATGGCAAAAGTTAAATACTCATGTGTGCACATAAACTAGTTTTATACTTCAAATTTTTAGATTCTGTTTCTTTCAAGCCTAATACGTAAAATTAAGCAACTGTCACAATAAGGGTTTCAAGAAATCTTGAAAGGATGGTACACGAAAAAAAAATTTAATTTCTAAAAATAAAATCTTGCAAATAAAGGAGAGTAAATCTTTATTTTATTCCAGCAGCGATTTTTTTTTTGTGAAATGTTTATATTATAAAACAATACCTTGAAAATTAACGTCAGATTCGTTCAAAGGTAGAATTGTCGTCTCCCAGTATTAAATAATACTTTTTACAAGTTGCTAATTTTTTTTTAAAAGCTTTAAAAAATTACACGTACGAGTAGAAGACAGCGTTGAAAACATTAAGCAAAGAATAATATTATAATTTTAATTTAATTTGTGCACAAGTACATTCAATTACTGTAAATCTTTCTGTGAAAATGAATAAATTCGCATGTTTTTCTTTCTTTCTAGAGAAAGTCTTCTTTAAAAATTTAAAAAAATTTAGCTAATGAACTCTATTGAAAATGAAACTAATTGTTTACATGCATTTCATTACATTATTTCCAATAGTGTAAATAGTGTGATGTAAATACTAAATTTCATTACTACATAAACCACACATTTCAGTGAATATAAAACAAACTATTTACATAAATTGATTATTATTGAAGAAGTAATCGGTTTCGGTCAGGGATAGACTGAAAATATTGATAATATTTTTGAGTGACTGTTATTTAGGAGTGCTACGCGTCAAAGTGTTCAGTTCTTCCACTATCCTACGTTTACGGAATCCTAAAACAATAGTGATTTAAGTAAAATAAACTGCATATTAATAGATATTAACAGATTATAATAGATATTAATAGATATTAATAGATAGTAGGTTACAAGGTCTTGAAAAGAATGCACTTCCGTGAGCGACCTTTTTCTGTTGAAGTCTTAGCGAACAAAGCAGTGATGTGACCACCGTCAATACAAGAAGTATTCGCTTTGCATGTATTGAGGACAAGAGATCAACAGTCACTCCCTGCTGTGTTGTGAGAAACGAAAGTATTATCAGAAGACTGAATAATTTCAGGGTATTTCAATAACCAAATGTTATAATAGATCTGGCAAAGAAAATTTATAATACAGAATGTCGGGGCTAAAGGTATCCAAAAGCAATGGCCTATATTTTGAAAACCAGTCATCGTAATCTCTTAAACATAAGCTCAATGGACAAGAAATATTTCCATAATTTATTCTATCCACTCCCAAGGTCTGCAGAATACGCATGCGCAGGCAAGCCGATTCACAAAGCAATTGCAGTCCCTTTCATTTTCGATTACTGTCCAGGGGTTTTCAGTAATCCAAATACGACAATTATGTCTAATAACTTTTCCGCAAGTATGAAAGGTTTCCTGCCTCATCACTAAATAACGTAGATAGTAAGGAGTGTTTTAGATACTATTTACCTCTGTAGCAAACTGATATCGTAGGCGGCGATCATTTGGTTTAATGTGATGAACGAGTTGTAACTTGTACGCTTACATACGGAGCCGCATAAAAACAGCGTCGTGAACAGTGGAACCAAGAATTTGCAGTTCATAACTAGCCTGCCCAACTGATTTTTCAGGACTGGCAGTAAATGCCTCTCGTACACGATCTACCGTCTCGACCTAATTGAAATTTTGGGATGATTTCCAGTTTGTGAAACGAAGCTCTCTTTAAAGTCGTATCCCATTGACGAATAGACTTGGATGGAAGATGATCGATATTCCACTAACCAAAGCACACACTGAACCTTCTGTTGTGGGGTCCATATCTCCACTGACTATTACTAACTACAACTGCATTGTGAATAGGCTTGCCTGCGCATGTGTATGTCGCTGACCTTGAGAATATACATAAAAAATATTGGAGATATTTCCTGTCGATTGAGCCTACGTTTAAGAGATAACGACGACTGGTTTTCTAAATATAGGCAATTACTTTTGGATACCTTTAGTCCGACACCCTGTAAGTCTGTTTACCAAATAAAAAGTCTTTATCAGAACGCAACTAATTTTTTTGCAAATAATTATTAACTATGAAAAAACCTAGCAGTAATTGTCATATTCGATTTGCTTAAACATTTATTTAGTTTTCCCTGATATAAACAAAGTAACGTCACGAAACGTTTTCTAACTGGTTCGTTAAACAACAGTCAATAAGAGCAGATGCAATGCATGAAGTACGGTGACGTACTGCAGGAGACAAGAAATAGTTCTGTCAAATCGATTGCATAAACGATTGTAGCATAATGGCCGTATAGGTTCGAAACTGATCATTTTCAATATGACAAGATTGTTATAACGTGAGTTCAGTTGTTATAAGGAAAGAATTAAGAAAAATGAAGTTTAGTAATCTAAATTAAAAACAGCTAAAAGGATTAAAATTTTGAATTATAATTGAAAACTAGAACGTTGTAGCGCCAAACTGAATGACCTTATTTTGTCGTATTTTCAGTTACTATTACGTTTTTTATTCAAAAATTTTGATGAATACCTATTATCGATCACGCCGATAGAAGTAAATGCAAACGGATTTAAAAATAAGAAAATAATGAAATTTTTATTATAAAATAATAATAAAAATATATAAAGCAACATAAATAAACAATCAAAACAAAACATTAAAAAGATTCCTTAGCCTGTTCTAGTGGATATTAAGACAAGGGGTAATGTTAATCAAACATGATTAATTCGGTTAACGAATAGAGAGCGCGCGCAAACCAGGGAGATTAAACAGATACAGTCGTTTATACTGAAGCTACTAGAGTACCGCTTTTAACTAACTAGAAACTGTTTGTATTTTGAATTTTATCAAAGGTTTTATACTTTGTAATTTACCAAAGCTTTCATACAACAGGTCTTCCATAATATTTTATAATTTTGCAGTTATTTTGGGTACTTATGAAATTAACGTTAATTAAAATTTTATATATAAAATTTCGATGTTTTATATTGCAAGTATTTTATGAAATCAAAGTAAATGATTTTAATATATTTATTATATAATAAATGCCTAATGCATATAAATAAAACAAACAAATGTATTATTTTATAAACAAATAGCTCCTACCAAAATATTCTCCAAGATAATTATTACTTTGTATTGCTAGTGTGAACGTTAAACCAAAAACAAATTAAAACTTTCGAATCAACTAGCCGAAATTCTGCTTCTACAAAATATTTCCACTGGATTTCCTTTCCTAACAGCTAACAGCAATTCAACTTTGAACATCATTTTTATTAATGATGGATCTTTTTTTTAATATAAAAAATAATTAACAGCCCGACTAATCTGTCAAAACATTAGACCGTTTTTCTCCTAGAAGTGGTCGAAGATGAATATTTACCAATTTCTACCTTTTCTTTATTGTTTCTTAATTCACCGTACTTATGGTAAAGATCTAACAGCTGCATCTATAGTATTCTCATTAATTTTTTTCTGATCTTCAAAAGCGTTCGTGCTTCTGCTGTTATTGTCATAAGTACCTGGTAGGATATCATTCGCGAGCGCCAAGCCTGAATGCGGCTACACAATTTCAAAATTTTAATATCTTAATTTAAGAAAAATATTAATACCATTTAAATTCCCTACTACAAAAAAAACACAAATCTTTTAAAAGTTACGGTATCTTTAAGTAACGATTCAACAATTTTTCAACCGACAATCGAACGTATACAATACGTCGAATGGCTGTATAGATCAAACGATATTAACTTTACTGCGTCGGTTCTAAAAATGGCTTGTTTATAAATTTTTAAAGCTAACTTATTCCGCCTGTGTAAAATATACGAGGGATATCTCTAAAGTAAAGACCGATGGGAAATTTCTCTCAAGGTTGGCGAGCCTGTGTCGTTCATGGAATGCTAGTAATGTACACACTGAATTGCTATCTGTAAGTTGTCGCATTGTAGTACCTTTGATTACGTGCGAGTTATTACGTTATGAAATGAATAGGAAACTCGATGTTGCCGCCGACTGTGAAATACGTGGAGTCATACGATTTTTAAAACATCAAATTTTAAACCGGCTGAAATTCATAGGCAGTTGGTTGCTGTACGGTGATAATGTAATGAACGAAAAAACGTCCGAAAATGGTGTGAAAGGTTTAGAAATTACAGAATTAATGTGCACGATGAAGAACGTTCGGGTAGGCCCTCGATAATCACCGAGGACTTGTTGAAATGCGTCGATGATGAAATCAGAAAAGATCGTCGCTCAACGACTTCAGATCTGGCCCTTCTTTCCTGATGTTTCAAGAGCTGTTATCGGTCGCATTGTTCATGACCGTTTAGGCTTCAGAAAGGTTTGTGCACGTTGGGTGCCGCACATCTAAACGGAACATCACAAAAAATCCGAATGGGAGGGATCTGCTTTGGAATTTTTGATGCGCTACACAGAAAAAAGTAATGAGTTCCTTAATTCAATCGTTACCGGTGATGAAACATGGATTTCCTTTTACACGCCAGAGAGAAAACGGTAGTAAAGTGAATGGCATCATCCTCGATCAGCAACCAAACCGACAAAGGTCAAGCCACAGCCATTTGGACGCTAACTGATGGTCACAGTCTTTTGGGGTCGGTTTGACATACTGCCGATTGATTTCATGCTGCGTGGAATGACTATAAATGCAGAAACTTATTGTAAAACTGTAAAATTGTAAGTTTCGGCGCGCCATTCAAAATCGGCAACCTAGGCGGCTGACCGACGGTGTCGTCCTGCTGCACGTCCACATGTTGCGGGTACGACACGTGATTTACTGAGAACATTTGGAAGGAAAATTTACGATCACCCACTATATAGTCCGAACTTATCTCCTTCTGATTACCATTTGTTTGGGAAATTTTAAAGAATTTTTGAGGGTAAGCAATTCGCAGGTGACTTAAAAAGTCACCTAAGAAACTTAAAAATATTGTTGATCAGTGGCTAAATGAACTGGCGGCAGAAAAATACGACGAGGGCATATTGAAGCTGGTGTATCGCTACGATAAATCTTTTAATTCATGCGGCGATTATATAGAGAAGTATGCAGTTTAGAGAAGTGGTTTGTAGAGAAGTAGGTATATAGTTTAATAGGAATAAAAGATATTTATAAAGTTTTCGGAATAAATTTTTTTACAAAAACAAGGTCTTTACTTTAAAGATAACTTCTCGTATGTTGATAATTCTGACTAATACCTAGTTTGTGATTATATAATTAGAAACCATTAATTAACAAAGAATCTTTATTTTCTTTTATAATAAAATTGTTTTGATTACAGTTTCATTTTAAAGTTAAACAACCTAATTTGTACAAAAATGTAAAATTTTAAATTATAAATTTATCATTATTTACATAGTTATTTCAGAAATACCTCATAAACTTATGAAAATTTTAAGTTGATTATTATCAATTAAAATTAAATTGAGTATTTCAATCAAGAGAAACCACACTAAATGCATAAAAGGGTAATTTTACCCGCCTCACACATCCGCTCGTAGGAGTTCACTTAACCTTAGTACCAATGAAATAACAATCGACTACTACATAAAAGTACTTTTTTATAGCAAGTATAAGATGTACAAATCATTCGCTATTATATTAATAAATAATACCCGATTAATCTAATAAAATTAAAGAAGAAGCTTTTTAATTATGACATGAAAAAAGGATTAATTTCTCCACACATTAAATTATTTCGCCATTTTTAATCAAATTCATTGACCTACTTAATTCCAAAATTGAATAAATGAAGGGATTTATTAAAAATGTTGGCTCCAAAAATAAAAATTTTTTTTTACACAGAAAGCTATGGTAGACGAAGTTTCCTGATCACGGTCTAATAATTTGTTGTACATCTTTTTTAATACTCTTATTAATTCAATCGAAAATTATTATGTGTGAGTGCATGTAATACAAATACAATGTAATAACGTATTGTATAATAACAATAATAAATTTAATTCATTAATCAAAACAACATATATGTTCACAAAAAAAAAACTGATGTGGACATGACTTCCTAGTACGCGTATTAAATTACATTTACACATTTCTTTTTTAAATAAAAAGTACACAAAATTTTATTTCATCAATAACTTCTGATATTTTTTTTTATTTTTTATTTTTATTACTGTTATAGAATTATTTTTTATCGTAAAACATGTTTTTACAATCGGAGGTTAATAATTATTAATAAATCAAAATATTTAAATTAAAAAAAAAAAAATTAAAAAAAGGAGATGAAGTCTGATTCGAAGCGATGTGCCTTACCTTTGTAAGATCCAAATATTTCATTAATTAAAATTTTATTTGGCTATAAATATGGAACCAATGAAAATAAGTACCACTTATGATAGATATATCGTTGAAAAGTTTTCAATGACGGCTTATTACTGCAGTTACGTAAAAGTCCAAAATCCAAATTTTTTTTGGATTTTGGGCTTTTTTGGACCCTTTTGGTTCAATCGATTGTAATCAAACGCGGAGGTGCACAACTAGATGTTACAACAGTCCTAAATCCATAATTTCAACATCCTACGGCTAATCGTTTTTGAGTTGTGAGAGATACATACACGTACGTACATATACGTACATACAGACGTCATCCCGAAACTAGTCAAAATGGATATTCCCGTTGAAATCTGGAAACTGAAATTTTTCGCGTTCACAATACTTCCTTTACTTCGTACAAGTAACTAGGAAAAGAAACTACAAAAAACATATAAATATATAAATAAAACTAGGAAAAGAAACTATCATTGTTACTAGAATATATAATAGGTTTTCTTACAAAGGAAAAAATTTAATTAAATTTTGTTAAACTTTACCTAAATTATGTAATAATTTTCCATTTTTACAGACCGAAATGTGAAAAATATTGTAGCATAAAAAAAAATTCTGAAATTTATATTACTAAATAATTACACTATCATAAATGATTATTTATTTCAAGAATGTGGTCCACTGTAACTGAATGATTTTTTGAATTTTTTTTTAATTGAATTTTTTTGAAAATATTCAGTTCACAAGTGTATTTATATAAAGTAGCTGCTTTACTGTATAACCACTTCTTAAAAAAAATTATCTTACTATTTTTAACGTTTAGGTCCTGCGCCGCATGAGCACTCTTCAATTTTTTGTATAAACGAAATGAAGAAAGAAGCCTAGTTTTCTTTATGATTATATGAATAGTATAATCTTTAATTATTCATACGAGTAGTATAATCTCTTTAATAATTCTGAATGAAAATATACAAATTATAGAACAGTTTCCAAACTTAACTAATGTCTCTATTAAAACATAACAGTTATTATTTTCGCTAACATTCAACCAGTCAAATGAATTATTTATTTTAATGTTCACATAATAAAGATTTGTATGTTATGCGCCAGTAACTACGTGTGTATGAAGCATACGCAATTAGAATAACTGGATTTATGGAATGACCGATGACACACCGAAGAAGAATGCGGGTAACAAATGTACATGCTGAGTCCAGCGTATTCGGATTTCAATCGAGGATTAACATGTTTCGGCTCTTAATAAGTTCGCTTATAAAATAATAGACGATTCCGCGGTGGAGTGATAGCGTCTCGGTCTTTCATCCTGAGGTCCCGGGTACGAATCCCATTCAAGCACAGCATTTTTCATACGCTACAAAATTTCATTTTCATATTCCCACGTACAAGCTTCAAGTTTCTTCGGCGAATTAATTCATCAAGCAAATTTAATCGACTTTCGATTTTGATGCCCTCACTAGTTCGCAGTCAGAAACATACTGATTTTCAGAATACAACGCACTGCATACGTTCGATTAACTAGTAGATTCTACACAAGAAGATTAAAGTGGAATAAATTATAAAAAATAAATAAACCTCTAATGCGCATGATCATTATTTTGTTACTTGCGTTCAGAAATTGAAATAACTATCACGCTAAGGAAGAAACAATAATAAATAAAAACAAAAATAGCAGAGGGAAATACAGTTAAGATGAAATCCACTTGCAATTAAGTTAACTTTCACTAAACAAGGCAACACAAGCTATTTTTATAACTAACAGCACATAAATGTTGTTGAATGAACAGACGCGTCGAAGTGGATGACCTTACACATTCCACTGTACTATCGAACAAAACGAAACCGAACTGCATTTAGATTAAGCTGAAAAACAACGGTTAACGCCTGGTTGTATATTTCAATATTTACTGCTTGAACTTATTATAGTTTGAGCAAATAAGGGAAAAAGAAAAATATATACAGCAAATCAGTACATCCATACATTACGTATTATCTAACACAAGCTACCATGAATTTATAGTTTATCTAGAAAAATAAAATAGTAAGAAATGTTTCCTTTATTTTACTAACAATTATTGTCAACTCTTGACAAAAAAAAAGTTCGGTGTTCGGTTCGATTATTAATTATAATTAATACCACAGAACGACACAACAAATAGAAAAAAAAAATTTCGTGTGTACTTATGTATGCACGTAAGAAGTTATACTTCTTTGGCGAAAAAAGAACTTTTTTACGCATTAATTAATTTGAATCGAGTCAAACGATCGATAGACGACATTAAATACCATGAATAAAAGTTTGAATAAATCGCAAATTTTTTTTTTTTGTTTGTTTAACCTCCGGTACCGCAGTCAAGCAATTCTTTCCGCAGAGGATGAGATGAGTATTTTGTAGCGTGTGTGAAAAATGCCATACCTGACCGGGATTCGAACCCAGGACCTCCGGTTGAAAAGCCGAGACGCCTGAAAAATTAACACTTAAATTAAATTAAATAATATTTATTTTATACAGTTTAAAATTATTGAAGTATTCGTTGTCATTCAAAACAAAGTTCATCGAATATATTTTGATTAGTTTAGTTCCATTAATTCTTTGCATGACGATTGAATAGGCACGAGGGTTATCAGCGGCTTATGATATGAAAAATATGATACAAATAGTTTTATTTTATAATAGAGTATTTTATCAAAAATTTGTTTTTGGAAAATTTAAAATTATTTATGCAAAATCAAGAATTTATCTTGCGTGCTATTTTCTGTCATTAAAATATAATTTTACTCATAAAAAATAAATTTAACCTCAAATCTTGATACACAATTTTCACAAAAAAAAAAATTAATATACGCTGCAATATAAATAAAGTTTTATGCATATGAACAACAATATTCACAGTTTAAAACAGCTGTCTTCAGAAATCCTGTATAGATAAATATATATTTATTATGACTCAATATCTGTTATGTTTACAACACGTGTTAATACTTAATTGCATTGAATGACTGACTGAATTATACACTACACGCATGTGCCTGCAAACTGATCCACTTGTGCCTGCGCAAATCTTCATGGTATGTTACATTGGCGCGCGCAACTTCCGTAACTTGCTGAAAATACACTTTAATCAGTATCTCCTACCGCGCCAAAAGAAGTATAACTTCAAAAAATGTAATGAAGATGAAATTGTGCAACATAAAATTTAACACTATTATTAATTTTTTTTTGTTGAAACTGTCCTTAAAACTAAAGTAGATCTTATGAGGTATCTGAGAAATGTAGTTTATTTTATATATTAGTCCTGGATAAATGTCTATGAATGCGATATCAAGACATAATTAGCACCTACGTGAAGTATTTAAGACACCTCTAATACAACTCGAATCGCTATTTTCCTCTTTTGTATCAACGCCGTAAGTTGTTTTGTTTATTGAAATAATCGACCGACTTCTTCCTACACAATATAAATAGATACTAGTTAAGAATCCGGTTAAAATTACAAAAATCACAAATTACTCCCTAAAGAACTCAAGATGATCTAAAGAAAAGGCAACAGCAAGCTACCAATATTAAAATACAATGTACAAAGTTAGGACCGAAGCTGTAAAAAAATAAAAGTTAAAAAAGAAAGTCTCTCAATAAAATCAGAAAATCCGAATGAAAATAAAACTAAGTAATGAAGTTATTTTGGAAGATGCAGGGTTAAAGTAAGAATACGTAGAGAAAGAACCAAATGAAATAAAATGAAAAACTAAGAACTTACGATAAACAATGTAAGTGTTATCTTGAACCTTTTTTTTATTTTTGAATAATTAGTAACGGTTCCATCTAATAACTACGGAGGTACAAGATTTATATTTTGAACCGAGGGTGATTTTTTCCGATAGAACCGATACAAAAAAAAAAAAGGTTAAAAATCACTATAGGAAAACGAAAAAAGGGCGTTTTAACATACAAAATACATTGTACTATTATAACAACGACCGTAGATCTTTGATGAATTTACGCGAAACACGGAAGGAAACTTTTTGAGGAAAGGATTGGTTCGCTTTTAAGTATAAAATATTTTTAAAAAAGTGAACTCATAAAGGAAATACAATTTCTGAAACGATGCAAAATTATTCAATAGAACAGTGGTGAAAGAGCATCTAACTGTAAACTGTTACTAGAAGATAATTTCACGTAAGGGACTGCGATGTGATCTGCTAAATCCGTATTAGGAATAAAGTGAACGCCAACTTTCTTGTAATTCGATATACCTGCGTTACCATACAATACCGTACTTAACTGCTTCCTGTAGCAAAGAAGATGTACGTTTTTTTAGATAGCAATAAATAATTAAAGGAATCGGCAACCGTTAAAATTTAAATTATAGTAATATATTATTTACATTCAATGAACTGACCTAACTTGAACCGGCCTTGAAAGGAAGGTTCTCCCACAAAAAAAAGAAAAGAAATTACAGCTAGACTAACTCTCTTAACAAATTCAAATTAGCAAAACTCGCCTACACAAGTGACGAAATCTTTCATGAAAAAAAGGTCTGTCAGTGCCAAATATAGGAATACAAATTAAAAGAGTATTCTTAAAATAACTTTTAAGTACTGTAAGTTCTTAATGATTATAAAGAAGAATAGTAAGAAAAAACAAATAAAAAGAATAGAGAGACGTTTGAAATTTGGTGTTACAGGAGGACACTGAAAAATACGTAAATAAAATATGATATGGTACGTAAAGATGGAACAGAAATTTGTAAAGAAACGTAATACTGTCTACTCGCAAAGGATTTGAATTAGAGTTTAAGGTAATATAAAATAAAGCAACCGATTTCAAAACAAATTACAATATGTTTTACATTGATTTATTTTTTTTGCGTTAAATCTTTACTAAGCTTTTAATATATGCATAATGTGTATATAATATATTGCGTTTAATATATGTATATTATTATTGTGAAAACGAAAAAACACAGTTTTTAGATTTCTGTTGCGTAGCTTAACTCTGATCGCATATCACTAAACAAGAGAGAAAGCTAAAAAAAGTGTTTTTCTGTTCTCACTGTGATAATATATTTAAAAGAAAACGAAGTTTAATATCATCTAAAGGAGAATAAAATAATCTAAAAGTTTATAATTTTTTTTTTAAATAGGTTGTACGGTTTTATTTTTATAAAGCCTAAAACTGGACTCAACATCTGCACACAGACAGTAGCTCGGCAGGTTTGATTAACAAATCGAAAATTTTATTTAAAAATATCAATTTATTAAATGCAAAAGGAAGTTCTTCAATGAAACTTTGTGTCTTATTTTAATTTAATATAATGCACCGATTAAATTTTATTTTTATTAAAGTTTTCATGAAATAACAATTACCACCTATATATATATATATATATATATGTGTGTGTGTGTGTGTGTGTGTGTGTGTGTGTTTTTAAAACAAAAAGTCGGTCAGTAGTAAAAGAATATGTAAAATAATTAGAACGGTAAGATCACACGCAAGGAGTTAAATGGCCGATTCTAACCGCAGTCTTTAAGGTCACTCGGTGAAAATTGGAAACCAGTTCCGTCGTCGTCAGTATGTGGTCGCACCTCCATAATCCAATTAAAATCATGGGAGCAAAGAGACGCCTCAACGAACACAACAGATTCGATCATACATATTAAACATACTAATTAAACCTCCATTCACATAATTATAACAATAATAAATAGTACACATATATCTCAAGTTGCTTTTATTGTTTTATTTATTATTATTTTTTGTTTTAACTTAACGAGTAAATACACGAAAAAGGTCTTACTTTCAACACAAGAAGTCGAAAAAATAAATTCATATCGACTGAAGGAGCTAGTATTTGATATTTAATTATTTGCATTGGAGTTAAAGCGCTAAGAACTCCAATAAACAAAAGCTGACCGTAACCGAATTTAATAATTGGCGGTTTTCAAGCAAACGTGGCCCGGGAATCATTAGTATAATCCTTTAAAATCGCCCGAACATAAAACTGGGATCACAACTAGTTTTTATAAATGTCATCAAGAATTGTCACAACAAACTATTTTCCACACATATGCCGAAAATTCGTATCAAGTATCTTACTAGAAAAAACAGACTTCATTATTTTTTCAGGTAGAAGTAATTACAATATTTAAAAAAAAAAACTATTACTTTTTTGTTAAAGGTAAGCCACTATTTTCCAAGAAAATCTTTTGCACTGTGTGCTAGGGATATTTTTATAAATGAATAAAAAATACATTTTTTAAAAGGGACAGTTCCAATAATTACGTAAACATTTTTTATAAGGATTTTAAACTCCCCTACCCCTGTTATTCAATATAAGCATAGGTCATATCCCCAGTACATCTAACAATTAATTTTATACCAAATCAGATCAAAACCTGTTCATCAATATTATTTAATCAATTTTTTTTTATGTTAATGTATCTTCCACACAACGAACAGAAATAAATTTATGATATACTAAAAAAAACATCTGATGTGGACACCCCATCACTTCCATGTACGCCTATTAAATTACGTATACACATTTTTTAAAAATGAAAAGAACATAAAATTTTATTTCATTAATAATTTCTGATATTATTTCATTTTTTTATTGTTCATTATTGAATTATTTATCGTAAAATATTTTTTACAAAAGTTAATAATTATAAATAAATCAATATATTAAAATTTAAAAAAAGTTAAAAAAAAGGAGATGAAGTCGAATTCGAACCGATTTGCCTTCCCCTTGTAAAATCCAAGTATTTCATTAATTAAAATTTTATTTGGCTATAACTGTGGAACCAATGAAAATAAATACCACTTATGATATATCGTTAAAAGCTCTCAATGAGAGCTTATTTTTTGGCTTTTTTGGACACTTTCGTTACAGTAAATTGCAATCAAAAGGGAAGGTGCACGCTAGATGTTACAACAGTCCTAAATCGAAAATTTCAATATCCTACGGCTAATAGTTTTTGAGTTATGCGAGATACATACGTACGTACAGACGTTACGCGAAAATAGTCAAAATGAATTCAGGGATGGTTAAAATGGATATTTCCGTTGAAATCTGAAAACCGAAATTTTTCGCGATCGCAATACTTACTTTACTTCGTACAAGGAAGTAAAAATATATCACTCTCATGAGATTCCGTTACAAATTACATTACTTAAATCTATAAAAATACGTATTTTATTTTTTTTAATTAAAATTAATATAGAATTTACAAAGAAAATTGCTTAGGGTCGTTTGCAGAATCTGATGACGTAGGCGTATGGAGTAGAAAGCTGAAACGTTTTGAAAGATCGTAAAGGAAATAGGAAATGAACGCATTGATTTAGCGCCTTCTGGATATATGGATGGATCTAACAACTGAAAATCCATATATAATGATAGGCATAACAAAATTTAAAACTGTCCATTATTCGTTAACTTATCCTTAATCAGACGTGAATATAAATTAAGCAACAGTATGCATTATTAAAAAAGGGTTAATAATTATCAAATACAATACTTAAAAAATGAGATGCAGTTTAATGTAGACAAATAGGGCTTAAAATTTAACGTTAGCGTAACTACAAAACTTACGATATTATTCTTAGAATTTTCTAGAATATTATACTAACCGAAAGCTTGTGAAACATATCTGGAACATTCCCGGAATCGTTCTATATATAATAAGACTTATTAGGGTTCACATTCAATAATTATAGAAAGTACGATTTTATCGATTTTGTTTCCTCTATTTTATCTTACTAGATTTTTAAGCATTTGAATAGCCCTCATACCCCTTACTGATAGGGATATGAAAAAAGTAAGCAAAACATGAACCGTCTCCATCTAAAAGAAAGCTAAAACAAATTGAAGACCCTATCTTGATAAAAATTAATAAAATAATCGTGAATAACATTCATCTGCTTATCTTTTCCGTACTAAAAAGAATACACATCTTACAAATCACGAATTTTATAGGAAGATTTTACAAAAATCTTAAATTAAAAGCAAAAACATCCAATAAGATGTTAGTAAACACCGTTTCATTCTACGACAAAAGACAAAAATATTAACAGTCCTTCTTGGAGCGGCAACATTATGTTATGTCATTTAAAAATTGAATAAGAAACCGATCTTGCTATAACTTCATGTTGGGAAAATCCACTTCGTTAATGTTTATTTTGAACTAATCAATGTTAATGCAAGATCGGGTTAGTGAAATTTCTACCGTTATCAAGAGATTTCTGCATCATGTGCTCAGACACAATCAGGTGCCTCAGCGATAAGAAAAATAAACTTAATCCATTTATAAATAAAAACCTAAATATTATACTGTTTAATACTATTTATTAATAATATTCGAACTTGCCACCCAAGGATTTTCAGATAAATAAAGGACGTAGTCAGTATATAACTACATACGGCGATTTTTTCCCATCTTCCAAATAAACGACGAGCATGTGGAACGGATTTTAGGTTATTAAATTTTATTTACTGAAGACTACGTCAGTTTTCTATTCCATTCCTCTTGAATCCCTATTACATTCAGAGTGATTACTCTGTTTCAGAGTTCGACGTACAAATCTCATTTTTTACTTCCTTGTACGAATTAAGTAATATGATCGCAAAAAATTTCGGTTTTCAGATTTCAGCGGAAATACACATTTTGATCATCCCTGAATCTATTTTGACTAGCTTCGGCGTGACGTCTGTACATACGCATGAATGTACGTACGTATGTATCTTAACTTAAAAATGATTAGCCGTAGGATGTTGAAATTTTGGATTTATGACTATTGTAACACCTCCCCTTATGATTACAATCGACTGGACCAAACGTGTCTAAATATGCCCAAAATTAAAAAAAAATCTGTATTTTGGACTTTTCCTTAACCGCAATAATAAGCTATCACTGAGAGCTTTTCAACAACACATCATAAGTGGTACTTATTTTCATTGATTCCAGAGTTAAAGCCAGATAAAATTTTAATTAATAAAATATCTGTACCTTACAACGGGGAGGCACATCGGTTCAAATCCGACTTCAACCGAAGACGGATTTTTTTTTTAACTTAAATATATTTATTTATTAATCATAACCTCTGATTGTAAAAAAATTTACAAATAATTCAATGTTATATGTATATAAAAATAAATGTTTGCTTGTTTGTCTGTTTGTCCCGTATGCGTTCCTATACCAATCATTCGATTGCGATGAAACTCTCGTGAGTTGTGTGCACGCCCGCGAAGGATTTTGAATTAGTTTGGACCCGTTAGGTAGCGCTGGGGTTCGAGATATTTCGAAAAATTGTATTTAGGGTTCGATTGGGCTCATATTCAGAATATGTGTTACTTATACGGAAAAAATACCTCTGCATAAAATGGACCCGCTAGATGGAGCTGGGCTCGAGATATTTGGAAAAATTCCATTTATGGTACGATTTGGCACATATTTAGAATATATCTTAGAAACGTGAAAAACCTTTTTTTTTTAAAACTATTCCCGCTAGGTGGCGCCGGTGTCGAGATATTTACAAAACAAACCAATTAATACACAAACTCACTTTTTTCTTCTCTACATGTAAAAGGCAATGTTCGTAGTGTGCCCGCTATAGATTAAAAAACTACTGGACCGATTTACGCGCGGGGAAAAAGGAAGAAAGGGAAATAGAGAAAAACGGGAACATGGAAAAAGATAAGATAGGGAAAAAATAAAAAAGGGAAATGGGGAATAAGGAGAAGATAAATAGGGAAAAGGGGAAAGAGGAAAATAGGGGAGGGGAAATAAGGAAATGAACAAAAGGGGAAAGGAATGAAGGAGGTGAAAGGGATAAAGTGAAAGGTTAAATTTTGTGAATTCCGTAATGTTCATTTTGTTAATGTTTTATCATACTTTCAATTGTGTTCATTTAATCAATATACAGAGTGTCCCATATAAAACGCAACCCATCAATCACTTATCCATGAAATTTCAAAAGTAAAGCTTACTCCCCTACTCGTTACTGAAATGGACTCGTCCAACATCTGAACATCGCAGCGACGCAGTAGAACACTACCGATAGTAACAACAATGCAATCATAACGTTCAGTGTATTGCTAGAGACAAGATGGTGTTTTCGCTAGATAAAGGTGTTTTCATTGTTGAGTCGTACTTCAGTACGAAATCAGCGGTTGCAGTGCAAGATTTGTTTCGCCATAAGTACCCAGATAAACCAGCTCCTAACAAAACATCAGTATTAAGGTTATTTGCAAAATTTGCAGAGACCGGTTCTGTTAATAACAAGGAACACAAAAGATCTGCGTCAGTGTTGAATACAGATACAGTCGCTGAAATCAAAGACCGATTACTCGCCTCGCCAAATAAATCGATCACACGTTTGTCTGCTGAAATTAATTTGTCTAAATCAACTGTTCATCGGACGACCAAACAATTACAATTACGACCGTATCGCATTCAAGCGGTTCATCGACTTCTTGAGCCCGACAAAGAAAAACGGCTACAATATTGTCAACGGTTCCGTCTATTTCTGCGTGAGGGAATTAATGTTATGGATTCGTTATTTTTCACAGATGAAGCACGGTTTCATTTGGATGGCTACGTAAACAGCCAAAACAGTAGAATTTGGAGCGCTGAATATCCCCACGTTTATCACGAAAAACAATTACACCCGCAGATGTTGGGCGTGTGGTGCGCGATATCGCGGAAGAAAATAATCGGTCCTATTTTTTTCGAGTACACCGTTAATGCAGAACGATATCAGGATATTTATTTCAGTTCATCGCACTCTTGGAAAAGGAAGACAGATACTGCTGGCTACAACATGACGGTGCGACATCGCACTACGCAGGTTCAACTTCTGATTTCGTTGAGGAATTCTTTGGTAATCGTGTTATCGGTCGAGGCTTGTGGCCACCAAGATCTCCAGATTTGACTGCGGCGGATTTTTTTCTATAGGGTTACCTCAAAGAAAAAGCCTACAGCAACAAACCACGAACACTTGAACAATTGAAAGTCAATATTGAACAAGCTGTATTAAATATTCAGCCACAAACTTAGAAAAAAGTTGCAAGAAACGCTGTAAAAAGAATTGAAGCTTGTATTCAAGAAGATGGCGGCCACTTCCAACATTTACTCTAAATGTAAGGTAATGGATGGTAATAATAAAAATTACATTTACATTTACACATGCCTTTTTATTATTTCAATACCTACCAATACAAGGTTGGGTTGCGTTTTATGTGGGACACCCTATATATATATATATATATACACTCAAATCTAACAATAGCGAAGCATTGCCAGGTCTGCAAGTATATATATATATATATATATATATATAAAAATGAATGTTTCTTTGTTTGTCCGGTATACATTCCTATACCATTCATCCGATTACAATGAAACTTTGGCGAGTTGTTATGCGCACGCCCGTTATGGTTTCTGAATTAGTTTGGACCCGCTTGGTGGGTGGATCTGGGGTCGGGATATTTCGGAAAATTGAATTTATCGTCCGATTTGGCTCGTATTCAGAATATATATATATTAGTTACGAGAAAATAAATATTTTTCCAAAAAATGGACTCGCTAGGTGGGGCTGGGGTCGAGATATTTCGAAAAATTGTATTTACGGTTCTATTGAGCTCATATTCAGAATACGTGTTACTTATATGAAAAGAAATACCTATGCAAAAAATGGACCCGCTAGATGGAGCTGGGCTCGAGATAGTTGGAAAAATTGCATTTATGGTCCGATTTGATTCATATTCAGAATATATATTAGTTACGTGAAAAGAAATATTTTTGTGAAAAATGCAAAACAGGAATATGGAGAAAGGGAAAAGGAGAGAAGAGAAAATGGGTAGAAGGGAAAAGTTAAATTTTGTTTAAAGTTCCGTAATGTTCAATTTTTTAATGTTTTATCAAACTTTCATTTGTGTTCATTTAATCTATATATATACTCATGGCGAAGCATTGCCGGGTCAGCTAGTAAAAAAAAAATCATAAGTTATTAATGAAATAAAATTTTATATACTTTTATTTTAAAAAATGTGTATATGTAATTTAATAGGCGTACAAGGAAGTCAAGTGGTGTCCACATCAAATTTTTTTTAATAGATATGTTTTATATTATTAAGTTCCGTAGAAAAATGACTAGACGTTATAAAAATAACTTAAAATTATTCAACGCTTCTTTTTCAAAATACTACAACTTTTACTTTTTTAAGGGGCTGTCAGATAAAATTAGCTCCACTCTTTCGGTGGAATTACTAATAGTAATGAGGCCATCTTAAAAAGCTACGAAAATGCCTTAAGTATGGAATCGAATAACATTTACACACGGGTTTTTTTCTGAACTGGCCATTCAGTCACACTTGCAGGCAACAGAACAAATTTTTAAAAAACGCACAACAAAAAATCATAACACAAACATATATCGATCAACAATCATACAAGATAGCCAACATTTTCAGGAAAAAATTACCGTGTAGATAAAAAAAGTATGCATACAACTACTGCTAATAAAAATACACTAGCAAACAGACACAGTAATACACGAATTCAATAACACTGAATGTTCCGAATATTAAACTGGATATACTAATGCGCATTTAACCGCTTAAACACGGAAAAAAGGGGCCACATGTAACAGAATCAAATTTTGCAAATCATCTTATAAAATGGAACCCGTACAAAGACATTAATTACATTTACATTTTCCATACAACATACATAACCAGATTTCAACACAATTGAAAAATGTAAAACACAAATACAGAAAAAATAGAAAAAAATTAACACAAAATCTATCAAATATTCCATCGAAAGTTTTAGCACTATAAATTCATGAATAAAATAAAGATATTCTTGCATCTTCTTGGCTGTTCTCTGCAAAGGCAGACGAAGAAAATTATTACATCGTGGTAAAACACAAAGGTGCCGCAATCCGGGTTAATAAAAGGGCAATTTATACAAACAGTTCATGATCATCGTAGTGAGAATTGAACCTAAAACGATGTGCATTGCGATCGTGTCTTACCATGTCAGAATCGCGTTAATCATGTTTCATAATGCCGTGGATTACAGAGTTCAATGGGTTTCTTGACCTAAACTCATCCCTCTCTCCTGGTTTACCGCTACCACAGCGATGAAGGTAAATGTTATACAAGTCGGCGACATCAAATGCGACAGAAAATTTAATGAGAGTGTGACAGTAAGTAAAATGTCGTTCTTGCTTGTACAGTACTTGTTTCTAATAAAATCGAATAAGACCAGTTCTGTTTCGTAGCAAGATACGCGATTGGAATATGAATCGAGATAATAAAATTCATTACGATCGACTCCACAACAGAACGTGAATAATAAACAATTATGCATTTTCATTCAAAGGACTACGACCACCATACTTACCGATTTAGAAATGTTTTAAACAACAGAATCCGTATTTAAGGTCAGGTAGTATTTTATATACTCGTATAAATTCATTAAGCAATTACAGACTGACGCCAATTCAGTAGTGATGCATTTTGTAGCGCGTGAATAATGCCAAGCTTGATCGGAATTTGAACCTAGAATCTTTCAGAATGAAAGTCAGTGACGTTTCTTTTCCAAAATGGTTGTAGGCGGAGCAGTAAACTTGTTTTAATTTTTCTTAACGATAAAAAGTTCGAAGTATCTGAATTACCTGCAGTAAATAAACGTAATAGAGTTTACAATTACTTAATTTTTTCAAAAAGATTTAATTTTAAAAGACATTTTCCCTTTCAAAGATTTAACATTTTGGTGTATTAGTTATAGCAACAAAAATAAATAATTACACTAATAGTAACAACGATAATAAAAATTTTTATTGGTGGCAAAGAACCTGAATCGTGAATCAAGATTCACCGAGTTAATAAAAAACAAAATTACATTCGTAACAGCGGAATCCTTACAAAAGTTACAGATTGTACCTCGATTACGATTTCTGTGTATCAGTAGTTTTTCAGAGATTGAAATCTCGCACCCATACAAAATGAAGGTCCGGGATCTGATTAGACAAGCGGAAGGGCCTAGAAAAAAATTCTAAATAAATTTACATAGTTCATCATCAATTAATATTTCCTTATAAGGAAAGAATCAATCTATAACCTTGAAAATCCTTAATTTGAATTACAGTAAAAAATAATAAAATAAATAAGTTATGACATTTAGTAAAACATTTCCTAAGTTTATATCGAGTTTGAAGACAAATTTTTCAGAAAAGGAATGTCAGATTTTCATAAAGTATAACTTGCCAAATCGATAAACAGACCGTTTAAAAATCTGAAACATTCTTCATTAAAGTGTATTAAATGTTCCTGGCGAATCTTAAATTGTTATTCAGGTTTATAAATTTAAATTTGTTATACTATAATCTAAACGCAATAATTCCCTAAGCACAACTCGTGGAGATACATAAATTTCTTACGAAATCAATTTATAAATTAAACATTAAGACAAAGTTAGTAAAGAATTTTCTTTTTTATTAAAATAATTAAAAGACGGCAGTCAAAAGGCTGCAACGTCCCATATTCCTTCAGATATTAAAATAAACATTATTTGGAAAGTAAATACGCTCTTTTTTCCATCTACTTAAAAAGACCTCCGACACTTCTAAAAACAATCAACGAATGTAAATTAAACAAACAATTTTAATTTTTGTAGATAATTTATGAAAAACTGGCAATCCACTTCCGAGAAATTTATCCTCAAATGCGACCGTGCATAATATTAAACCAGTTAAAACAAAACGCTTCCGGAAGATCGATTGGAATTTTCTCTTTTTAATTTAATAACATAAAAAGCAATTTAACTATATTAAGGTTCAATGTGCTGCACATTAAAATATACATACACTAACCAATATGAGACCGCAACCAAAAATATAATTAATACCTTACATGTGAACAAAACACATTGGTACAGAAAATTTAAACAATTCCAGTACATTTATATCTGACAGAATGTAATATTATTATATTATTGTTATTCTAATTATATCTTTACCTGAACTCTACAAATAATAAAACATAAAAGAGAAATAGGAATAAATAAGGACGATATTCTACCTGCGAATACTCCCGATAATAGACATTCATAATAAAGAACCGGAAGAAATAACTTTCAAAATAGCCACCCGTAGACAACAAAGGAAAAGGGAAATAAGAATACGTCTAAAGTTACTTAAATGCAAAGAAATTAAAAACATACTTGAAATTTTATATGCTTACCTACTCTTAAACGGTCAATCTATTAAATGGCATAAGTTCTAACCCTATTTATTCTCAGTGGACCTGATAATTTCTTTTGGGGGGGGGACGAAAAACGCGTTTCCATTATCATCGCCCAGAGGCCTAGTAAGTGATAACTTAAACGGGTTTTTTTAAATTGAAATTTCAAACTGCTATTCTCTAACAGTTTAATTTACAAATTTTTAATACTGCCACCTTAATAAATATGTCTTTTTCTTTCAAACGAGGAAGCAATATCCTCTTAGAGAAAAAACAATTTTTATTTACAAAAATAGTGTTTTACACCTTCAGGATGAATTTAATAAAACATTTTAATGGACTATATTGTAATAAAATATAATTTGAAAAAACTTTCAGAGGAGAAAAAATTAATCTCGAACGCATTAACTCCATTGCTTTCAAGGTAAAATTTTGTTTTACTTCCTTATACAAAGTAAAGGAATTTTGATCGCGAAAAAATTCGGTTTTCAGATTTCAACGGAAATATCCATTTTGATCACCCCTGAATCCATTTTGACTATTTTCGGCGTGACATCTGTACGTACGTATGTATCTCGCATTACTCAAAAATGATCAGCCGTAAGATGTTGAAAGTTTGGATTTAGGACTGTTGCACCTGTTCTGATTGCAATCGACTGAACTAGTCGATTGCAATCAAAAGGGGAGTGTCCAAACAAACCCAAAATTCAAAAACATTTGGATTTTGGACTTTTTTTTAACTGCAGTAATAAGCCCTCACTGAACGTTTTTCAAAAATATCATAAGTGGTACTTCATTTCATTGGTTCCAGAGTTATAGCCAAATAAAATTTAATAATAAACATATTTAATAAAATAAAATTAATGAAATATTTGGATCTTAAAAGCATAAGGCACATATCAGACCATCTCCTTTTTTTAATTTTTTTTTTTTAATTTAAATCTATTGATTATTACTAATTATTAACCTCTGATTGTAAATGATTTTACAAACAATTCAATGTTATATGTATATAAAAATAAATGTTTGCTTGTTTGTCCCGTATGCGTTCTTATACCATTCATTCGATTGCGATGAAACATTCGTGAGTTGTGTGCACGCCCGCGAAGGTTTCTGAATTAGTTTAGACCAGCTAGGTAGCGCTGGGGTCGAGATATTTCGAAAAATTGTATTTACGGTTCGATTAGGCTCATATTCAAAATACGTGTTACTTATATGGAAAGAAATACCTCTGCAAAAAATGGACCCGCTAGATGGAGCTGGGCTCCAGATAGTTGGAAAAATTGCATTTATGGTCCGATTTGGTTCATATTCAGAATATATATTAGTTACGTGAAAAGAAATATTTTTGTGAAAAATAGAAAAGAGGAATGTGGAGAAAGGGAAAAGGGGAGAAGAGAAGATGGGAAGAAGGGAAACGGAAAGGTTTAATTTTGTTCCGTAATGTTCAATTTTTTAATGTTTTATCAAACTTTCATTTGTGTTAATTTAATCTATATATATACTCATGGCGAAGCATTGCCAGGTCAGCTAGTAAAAAAAATCATAAGTTATTAATGAAATAAAATTTTATAAACTTTTATTTAAAAAAATGTGTATTTTAATTTAATAAGCGTACAAGGAAGTCATGTGATGTCCACATCAGATTTTTTTAATAATTCTATAATTTACTAATTCCTAAAACTTTTTTAATTTAGGTAAACATTTTATAGAAACAGACTTTTTACCTTCAAACAAGATCACTACTCCCTTGAGAAAAAAGGGATGTTCTTTTAATCCATTTATTAGATGAATTCAATAAGCGATTCCGGAGACAAGAATTAAAAAAAAATGGTTTTACTACAAAATAAGTTTTTTTTTTTTTTTAACGACCCTCTACGTAAACGGTACATTAATCGAAGGTTCCCTCAAAGTAATATACATGTAAAAGATTGGTACCCGTATCAAAAAAATTGTTGCAGAACACGTAACACGTTTTCGTAACTATTTACAACGGATAAGACCAATAATAATATTTCGGCGTTTTATAATCGCTTAAATAAAAATAATAATAATCAATATAAACGTAACACGTGAAGAGTACAATCATAGCATTTAAAAAATATAAATGTATTCCAAAAATGCAGCGAGTGATAACAACGGAATTTGTTAAGCTGCTATATAATCATGTTACATCACTCGAACTTTTTTAAAAACATTCCATGAAATTCTGATTAAGTGATAATTAGATAAATTATGGAAGGTTTTGCGACTACTTAGCAACAACCAGAAATTGACAATTTATATATAAATCTAGTCGACCTAAAAATTTTTTTGTTTAAATTAGTTCGTATTGTGCACTACGTAATAACTTAACATTTGATTTAAAACGACTATATTATTCCCCTATAATAACTGAATAACTTACTTTTAGGAATATGTAATAAACACCAGTTAACGAACATAAAAATAAAAAATATATCATCATTAATTCCAAAGAAGCAAACAAAAACATATACAGTTGATGGGCACAAAGTCAATTTCTCTTTTCGAAGAAATAATCCATTTGGCTGTGTTCTATCTGATTAAGGTGACGTTCCTTATTACAGACACGCTCAAAGGTAGGCTACTCTTTTAATGATAAACAACCGCAATGTCAAACGAAAAATAGAGATGGGGACATAGTGTCTTTGTTAGACATACCTTTAGTTCGACATCCCTTCAGTTTTTGTAGACACAGCAGTATGTTCAACCAATTTACAAATAAAAGATGAACAGGAATCGATTAAATAAAGATGTACCATATATATTCTAAACACTTTTATATACGACAGGATATAAAACGCGTATATCTTATAACAACCAAAAGTAAAAATTTGCAATAGTTACTGGTACTGTAAAATAAAATAAATGCTTATAACTCAAAAAGATTCAATCCTGGAATAGTCGATTTAATATTGGAAGGACAAGTAGAAGGGAAAAATTGTGTAGGCAGGCCACGTTTGGAATATGTAAAACAAATTGTTAGGGATGTAGGATGTAGAGGGTATACTGAAATGAAACGACTAGCACTAGATAGGGAATCTTGGAGAGCTCGATCAAACCAGTCAAATGACTGAAGACAAAAAAAAACTCAAAAAGAGAAGCCAAACTATATTGACATTTAAAACTAAACACATATACAGTATTAATAAAACAAAATACAGAGAATTGTAAAAAAAGTTACTTTTTATAACTGCGAAAGAAAAATTATAAAGTAGACTAATGTAATTGGAAAAAGAAAAAACTAAAATATCTTACTTTACTTTACACTAATTAAAGTAAGATTTATATTTATAAAAAGCAACGTCATGTTCCTACAGATAACAAACTAAAAAAAGTTAAAACAAAAAATAAATAAATAAAATAAAACATAAAATATGAAATAAATTGTGTAATTATATATTTAAAATTGAATTACTCGGAAACAAATTTTCAATATAATACAGCCGACATGGTGGTTCACATAGGATGACATAATAGAGACAAATTATTAAAGAGATACGGGTTAAAAGAATAGACAAAGAGAAGGTAAGGCGGCTTAACAAGAGGACGCATCCATCAGAAAACCTAATGGACGTCAACTGATGAAGAAGGAACGAAGAATGTTGCTGCTGCCCGGACGAGGCGGGG
Organism: Lycorma delicatula; assembly: GCF_047948215.1. Lineage (NCBI taxonomy): Eukaryota > Metazoa > Arthropoda > Insecta > Hemiptera > Fulgoridae > Lycorma > Lycorma delicatula. The sequence continues at coordinate 115,313,503 of NC_134457.1, read as the reverse complement.
AACAGGACGTTAACAGCAGCTACATAGACGGCCAAAGACCGTCACGGACGGCTGAACGCGACTGGCCACTATAATCTTCTGATGACTCCTACCAAGAATCTTGCAAATTAATCTAAGTAACATTAAGAAAACAATTATTTATAAAAAAACATAACATAAATTCAAATATAGCAGATATACGAAAGTATACATTATAATATATATTCCAATATAATACTCGGCAAGTGAAATGAATTCGCGATATTATATTCTCGTACAATAAAATAATTATTACTACGAAACATTTACTATAATAGCTTCTTTTTTTTCATTTTTGTAGTTAATACCGCAGAAAAACCACCTCAGTAATATTATTAACACAAAAACTCTGTATATAACTTTTATGTATATAAACATTTTATTAAATTTTTAAATCAAAGTAAAAAAAAGCCGTCACCAATCCCTCTAGGCTATCACCGTACATATGATAGCAAACGTTTAACCCTTATTACTGTATCGTACATTCTCGATAAAGCGTACCCAAGTATTTCGATTAAACTTGGGAACCTTCTCTCAGTGTTATAAAGTGCCAAAAAAAAATCTAATCTAAAAACTAATCTGTTCCTATTTTACGAAGGGTTAAATTCTGTAAGTTATTAAAGCCAAGCTACATTTTAAGTTATTCTAATGCAACTTATAGTTTATGGAAAGTTTACTAATAACATATCGACCGCTTAACTTAAAATACGCCACCATATTTTTTTTGAAATTGTTGTTAAAACCAATGATTGAATTATTAACTTCTCATTATAAAACAGTTTTACAATGAGAGGTTAATAATTAGTAATAAATCAATACATTTAAATTATAAAAAAAAGTTAAAAAAAGGAGATGAAGTGTGATTTGAACCGATGTGCCTTCCCGTAAGATCCAAATATTTCATTAATTAAAATTTTATTTTGCTACAACTCTGGAACCAATGAAAATAAGTACCACTTATGATATACCATTGAAAAGCTCTCAATGGGCTTTTCAATTGGCTTATTACTGCAGTAAAGAAAAAGTCCAAAATCCAAATTTTTGGGGATTTTGGGTTTTTTTGGACACTTGGTTTAGTCGACTGCAATCAGAAGAGGAGGTGCACAGCTAGATGGTAAAACAGTTCTAAATCCAAAATTTCAACATCCTACGGCTAATCGTTTTTTAGTTATGCGAGATACATACGTACGTACGTACAGACGTCACGCCGAAACTAGTCAAAATGGATTCACGGACGGTCAAAATGGATATTTCCGTTGTAATGTGAAAACCGAAATTTTTCGCGATCACAATAATTCCCTTTCTTCGTACAAGGAAGTAAAAATAACAAACATAAGATTTTTCTTTTAAAATTTTATCCTTCAGTCTTTTCTACAGTGTAATGGAATATATTTTTTATTAAAAAATAAAACTTTTTTTAAATTCTTAAGCAAGCCCTTCCGTAACTCCAGGGCTGCTAACGTAATTAAATGTTTGTTATGAATATGATATACTAAAAATACAATTGGATACCAATTTAAAGAAGATTTTAATGAATATAAAAAAATAATAAATAAAAAATTATTTTAATTTTCATTTTATAAAAAGTTTACCAAAAATCAAAAATACGTGATTCAATTAAAACTTTTATTTTCATTTTTGCTAGTTTTAAGGATTACTTTTTCAGTTTCTTTACAGCAAGTTTAGTGAATTAATTTTTTTTCAATGTTTGAATAAAGTTGTTAGCCACATTGTAAACGATCTAAAAAAAAAATAGGCAGTATAATAATTCTTATTTTGTATAAGGTTACGCTCCACTCTTTTTGCAAACAGCAGATAGCCTTTAATATATCCAAAGCATATCACCACATGTATAATCCTTTACAATGCTTATGATGATAGATAACTCGATACACAAAGTTATGTTCGGAACTAAAACGAAAATACAAATTAAAATACAGTGTTCTTTATTTTATATATATATATATATAAAATAAAAAATAATAAATATTATCTTACATATCGCAATTAAAACAGCAATTCTACGTCAAAAGCTGACTTCTTTCAGCAGAAAAGAAAAACTGTTATTACCCCGTCAATTTCTATAACAGTTATGACAGCTACGAACCGGACTGATTTATAATAAACAAATGAATCGATCGATGAACAGAGATAGATAGAATATAGATAAATCATTAAGAGTGAGGGCAAGAGTTAAAGAGTAGAAGCTTGTTAAGTAACTTGCTATGCTGATCATAATCGACCGTTCGCCCATCGGACGTTAATATTTTGTAAAATGATAATACTATATTCACCTTATATAATTATTTGATAGAAAGTATTTTCTTATCGATAAGTACTACTGTTTACAAACGAGTCCATTACAGTAATAATATAACAATCTATTTCAACATTAAAGCTAACGGTTCAGAGATATTGTACAGTACTTAACAAATTTAATTTCTTGCATTCTTCGAACAGGAAAAATGGGCGAAAAAAGGGGAGAAACATCATCAGCATTCAAAGAATAGTTCTCTAAAGTTTCAATAAATTTTTTTATCTCAAGATTTATCTTGAGAAAATCATTCAAAGCATCTTCTTTTAAATACCGAAATGGTCAAAGTCACCGCAGCTCTAAATCAACTTTGATAGTAATTTGTGATTAGGACAGTTACCGTCTGACTAGCATTACCAGTCGGAAACACTGAAGGTACTAACTAGATCTCTAACTTTTCTGCGTTTGTTCTACTGAAGGAAACAAAAAATATTGATTTTCTGACAAACAGTTTAACATAATAAGGATCCAAATATAAAAAACGTAGGTAAATGGTGGTAAATAAGTGATAAAAAGTAGTAAAACTATTACATCTGGCGAGTTTATAAAGATGTTCTTGTAATAAAAGAGTAGATCATCCGTAGTCAAAATTTTTTTAGTGTCAACTTTGAGGATAATAAATACAATTTTATTTATGCGTCTTTATAACTCTAACATCCCTCTTTTCCCACACACTTATTTAGCTTCGCCAAGAAGTTTCTCACAAGCTGTTTTTTTTTTCTTTTAATTTCCAAGACCACCGTTAGGTATTGCTTCAGAGGACGAGAAGAATGACAAGTAGCGTGTGAAAATGCCATGCCTGACCGGGATTCGAACCCGGGAGCTCCGGATGAAAGGCCGAGAGGCTTTTCAATCGGAGGTCCCACAACCTGCCAAATTGTTTCTTGAGATACAGCCGCAATTTCTAACCGGATATGGTTTATCGACTGACTCCTTATTTTTAGACGGCCCCAAATAAAAGATCGCACACCGTTAAATCGGGCGGTCCTGTAGGCCGTAAAATATCACCGAAACATGAAACAAGATGCACGGGAGGTTTCTCTGTGAACATATATATATATATATCTGTGTGTATGCTCTTATAGTAAAAGCGCTGACGTCATCTTGTAGGAACCAAATCCGTTGATTTCCAAATCAATTTGCTCTTTAATCGTAAAATGTCACGCGACATCTTCGCAGATAGATTACAAGTCACTATTACCGTAAAACCATTCTCTTTAAGGAAGTTCGAGAAGCGATTCTAATGTTTGAAACTACACAATCACACGATCACCGTAAAGGGTCTCTGTGAAGTTTACATGGATGGTGTCAGATCACTAACGAAACTTTTAATTAATTAAACACTCGGAGATGTGAAAAATGAAATTTGCCATTGAAATGCAAATGATGTTTACATGAACTCATTCACATAATTCTTTGTAATACCGATCATTCGTACATAACTCCTGTACAACAATCATTTAGTAAGAACTATATTAAAAATATTCATTTAAAATTATGAACGACGTGCAGAACCAGTCCCAGTAAACCTAACGGTTCAATTTTTTCGGGTGTCCTCGCCCAATGAATTCATCTAATAGTTTTCTTCTACGAAGTTATTTTTCTAAAATTATATACCTTTAATAACATCGTATTTCTACCTGCTATTAATAGACATGTTTTTCATTAATTTAAACAGTCTACAAAATAAACATTACATCATAACAAGTTCTTTTTTTTTAAATTTGTTTCAATAAACAAAGTAATGTTTACCCGATCACGTAATATCGGTAAATTAAATGGTATGAATAACCCTAACTATCCCTTGCCCGATAGAATCAACATTATAACAGTAATAAAACCGTCGGATCAATTTGCATGACCTCCTACAAATAAATGTTTCAAAGTCCTTGACTCGTCAATAATAATATATAACCAATACACACACACACATATATATATATATATATCAAGTGATTAGTCAAGAACTTTACGAACTGTATTCGATTCACTTTAAGAGCTAACCAGTTGTAAATAAACCGCGTGGCGTTGTAATAGACTGTCTCGAAAGTTACGCGTACAAGTTATATGTTTTGATGTATTGTTTGATTTATGATCTAATCTATGTTTGATCTTTTCATTAGGCGCCGAATGAATCGAGTTATTTAAGAATTAAATACATGGCAGTTGTATTTAAAGTTATATCACTGTTAAAAGAAACACGATAAACGAAAAAGGATTACTGGTAAGGACTAACAAATTGAGTCAACCGATATACTGTATAAGAGTGAATGTAATATTTGAAGGCGGGTCCGTAGTACGCTATGAAATCCCCTCCACAGCTCTTTACATCACTCAGCGACTATTCATCACACCAGAAGCCAAAGTAGTGTATCCCAAAAGTCACACCGATTAATTTGCTACGACTTGCACCGTATCTAATTATGACGTTACTGTTATAGTACAGAATATGTTGTTCTAGTAATTTATTACAAATAAAATTATTTATGCCTAATATTTTGTCCAAGATATATATAAAGCGATTTATTTATTGAAAGGATATGTTTCTTTTTCAAGTATGTTAAACTAAGGTTTTACTATAAACAGTAACAATGACGTAATACAAATTATATGAAACGAGTTGTTTATTTATTACAGGGGTACAATGATATAATTTTCTTTGTCGCGGCATAGTTTTTTTTTTAAGAGCATGTACGCATTACTTCTGTTGCAACCAATAGAACGTTAGAAGAGTAGGAGAGGAGGCAAACAGTAGGAGTAAGAAGGACCGCCTTTAGATTTTACATGTACTATAACAATCGCACACGAGGCAGTAAAATGTCACTACTACATACAGCAGTTAGAATAACACTTGCGCTCAACACAATATACTTGATAACTGTAGTTACAATTTTGATGAAGATTTCTATTGTACTTTGCTTTTGAAGAAGATAAAGAAAGAGAAATAACGATAATAATTAATCAAGGAAATTCAGTACGTAAAATAATTTAAAAGTATCTAGTAATAAAAACAATGAGTTGTTAAATATAGTAACGCCTTGACAGAACAGCTTCTAGACGTTAATCGGTCACGCAATCGAAATAATTAAGTACCGTCTTCACCGGCTAATGAATATATTAATTAATGAAAAACATAAAAGCATAATCTTTGTTGACGACTCTAATCAAGCGACTACAACTCCAGTTATGGTCAGTATAGCAGACGTCCTGCGAGATGAAATTTTTAATTTATGTCAAACAAAAACGGTAATGTTTAAAGTTAGTATTTCAGTAAAATGTGGCCTCTAATGCACAACAAACATCTAATACATTTTAAAACGGAAGAATATTAATAAATGAACTAAACTCCCAAAATTGGAAGAAAGGTATATTAAACAAAATTAAATTTAAAAAAAATAGTAGTATAAAGACAAACGTGAATCTTATACAATTTATTCAGAAACCTGATCTTATTCCGTAACGGGGAGAATATTTTAAATACGTTTTGAAAAACAAATTAAATACACGGCAAAGAAATTTCCAATTTTAAAATATGACGAAAGTAATTATATAATGCACGAAACAGACAACAAGGTCCAACAATTTTGTTTATTACTTACCTTAGCATAAAGACGAAGGAAATAAAAAACTGTTTATCTCAACTCTTATTTCTGAAAAATCTATGATATATGCAAGTTTAAACAAACAGTGGAGGTAATCAATCTTTTAATTACCATAATTTTTCGTAATACGCAATTAATGTGAGGCACACAAAAATGAATCGTGTCCTGAAAAAATTTTCAAGACTAAAGAAAAAACGCACATTTGGCTGTATCTCAACGGCTGTGTGGAAAACAGTTACAGTTAGTTATTTTATAAAATTTTAGTTAATTTTAGAACCAAAGTTAAAATTATGTTTTTATACGATTACGATAAATAAATCAGTTTTCGAAAACTCAATCTCCTTTTACGCAGAGTAGAGCGAAACGATGCCTGGCTTCACAGCTAGATAGAGAGATAAATACGGAGCATAAGTTGTGGATCGATAAATGGAGCTGTAGCTAAAAAAAATGACTACAATAAGTTCACCTCGACCAAATGTTAATATTTATTTTCTTTAAATATTTCAGTAAAATACTTAATATTCTCACAAACATGAGGATACGAACGTCTCGAGGGTTCAGGAGGCAGAGCCCCTGGCTAGACGGTCGGGCGAGCGCTGACCGGCTAATTTGTATTTAATTTTGATTTTTGAGCAACGAAAAAATTCTTTACGAGAACTGCAAAATCTAAAACAGTAGATAAAAAAGAATCAATTAAACATTACAAACTGATGTTACTAACTCATAATACTACAATAATACAAAATAAATTGACGATTTTAAAAATTTCAAACTTGAAAGTTTGTTTTCTCAGAAGTATACGTAAAAGTCCACTTTGGAACTGATAAAATACATAAATATTTATTTATAATTCCATACAGCACTTTAAATCAAATTTTTCACAACGTTTACGTTTTTATAAAATAAGTTCTTCCTGTGCGTAAAAATGGATTAATTACAGTGATGCATAAAATGCTTAAGATGAAATACACCCACCGGGTTGGTCTAGTGGTTAACGCGTCTTCCCAAATCAGCTGATTTGGAAGTCGAGAGTTACACCGTTCAAGTCGTAGTAAAGCCAGTTGTTTTTACATGGATTTGAATACTAGATCGTGGATACCGGTGTTCTTTGGTGGTTGGGTTTCAACTAACCACACATCTCAGGAATGGTCGAACTGAGAATGTACAAGACTACACTTCATTTACACTCATACATATCATCCTCAGAAGAATTATCTAAACGGTAGTTACCGGAGGCTAAACAGGAAAAAAAAAGATGAAATGCAAAAATACAGCCTGATGAACGAAAGAGGGAGATTGAAAAAGGGAGTTGTCCGTAGTTTAGTAGCATCGAATGATCATGAACATCGAACCAAGCTTCACGTATATTGAAATACATTATGTTGCACATGTATGAAGGTCAACAGCAATTCAATTAGTCCCTTCAAGCGCAGTATACAGTAAACATTTCCATAACCCGACATACATAGGTACTTACATGCATAAATAAAATAATATTATGAAGCGATTGGATGATGATATTAAATCAACCTTGTTCCACAACTTTACAACGCCTGAAATATGTAATGAAAAATTATTTTTAGAGAATGCAGGGTTGTTTAAAAAACCCCTGCAGTCTAAAGTTTATATAATACATAACTGAACATCGAGAAGTACATTTTTTAAAAATTAGAACTAAAATTAATAACAAAATGTAATCTTTTCAATTCATTTAGAAACAACAAACAGTGATTAAGGCCCGGGACAGACGAGCGTTTATTTTACGTGCGTTGTAGCGCACATTACAACGCACGTTGAAGCATTACTATATTTTTAATACTACTAGTCATACACCAACGGACGGACGTCTGGTTAAGCATCGTTTCAAACTTACGTACAATGCTGAACATCCGTCATGCTAAACGCATGTTGAAACTTGTCTACGTGCGTTGCAGCCTTCTATTTGTAGCAATATGAGCAAACACACGAGTGCGTTTTCGACGGCCGTCAATTAATAAAATACCTACGTTTGTACAAAGATTTTTATTAAAATGCTAATAGAAGAAAGTAGAAATGATAGACTCTGAACTTTTGATTAGTGAAGTGGAAAAACGGGTTGTTTTGTGGAATACTTCTTGTGAAGATTACAAAGATAAAAATTAAAAAAAATGCAGCCTGGATTGCAGATGCTTCATCTTTATTTGAAACATTCGACAATAAAACACAGGCCGAAAAAAATACTAGGTAAGTATTCACATATTTTAACATAGTTCGTAGTTCTAGATTCTGTTACATTGGCGACGCAATTGTCCAGAGCCTCGCTAACATGATTTGTGAGTACATCACGTTGGCGATTAATACGTCTATTTACGTTTATGTTATCGTCGATATCAAAATTGTCTAATCCCACAATGGTAAGGGTATCGTCAAAACCATCGCGTTTGCGGGCAAAGTTGTACAATGCGCAATACTTTACAATATCAACAGCAAAAAAAAAAAATTATTAATGAAAAAGAAAGTTAACATTGATAACCTCCAAAGATATCAAGACTGGCGTCTGAGGAACGCAGACGGTAAGTCTGCGATAAGAAATGGTGGTTCTCTGAACTTAGCGTGCTGCGCGCAAGAGTTAGGTCCGCGAGAATAAGGTACCAGCGCTGTTAACGACAGTCCCCGTTAGGGGACTATCGTTAACCACGTGCGCGCTGAACGTCTTCGGATCTACCAGCGTGCCCGTAATGAATACGTTTACGCCATCAAGGAAGCTAAAACTCAAGTTCTGGCAGGACTCCATGCGCGAGTTGCAACGCAATCCCTGGCAGCTCGCAAAGACTTATTACAAGCCGAAGCCATTGCACGTATTGTCCAGTGATCGGTGTGGGTTTGGTGGTCGAGACCACACATTAACATCTGTGGCGACCCACCAGGCGTTCCTGGATTCTCTGTTTCCAGATGCTCCGGAGGTTGAAGGGGAAATCGGCGTTAGGGCGGGTGAAACACCATTCCCTGGCGTACGGACCGTGGAACCCGAAGATATAGACCGACTGGTTTCTCGAATGGCTTTGAAGAAGGCACCGGGGATTGACCAACTTGACCCGGATACATTTTACCATCTGCTGCCTGTCATAAGAGAGCCGCTTGGCAGACTGTTCTCGGGGTGCCTAAGCTGGGGTTGCTTTCCGGCTTGCTGGAAGGTGGCTTTCGTGAGGGTGCTCTAAAATCTGGAAAGGATCCTAGTAAGGTTAGTAGTTATCGACCTATCAGCCTCTTGCCGGTTCTCGGAAAGTTGCTAGAAAGGCTGGTTGTGGAACGGCTCTGGGAAAACATCGACATAAGCTGTTTTCTAAATCGAGGCCAATATGGCTTCATGAAAGGGGTTGGCACCGAGGATTGCATCTTAAATGCTCTTGCCGAGGTGGAAAGCGCCGACTGCAAATACGTTTTGGCAATTTTTATTGACATAGAGGCAGCATTTCCTTCCTTGTGTTGGAGTTCTGTCCTCTATGAATTGGAACGCCGCAATGTTCCCGAAGCCTTACAGGCCGTATTAAGAGACTATTTCTCTAATCGCTCGACTCTGTTTAAAGATGCGCACCTAGTTGTGGAAATGTCCGTCACCAGGGGTAGCCCGCAGGGTTCCGTTCTCAGTCCTCTGCTGTGGAACCTGGTTTTTGACGGATTTCTGGGACTGACATTCCCAGAAGGGGTCACGGTTCAGGCTTTCGCCGATGACTGTCAACCAACTTTGTCAACCGCCGAGGGCTGGATGGACATGCAAAATTTAAACATTTCTGTGCCCAAGACGAAGTTTATGCTTCTCAAAGGTGCAGACAAATTATCATGCAGTCGTAACCCCCACATTAAGTATAAAGACTGTGTAATCAGCCGAGTAAGGGTTCATAAGTACCTAGGTGTTTTGTTTGATGAGAAGTTGCTTTTTAGTAACATTAGGCAAGCTGCGGCGGACGCTGTCTCAGTGATGCACAAACTTAGAAGGATTGCTCGAAAGGACTACGGGTTGTCGGGCCGTCAAATGTACTTGGTGTACCAAGGCGTCTTCGAGAGTATGATCGCATACGCGGCGCCAATTTGGGCGCATAGGTTGGATAGAAATAGAGCACTGCTTCAAAATTTAAGGAGTGCTCAGCGTAGAGCCTTGATAGTATGCACTGGCGTTTTTAAAACGACCTCCTTCCAGGCTACTACCGTATTGGGAAAGGCTCTCCCAATCGATTTAGTGGTGAAAGTTCGGGCAGCCATGTGGAAGTTGCGAAGAGGTCGGGAGGCCGAGGCATTTGGGATGCGGTTTCGAGCCCGGCCAGAACCGGAGAGGAACGGTGATCACAATGCACTGGAGCTAAATTTCGTTCAGTTGCACGTCTCCCGTCTGCGGAAGAGGCTATGGAGCCTCGCGATGGAAGCATGGCAGCTTGAATGTCACACCACGACTAAGGGAAGATCCTTGTATAGGTTTATACAGGATTTGGGGGGATGGTATGCCTAGAGTTCATTTTTAAGGGCAGCGGGTGTCCAGGTTTTCACCAACCATGTGGATTTAAAGGAATATCTGTTTCGGTTCCGCCTGGCGGCTGATGAGTTGTGTGTCTGCGGGGAGGTCCAGTCGAATGAGCATATGATGTTCGACTGTCCCGTTCTTGGTGGGGCCAGAGACCGAGCCACCCTGGAACTTAGAGGTCAGGGGGAAACTTGGCCGCTCACAAACGACGAGTCAGTGTGGCGAGAGCCGCATTGTCAGACCGTGTGAGAGTTCCTCGATGAGGTTGCGATGTTCAACCGTCATCGCTAGATTTAATGTAAATTTATTTTGGTTATATTGATTCCTATGGCGCCGCTGTGGGAAGTTTTTCCTGAGGTAATGGCTGGCCACCAGTCAGATATAAGCTCCAAGCTCTTTAATGGTGGACAGGTACTAGCTGTGATTCAGCCACCGAGGCGTGACAGCCAAAATTGCTGTCTTTTATTTTATAACTTTCTTTTGTTTTATTAGTAACAAGGGGTGCGCCTCCACGATTTAGTTTTAGTATTGACAAGTAGGCGGCTGGGACACGTAAGCGGGTGATGTATAGCACACTGCTTAATCCGCTCACGCTGATGGTAGCTCACTAGGAGCTTTTAGGAATTAGGTCGCTAAAGCGTTTTAGAGGCACAGTAGCCGTTTCTTGGCACTGACATTTGGTCTATGCTCTAGGGCGGCCGAATGGGGTGGTGGCGGGAGAAATCCCAGTTAACCAACAACCTCCAAAGATGTGCGTTAAGAAATAACGTATACAATTTTCATATACGAAAAAACATAGCAGAAATAAAATAAGTTAATTGTTTTAATAACAGAACCGCTGGATCAGCAGACAATCAGCACCCACAAACTTACGGAAAGTTCCGTGGGTGGGTTTGAAGTGCAAGAAGACTGAGAATAATAGGAAAATTTTGGCAGTAAAATACGATACATGTTTGAAATTATTCAATTATTTTAAATAAAAGAAAATTTTTAAACGGAAATGGAATGGAATACAAAGTTGGCGGGAGTTTTGCAAATTCTCCCTACAGATCGCAGAACCTCGACAGTGTCCCTTGCTGCTGGATGATTCTATCGGGCGTGTTTTTAAAGGTTTATTTTTTTTAATGACGGGTCTAATTTTTCAATTTTTGTGTTATTTTATATTTTAAATTTTAAGGACGGATTTAATTGCATTCCAATCCGTTGTTGAACTAGCGTTATCGAACCGATTTTATGCGCCGACCGCGGGAGGCTAGGCTTTTGAAACCTGTCCTAGGCTTTTGAAACCCGACGTGATTCCCCTTCAGACCGTCCGCTGAAGTCCTTTCGGTGCTAACGCTTCATAGGCTAGTAGGAATACGCCACAACGGAGCTAACTCTTTGGAGGGAGCAATGCGCCCCCTTCTCCGGAGGGAGTCGCAATTGCTGATTTAATTTAAATTTTATTTAATTGTAAGTTATGCAGGAAAAGGTTAAGTAGAAGCTCTTCATCCACTTCTTTGATGGCTGCCCTTCACAGCGCATTAAACGGAAAGTAAGACAAACTATTTCTTAAGAAGAATTATACTTTCGTTTAATACATGTAAAACGTTACTGTTGGACTGATGACTACTAACGGCCTCAAAAACCGAATCCAAAGGATAGAAATATCGATACACACCGGTAGTGCTGCAGAGAAATTCCAAACCTACTTTTAATTTTTACATCGAGCCAAAAAAAAAAAGAAGAATACTGATGATAGGAACAACAAAATATGGCTAGAACAAAATTAATACCAAACCTTCCACCTTGTTTGGTTTTGGTAATTGATAACGTTCGGAATCATAACATAAAACTGCAGAAGACGCCGAATTAAACATGCAGAAAACAAGAACTGGAGAATGGTTACAAAGAAATATTCCGTACTCAGCAAATATGTTAAAAATTGAAACGTTCAGATTAGAATAATTAAATAAGCCTCCTCGTTATGAAGAATCCAGCTTCAAGAGAATATTGAAGGATTATGGTCACAATTTATTAAGACTGCCACCAAATAACTCTAAATTCAACCGAATTAAGTTGATGTGGGCCAAAATAAATAGTAAGTTAGGGAAGAAAATGAGTCATGTCTTTAAAATATAATTTAAAAAAATCGTAGAGAAAAACTTTAACTGCTGGTTGAATACTGGAACCGATGCTGCTGCGAAACTCGTCATAAAAGTAGAAAAGAATCATAATAAAGCAAACAGAGTTGTTGACATGCAAACCGAAAATTTTGCAATAACTAAAAATGATAGAAAAAGCAGTGAGAATAGCGAGGATGAATCTCGGACATCGAACAGTAGCAATACAGATGACATAGATGGATCAGCCACCCTTGCATTTAAAACCTAAAATCAATCAATAAAATGGAAAAAATATCATGAACGTGCTAATAAAAGAAAACAGACACGTTCGCCGAAGAGCTCATTCACAAGCCCGCGTTTGTATTATTCCTATTGCCTCCTCAAGGATCCAGCAAGCAATCCATCCCCACCCTGCCCCTGCATCTAAATTTTCTAAACTTGATGTATTTTTTAACAAATTAAAAATTAAGAAAAAATCGAAAATCGAACTTTTACAAATAATTTTTAAAGAAACTTTTAGAAAGTAGTGAATCAGAGTTATGAGGAAAAGCAGTCAAGTCGATGATAAGGATTCTTTTGAAAACGAAATTGACCAAGTTAAATTACTTTTAGTTCACTCAATATAAGTCAAACCGTAGAAGTTACAAGCATCTTGTAGAGCGCACATATGAAAGATTCCACAGGAGGAATTTTAAAAAAAACCACCTTTTAAGCTTTTAGTTATCTATTGCCAGATTGACCTGAGATTGTACAAGACTACACTTCAATTACATTCATACATCATCTTCATTCATCCTCTTACGGAGGTTCGGTGGATCCTGCAGTAAAGAAGCAATATGTAATATCAGGAACAGCAACCAACAATAAAATATCCAGCTAACAAATAATCCCTTACATCATATCATTCGCTATATTTAGGCGTATGCAATTAACAGTTACGATAATTGTTGGCTGCATAACTAATACTTTTTTCTAAGTAATAACAGAAATAGGAAATTTAGAATGTGTTAACATTCTTGAAGGGTAATTTTTTCACACCGATAAAAGACCGAAATTTAAGCCCTGAAAGTTAAGAATAATTACAAAACAATAACACAAGCTAGAAAATACCTGTTACCTTAACCGAAGTTTTTATTATAACAGATAGGAAGAAGAACAACCTTCAAAAAATACTAAAATTCAAATGCTACTGAACCGATTGTAACAAAACTTTGTCACATATTATCGAACCGTTGCTGTAGCAAACAATGGTACCAATATGCCGTAGTTATTTAGAGGAAAAATATGTTCACTAAAAACATTATATATATATTTATATAAAATATTACATGTATAAAGTAATAAACGTTTTTTGAGACGTTCAGTCTCACACAGTTATTTAAATTATAATTCTGGAGGGAAAAATAAAATTTAAGGTCATGGAAAGAATAATAAAAATGAAATTATCATAACCTAATTAAACATCTATATTAAATACTTATAACAATAATTTTATTATAAAATTGTAATTAACATAAACACAGTGCAACCACGTAATAGTTATATACGAATATATGATAATTTAACTAAAAATGGTTTTCATACCATTACTATGAATTTAATTTCATTACTTTTTAAAACAAATAAAAAGACCATGGCCTAGTTATCTCTTCAGGATAATAAACAATCCTTAACTTCAAAATAAAACATCAAATTATCATAATTTTCCAGGAATTAAATTTGAAAAAATAGTTAAATAGTAATAATGCTTTTTCCCCAAAAATCCATAATTGAATTCGTACTATGACAAACTAAAAAAAAATGAACAATGAAAGACAGAATTACAAACGCGCGCGCGCGCTCATTTTTAACGACAAAACAAACTAAATCTATTTTAAACTTATAACAAATAACTGTTACAGTCGCTTTTTTGGCCATCTTCAATGACTAGTTAATATTTTCCACTATAAGTCAGTTAATTATTTTTATGTTATTAAAATACGAAATTAAAGGATGCGATAAAAAAGTATATTACAACATTCTGGAGTCAGAACAATATACACTTATGATTATAATACTGGTTTAAGTACCCACTCTTCGAATGAACAAGTATTGAATTTTCCCGTCAGAGCGCCCCATTTTCTAAATTGCCCTTTCGAGATTAAAAAAAAAACCATTCTGTATCTGCAAGTCAATACATAATTTGTAAAATAAAATGAATTTAAATTCAATCAGTGAACGGACTGATGCTACCACATCGTTCTTTTATACTTCTAACTACATTATCCAGAAATACAAAACAATTTTTAAATCAGCTTAAAATAAATTCTGTTAAATGTTCCATATTGTGTTATCAACATCTGTGCCGAATTTTTATTTTCACCTGTTAAATGTTCATAGGATATAGGAATCCATGGCTATTCTTTTACATCCACTGAATTACGTATTGAATGATCATCTCACATAGACGCCTTACTCTTATTTCATCTGCCCATCACCCAACTTTTTCCTCCTCCTTTCCTAAACGCCTATCTTCTATGATAAGTCTGTATATATGCGACTGTTCAGTACTTGACGTCTCAAAATCGTTTCACGTACGCTATTTTACTTTGATTCTAAAACCGCACGACTTCACGTTCAACTTCAGTCATCATCGCTGTGATATATTCTACAACTTGCTTCGTTCGCGTTATTTTTAACTGTGTAAACGCTTTCCTTTATCTCTTTGAAGATTACACTGTATGATTTAAATAAAATTGCTTTAAACTTTCGGGATTTTTCATTTACTTCAAAATTATTTTCAAGATGTCAGAAATCTTTCTTAGTCAGAAAGGACTACCTATCGTTTTATGAAAGGTTGTAAAATTTACATAGTTTTCCTCGATCTGGACAGTTACTATTAAAAACTAACCGTTTCTTACTTTCGAAGTCTCAGTACTTAGCGATCAATAAAATAAATATGTTCCTCTTCTATAAATATTGTTCGAATTACTTTTAGACAGAGACAAATTCAATTCTAGTTTTAGAAATGCAAAGAACTAATGCAAAATGCAGAGAACTAAGAAATTCATCCTTAAACTACGTTTGAGGGTGACTGAAAGGGAAATGCAGAAATACGGTTCAAAGAATTACGGATTTATCATCCGCTTAATTTTAAGCTTCGATATTTTCCACTGGTAGCTTCTTTTCTTTTTTCCCGGACGACTGGCTCTTTTCTACCTCGCAGGGGTGATGAGGAAAATATCGATTTTTACTTTCCCGTCTTGATAGCACTATAGCTCTAAAAGGGAACGTGTTATAATCGGTCCAATTTGGGCATATACAGTTTTCACCTGATCTTGACGTTTTGAAACCAAAAAACCGGATGGAAATTTTCCGGATATTAATGTTCGTATGTACAGTTGCGTGTGTTCTGTATTGGCTTCTAAATTACCTTATAAACCCAGAACTACTGAACCGATTTTGAACTCGGTCAGATTACCTCTATATATGGGGTATTGATGCCACTTATTTTTCAACTTAAAAGGTGAATGGGGTGAGGCTATAAAGCAAGGACACCACAGTATCTCGAGATTTCACCTATTTAAGGTCATATTTTTCTTAGAAACATTTGTTAATTAAAAAATAAGAGTAATTGCAAAAACACCTTTTTCTCCATAATCGCACCCCAAAAAATGCTTTAAACTACTGCTATGTTGTGACGTTACAGGTGAGCGGTAGAATTAAATAAACGACTAATATTTACAGAGTAAAAACGTAACTCGGTCTGGCTGGATCTCGAATTCGATCGCCCGGTTGACTCGGCACCTGATGCGTTAAGCCTCGCGGCTACAACAGTCTACCGACCGTACAAGCGAAATTTGTTCTATGTAAGTTATGAAATTATATTATAGTGCCGTCTGCCGTCCGTCATCGCTCGTACCGCCGCGACCGCGCGAATTAAATACGGTATGCACGCGCGCTTTAGTTAGAAGCATTAAATTAAATAAACGAAAAAAATATTATATTTAAGTAAAATGATAAATATTTAAATTAAGTTGTGTGTGTAAGTCGTGCATCAGAAACAACCCACAGTTGTAGGACTTTCCCGGAACGCGTCTTTAACCGCGTGGCGGGAAAGTAGATTACGGGAACCGCTTTTTTAAAGTAGATGATTATGTGAGGAAATCATTTACGTCAGGTTTCAATTTTTTTAATTCTTCTAATATCAACACCCAGTTTAAATACATCATTATGAAACCACTTAAGGGTTTTGACCATAATATTCTTTACTGTTTCTAGATATCTCAATACCAAATTTCGGCTTTCTAGCGATCTAGTTAAATTACATATAACGTATACACCATTGACTGCAAAATGTCAAAAGTGTTCTGTATTGGACAAACGCGTTGCAACTTAAAGCAAGGATAGAATGAACAAATGAAAGCACTCTAAAACAGTGAATTAATATTTGCCAACTACCTCGCAAAAACAATCATAAAAACACTTCAATTAATGATCACGTTTAAAAAAATATATATAAATGAATAGAACACTTTAAATCTAACAAACTTTGCACCACATCATACATAGATACTTTGCTTCCTAATTAAAAAATTGCTACCACCCTGTTGATTTCAAGTTGGGACAAATTACAACATAATTTTTTTTTCCAATGCGTACGTTGCAATCTGTTCAGCTAGTGAACAATAAGCAACCCTCCACGGCCCAATGAGATGAGAATGATATGTACGACACGTAAATGAGGAGTAGTTTTGTCCAGACTTAGGCCGACCATTCCTGAGACGTGTCGTTAATTAAATCCCAACCACCAAAGTATACCGGTATCCACAGTCTAGTATTCAAATCCGTATAAAAGCAACTAACTTTTAGTACGATCTGAATCTTATATTAATTTATTAAAATATTTTTTAAGTTTGTTATTAAAAATGAAAAAAAAATGTACAATTTTCTACTGGCTGTCGTGGATAAAAATATCACAAATATAATTTTTTAATCTCTGCGACTGTTACAAATTATGATAAAAATTATTTTTAAATAGTTTTATTTTAAACATAAATATTTCCATCTTGTACCGATTTGGTTATTTGTATTCTAATTTATATTCCAGATAGGCGAACATACTAATCAAATTAAAACGTGGAAAACAATTATTTTACATTTCAATCTCTCATCCTCAAAACACCGATGAAAAATTAGAATCTTTTCTGTTTCTCCCCCACAATGTTTTTTTTTTTTTTTTTTTTGAGCTCATTAATAAAACAATAATTGTTATTATTCAGTGCCTTATTTACATGTTGACATTAAGAATTAGAAGTATTAGATGTAATAATTTTTTAATAAAGCAATTGTTCTACACTATTTTATTTAATTTCGTATCGACATTAAAGTATGCTTACGTAATTTTCATTTTTAGGCATTTACACAAAAATTATAAATATAAACTACCAAACTACTAACCTACGCTCGCTAACCTTGACTGGCTACCGAAACGAGCGTAGGTTAAGTTTGGTTAGATTATAATTTATTTATAAATAACGGCCACAATTTATTTTCTATGAATAACTAAAAAATAACAATTATTTTCTTTAATGAGTTTTAAATAATTATTCTTTAAAAAAACCATTGTGGGGAAGAAACAAAAAAGACCTCAAAATTGTCAGGTATGAGAAATTAATTTGCAAACGGTCGGAGAGGAAGCAGTTTCAATCGTTATTCTGAAAGGGCATTTGAATTGTACTTTTGAAAATTGTGGCAAAAAAATGAAGACAATCTGGGAAACCTTTTTCTACAAAAATTCTTGAAACAAAGTATCCTAGATCGTACCAAACGCTACGTTCGGAAGAGAATCCCTCACCCAAAATTTTAAATACAACGCAAAGATAAAGTCGTCTGCTACTCGTATAAAATTGACTGTAAGCGGCAATCGCTTGATATTTTATCGTTACCGTTCACATCGCTGACTAAAATTTTGTAATGATTAAAATTTTTTCCTCGCTCTTTTTTTCTCGTTTTATTAGCTGTGAACATCATGAATTAAAAGATCTAAACCGATGCTAATTAACAACAAAAGAGTTGAGAAAGTAGGAAGAATTTTTTGTTGAAGTAAAAGGTAAATAAAACGGTAACTTACAGAATTACAGAACATCTCGCCGACAGACGTATGTAGCCTATCGATTTTTTTATCTGAATAGAGAAGCGGTCGTTTTTAAGGAATAAAAAATTACTTTCTTCATTTTCTCAATAAAAGCAAGTTAATAATAATTCTAGGCATAAAGAATTGGATTTCATTTTTTTCTTCTTTTCTACAATTAAAATTTTCATTTATAATATAACATCGTAACTACGGCGTAAAGAATATGTTCATAAAACAAATGAGTAGGCGAACAAATTCTTTTGTTTGTCCTTTCTTATAGGATGATAGTTGATTCGATCGCACGCATCATTTCACGTGTAATGTTTTTAAAAATAGATTACACAGATTTATGATGGCAAGCCTGTCACAGCGACTATACAATTCATGTATATATAAGCCGTAATGGTTGTACGCGACCTGACGTGAATCACAGGTCACTACCAAAAATGGCAAAACCATTTTCAAGAATAACAGTAATAAAATTTATTAACATCATATAAATTGACTATATCATATATATAATCCTTAGTTCATCTTCGTTGGCCCGATTACGAAAAAACTGATTTCACAAAATCGTTCTACTATTTGCGGGTTTCATCAGTGAAATAATAATACAACATTTAAAATCTAGATGTAATTCAAAACGTTTCTATGAACGCATATGCGCGTCTGCTACTGACAGAAAAGTTCTTTCCACCGCAACAGAAGAAATAATGTAGACGGAAAGAAAAGAGAAGAAAGTCCTACAATCGACACTAGCTCTTTAAGGAGTTTAAAAAATTTGTTAAAAGATACCTTCCTTACCAAACGTTTCGTAATAAAATAAATTATTCAAAGAACGATAGAATTCTTGATTCCCTTATTAATAATCAATTTCCACAAGCATAAAATAGTTAAAACGTTTTTATCACCAATGTTACAGATTATTCATGTTACAGATACACGGTTAATTTTTGTAAGACACTTTATGTGGATGTGTATTCAATAAAACTCGCCTTCGACTATGTTGTGTTAACAATTTAATTCATTGTTGAATGTGCCAACGATCTCATGCTGCGCAAAATAGAAACTAGGATCATCAAAGTAACTCTGTAACTAAATTATTGTATCGATTAAAAAAATATTGTTTGACTTTTCTTTAACACGATGTGAGAAATTGTTTTGACAATTTTTTGGTTAGAATTTTTGATCAGAAAATTTTAAAAACTCAAAAAGCTTATTAATATTAATGATTGACTACATTTATAAGGGGCTAAATAATAATATTAGATTATACAATTTTGTGTTGTATTATATTAAACTCAATGAATTACAATAATTACAATAACTCATTGAATTATTTCTTTTTTTTAAAATTAAATATTATAATTTTTAAATCGATAATAATTGCATATATAAATCTGAAATTTTTGCTTTATTGATTCTATACGTTAAAATTAACAGAGTTGATAAGCAAAATGATAATATTAACAACAGTAGTAGTGTACTTAACACTCCTACAGCAGTACAAAAGAAAAAAATCATAATTGATAAAATATTCAAAACAAAGTAAGATATCACCGCAATGAAATCTCTCACAACCTACACAGCTACTGCACAAAATATCTTAATCTACATGCTAAGGACACTAAAAGACATCACCAAAAAACAACCATCCAAATGTAAACTTAAAAATATTTCATAGAAACTTCACATAAAATAAATATCTTTATACAAAGGAATTCAGGAAGGAAAATAATTCGGAAACCGATTCTAGAGCTAAAAATAAGGAAACAATTCACGCAAACAGACAACTGAAAGCGCTTTGTTATAGAGTTACGGCAAGCGAAAATTTTTCTAAGATTTCAGTTCCCCCGGTGAAATGAGATCATTAGAAATAGATTTTATACTAGATTATATCTTATGTTTTTTGAGCTGAAAAATCGACTAAAACGGGTCCCAGAACTGCATCTCCCGCTGTTTTCATGACATCCAACGAAAAACACGGTTTTTAGGTTTGAAGTACAATAACTTTGTTAAATGTCTAATAAATGCCTAAATTTTATTATCAAAACTTGTAGAGAATTTAATTCTTAGAAAATTGTTGCAATAAAGTTTATGAAAAAACAAAAAAAAAAATCAAATTTTATTATTAAAAAATAATAAAACAAAACTTAACAGAAAAATGTTATTACGAATTAGTAAAAATTAAGAACAGCTGTTTTTAGTACAATAAATTTAGATGTTTGATAAATTAACTTTGGCGACTTTATGATTCGACGTTAATTTGAATACTCCTCATTGTTGTCATAAAATTGCGGTTACGTGTTAACAATTAAACGTTAGGCAGTTTAGTATAATTTGAACGTGTTTAATTATTTCTATGTCAGTCATGCATGCATAAAAGTTACGTAGTGTTTTTATGTTAGTTGCACTCCAAAGTGAACCTACATTTTTCAACAGAATCTGAAATTTAAAAAAAAAATTCATTTTTGAATTCTTTGTTTTGAAAAATGCCGTGCCTCTTCACTCATGCAGAATATGCTATGTTTTTTGTGTACGGCTTTTGCGATAGAAGTGCTCCAGCAACGGTGGAAGAATGCCAACGTAGGTGTCCTGGACGAGTAGAGTTCCAAAACGTAAAGAATACCACACTTCCCAGCAGTGATCATGAACGTCAACCGGTACATTTTGACGAAAGGGAAAACATTCAGATGGTACAGCTTAGTTCTACAACGAGCACCAAAGATATTTCTACACGAATGATCAATCCACAAATTACAGCAAGGAGAACATTTCACATTCAGCGCTCCAATCATGTACAAAAAGTTCAACACCTTCAGCTTTGTGACCGTTCCAGACTACTACAGTTCAGTCAATGGGTATATAATAATCACTTAATTTCGTTCATACTATTTTCAGACAAAGCTTTTACCGGTAATGGCATAAATAACACCGGTATTCTGAACCCACATGCTTTAACTGAATCAAATTTCCAGCAAAGATTTTCTGTGAACGTTTGGTACGGCATGATCGATAAACAATTAATTACGAGGTCCCCTTTCATACTAGAACGTTCACGGGGAGAAATTATCTGGAATTTTTAAACAATGAATTTCTTACAGTGCTTGAAAATTTCGCATCGGCGAAACGAACTGAAATGTACTATAAATTTGATATACTCGTCTAAAACATTTCACGAATGAAGTATGACAATTCCTAGATGAAAAATTTACTGGTAAAAATTTACTGGTAAATTTGATTTAATGAAGAGAGACGATAAATTGGCCACATAGATAATCGAAGCTTACTTACTCCCTTCGATTACCGTTTATGGGGATGGATGGAATGCGAGATTTACAAACAAAACACACACATGACATAAACTGATCACTCGCATTCTCAATGCTGCTATCGTCATCAAAGAACGCGAAGATATCATTAGGTTGGCGACAGAAAATGTACGGAAACTAGTTGAAAAGTGAAGCGATATTAACGGTGGTATTTTCGAACATTTATTGTAAATTAATATAGTAAGAGTACATGATAAACCAAACAGACTAGTTTTTTAAGAGTAGATTAAAAGTTTAAATTAAAAGTTTAAAAGAGTAGATTAAACTCTTTTAATCTTTAAAAGATTTTAAGAGTAGGTTAAAATTTACTAAACTAAACTTTATTACAGCAATTACTTCAAAATTACATTTTCTAAAAGTTCTGATAATAAAATGTACCGATTTATTAGTCGCTTAACAAAGTCATTGTACTTCAAACCGAAAAAACTTGTTTTTCGTAACCTAAGTTTTCGTTTTTAAGTTTGATATCATAAAAACTACGGGAGATACAGTTCTGAGAACCGTTTTACTCGATATTTCAGGTCAAAAAACATAATTATAACGCCTAAAAAATATCAGTATGACCTCATTTCAACGAGGAACTGAAATCCGGACGAAACTTTTCGCTAACTTAACTCGATAACAAAGCGTTTTCGGACGTCTGTTTGTATGAACTTTTTTCCTTATTTCAAGCTCCTAATGATCACCGGATCATTAATCACTTAGAAACCATAACATTGAGACAACATTCCAAGCATTTAAAGATGCCCTCTAAATATTGCATAAAATACAGTACCTAATTTGATATCATTAACGTTTTCATTATATAAGAACTATGTTTATAATATTTAAAACGTATCGTGCAACAAATTATGAATTAAAAGATGAAGGAAAGAAATTTAGACTTTCTAATGAATTGAACAAGGTACCAAAGATTGACATTAGTTTACATTTGCAAAATGTAAACAAATTAAGGCCTAGCCATACCAGATAAACTGTTTTTATTCTGTATCATAATCCCAGTATATGTTAGATGTTAAATCACACAAACCAATGATTCCTAAGAGTGGTGATTAAATAAAATTGTAACAAATTCAAGAACATTCTAGATCAGTTTATTTATTCACTTCAGTAAGATCAGACTGACATCCCTTTATCTACACCTCTTTTTTGACTAGAAAAATTAATTTTTATTGTTTGCAAGTTACAAATATGTTCATGTTCAAGGAAAATTAATGCAGATAATCCGACCATAACAAAAATTGCGTCATAACACCCAAAATTACAAACCATACATATAAGTATGATGTAAAGATGAAACTGTTAACATTACTTATGGGGGAAGTATGAAATTGTGTAGGTCTATATAATATATAAGACAATTCAGAACTGAAGAAGAGCCTACTAAAAACAAAAAATGTTTTCGTTCAAAATAAGAACTAAAAACTGGTAGTACAAAAAAAAATTATTGAAAAGATCAAAGAAATAGAACTACACTTCATCCAACAGCAGTTACCAGGTACTTTACAATTTTACCTGTCCCAAATGTATAGACAGGCATTGCCTTTTATGCGATATACTAATCTACTTCCATTAAAAACATTTTTAATCATTCAAAATTACTAATGAAGGATTTCAAGAACTAACTTAAACATAATAAGAAAAATGTACTTCAAAAAAAAAACTGGTACATCATAAACTTTTGCAGAAAACTGAACATCTGATAAAGATGTTGCGATGTTACAATAAATTGAAAACTTACTCCATAAAATATAATAAATACAATTAAAAGTTGATATGCAGACCGGGAGGAGAGACAAAATATCAATAGATAATCAAATATGAAAATGAATGTAAATCACAATAATGGAAGCTCCAGGTTTGGAACTAAAAGGAGCTTAGGTTCGATTTTTATAGAAGAGCTGAAAATGCAGATACACAAAAAATCGCACAAAAAAACACATGAACTATTAAACTGTCACTGCTATACAGATCACATCATACTTCTACTCAAAGACAGTCATATTTTTCATCCTCATCAATAAATTAACCCCTACTTTCTGTTCAGTGTTGCATTGATAAACCAAATCGTCATCTTTTTAGAAAAATATAACCCAAAGTAAAAAAGACATGTTTCCATAATATATAGAAAAACCATCAATACTAACAAAAATAACACATCTTATTATTTAAAATAACTAAGTTAATGCTCTGCATACATCTCACATTACTAATAGTTCTGACATTACCTAGTAATTCTCACATTACTGGTCATGCTAAATGACAGCTAAATGACAAGTTCAATGAATAACTCGATGTAATAATTTTCAAGCATCATTACTGGATATATACAAACAATACAATTATTCCATAAAATTAAAAAAAAATTAAGGAAAACAATAGGTAAAAGGAAATCCATACATCAAACTTATATGTAAACAAATAAAAGAAAATTACCAATATTTACAGCAAAGAGGATCGCTATTTTATTTTTATACTGCTTTTCAAAATCACAAACAAAATACACAACCAAATAACAAGCTAAAAATAATACTGTAATAAGACATTAAAATAATACTGCCAAATATTAATATGCTAATAATATTATCAATAGTTTTAATAGTCTAATAAAGTACTAAATCTCTTCCTAAATCATTCATCATGAGTATGCGAGTATTGTTTTATACTTGTCCTGTTCAATTAAGCCAATGGACCAGTATAATTGGGTTTTTAAGGTGATATAAGAAAATATTTCTGGAAATTCTCTATTTTGTGATAGAAGTATAAGAAATTAGATAAAATTACACGATTAAAGATACGCTGTAATGTATCTCACCGGCATAGAACACTTAACAAACTCGATGTCCTGTGGGTACAAATTTTGGCCTGTATAAAAAACCTGAAATAAAGAAATAACCAGAAAAAGTGAACCGATGATGTTAAGTATTGGAACATATTTACCTTTTTTCAACAGAAAAAAAATTTTGTTGTGAAAAATAAAATGAACATCAAAAAATAAAACTAACAAAATAAAAGAAAAACATTAGACTATTACATTTACAAGTAAATATTTCATTCCTTCTGAACCTAAAACTTTTTTAATGTGTTATATAGTAGATTTTTGTATTTTCTGTTCCTTAATTAAAAATAAATCATGTAACAATGAATTTGTTCTGGTAAAATAGGAAAATGTTTTTTTCTGCAAGATTGTTACATTTTTAGCATTACGTTTTTCAAATAAACAATAAATATATGTTGCAAAATTATTTACTCTCATTATGGCCTCAAGGTAGACAAATTAAAAAAAGTTTAATGAACATGTATAAATTTCATCCATAAAACCATACTATAAAGAACATGAACAATAATAGAATCAAACTTCTTTTTTCTTTTAAAAGTTAATCATAAATGTTAAAAACAATGTCACTGTAAATATGAACAAAAAACAAATTAATGACCTAAAAAGATAAAATAGGAGTAAAATGAAACAAAATGAAAGTAAATGGTGGGAATAAAAAAAAAAATGAAACTTATTAACTGTAACACGAATTTTACACACAGCAAATAAAATTTATTAATGTTAACCATAAATGTTTTTTCCAGAAAAATATCAATAAGTATTCATTGAAGTTATAATTACTGGAAAAACCAAAGGCCTATTAGAAAAAAACTTTGTTCAATAGTTAAAAACATAATGATTAATATTTTCACAATAATGCAATTAAACTAATTATTCAACCAAATTACAGCTTTTTTACAGCCATTTACCCTACTTCAATAGAATATATGCTATAATGATAAATGAAATGATTTGCAACTTAACAAATCTACATGTAGGATTAGTGTCAACACTCCTGTAAATAAGTGGAATTTCAGACATTAAAAGAACCTCTAATATCATTTTAGAATAATTTATGTTCTGCTCTACTGTGATTCTGTTTATCATTACAGTAATTTTTTTTATGATTTGCCCACCTCCTCTTTTACAAAATGTTTCTGATGCTGTGGAATGTGAACAATAAATAACATAAAAATCAAATGAGAGTATATGCAAATTGATAAAAATGATAAATCTACTTTTTCCACCTAATTTGTGATATACAGAAGAAAGGTGGTAGAATCTACCATCTAATTTCAAGTAACACTAATCCAGGATTTTATGCAATAAGAAGTTACTTCTTATTTATAAAATATTTATTTTATTTACCAATAAAATACTTACTTACTTTTTTTTATAAAATATTGTTGAACTAATTTGTAATTTAAATGCAATGATATGATCATACTATGTGTAATGGTAGGCTGGAACTATCCAGTAAAAACACATAGTTTTCAGACTACAAAAATAAATAAGATAATGTAATGGCCTCAAGAAAAATGATACAAGTAGATGTATTTAAATATACTTTAAGAAGCATCATTAAGCAAATAACTTTACCATGCTAACAATCTTGTTTCTGTGACACGTTTCATTTACTATCAATCTAACCAAAGTAATTTTAAAAAAACACCAATATATTGAACCATAAATTAAGTAAAAGTAGAGTATAACATTGTTATAGATAACAAATCTATTTTTATTAATAACAAGGAAAAGTTATGAAAAGTGACAGGACTCATTAAAACCCGGTAATCATGAAAATATGATATTAAGAAATGATAATTTATATACAATTAATACTAAGATACTGCAAATTACAAAAAATCGGTTTTAAATGAATGATGAAAATGAAACAAAAAAAATGTGGAAAAATTTTAGAGAACAATTTAAAAGTACATAAAAACAAAATAATTTCCTAATAATATAATTTTATAATTATAATATCAAAATAATATTATAAACTATTTTAAAATATGATTCAGTTAACTGCCAAACCAATCTGAATTACATCGCAAAAAAAAAATCAATCTTAACTCTGATAAAAATGTAAGTGGTGTATGATGTTACAATTACTATTAAACAATGAATAAATAATATTCCATCAGAGCCACTGTAGATAAATTATACATAAAAAATTGGTAAATAAATAAATTAACAAATATTAATTAAAAAAATAAACAATATTTATGAAACACTATAAAATAGTGTTTGTAGAGTTTTTAGCATAAATGAAAAAACTAAGAGTGAAAAATACAATCCTATATTTTCATTTTAAGCAATACCAACACAGGATTTTTAGGTGTAAATTTTATTTTTAAAACATGTGATACACTTAAATTTCAATTTAGACTGCCCCCCGCCCCACCATTATTTAATGCAATACAAATAGTTAATGTAATTATTTGCACATGAGAAATACTTTGGTGATTGGTATATATACACAATTATAAAATGATTTACAGATTTAAAGTTTTTCACTTTTTGAAGTATTTTTATTTTAATTTTCTATAAATTCTTGTGCTGATGTATTCTGACAAAACTAGTAACAAGAAAACTCAAAAGTTTAAGTTTAAATTAAAAAGCTGTTTCAAATTTGTTTTTATAAATCTACTGAACATTATGAAATTAACAAATGGGATGTGATAAAACACAAACAGAAAATAATTTCACTACCTGTTCAAAACAGACTTCAAAAAAAAGCAAATGTAAATATATATCTTATAAATAAATATTATTATTATTATTGTTATAATTAATGCATGACATACTATAAATGTTTGCAGAAACAAGTTGGCTAACAATTTTTTAATTAACAGATTAATGAATAATTCTTTACCATTAATGAAAAACATTTATCTTACAATATATAAAAGTTACTGCACTTTGATCTTTAGAGTGGTTAGTGCAGAATCTAGCAGTTACAAACACTAGTAATAGTAAAAAAGCCAAACATTTAGAAAAACTGGATATTATTTTTAGATCTATAAGGGGAAAATAGCCACATTAAAATTACACTTTCAAGGATTTCTACACTCACTCTAAACAATAATCAGGGGGTAATTTCAAAAAACCAAAACAACACAAATACAAAATTTTATAAAAATCAAATTCATGAGAAATTCATTTATAATTTTAAAAAGAAAACTCAAAAATATATAAAGTTAAGGAATAAAATAATATTTTATGGTAAAAGATGTAATCAACTGTGGAAAAGGTTATGTTCTAAGAATGCTTACATCTCTGCAGCATGACTACTGTATTATCTGCAAATTAAACTATCACTAGGCCTTACTGATTTCTACAATAATAAACAAGACAACCTTTTTCAACCTTAATGATATAATGTAATAAAAAATATGAAATCAGTTTAATTATGGTAGTAGCACATTATATCCAACCTAATCTACAAGTTTGGTTTTAATAAGATAATTTTACCAGATAAAACTGTTCCCATTTCTTTCTTTTACCCTTTATACAACAGTTCAAACTATCAACCAGCAACAAAAAAAAAATTAATATGATTTTGATAAATAAATATTATCATCTAAATATTTTTCTTTATAATCATGCAATAGAATAAAATTTATGTCAATAATACAACATATTACACAAATTATTAAAACATCAGGAAGACTGGATGATAACTGAACAATATCAACAAATACCATAATTCTGCACTATATAACTACTTCTATTAATAATAATTTAGAAAGTGTAAACATTATTACTGTCAATAACTGTCTCACTCCTAACATAAGTATGACCAAACACGATTACCCAACCTCATAAAAAGCTCTTGAATAAATAGTTATAAAAACAGCACATGTGTTTCATCATCATCCAGATATTAATGAACAGTAGAAAGTTATAGAATAATCACATTAAATGATAGTTATAGAATTTTTATAAAACAAAAACAATAAATATAAAAATCATATAATAACATTGGAAATTATTAATGATAAAAATATTTAGTGGACATACAAAAAATGTTACTAAATTCAAAGCAATCTCATTTGATAAATCATTATGCAAAACTTACATGACCTACTATCAATGCAGCTACTCATAACAGAAACTTTCATTTAATTACACGGGTTAAATTCTTATTAAGATTATATAAACAGAAAAACGTGCAGTACTTGCACTAAAAATAAATTCAATATTTTCTGATAACTTAAAATGTAACTAATATGAATAAGTGGAAGTAGAAATAATTGTTTGTTATAAACTAATTACCTCTGGAAATAACTTACCTCTTTTACTTTATTCCTTCTTTTCCGACTCACAGGATCTTTGTCTTCTCCTCCCGTTACTAGAGGATATCTTGAACTTTCTGCTGGAGGAACAGTAATAATTGTTTCAGCTAATTCTAATTTTCCTATAATGGAATCGATTGTTTTCTGTTTAACCTCACTCTTCATAGACGAGCTAATACTGGGATGAATATTTATATTAAAATCTGGTCTTTCTAATACCTTCTGATGTTTTTTGTCCATCTCCAAATCTTGTTCAATCTTTGCCAAAAGTTTAGCTTTGTCCTCTATTTGATGAGGATCCGGGTGTTTAATAAAATCATGCCTAACTACACCTATCTTATTTGTAATATCATTAATACCATCCCCTTGGGGGGGTGCGGGTATTAATAAATCGGGTCCTGCTTTTTGCATGTGCCTATACACTTTAAAAACACTGTTCACAGTACCACCTCCTGCAAATTCTGGCAGAAAAAAGAATCCACCAAAACATACTACACCAAACGTCAAAAATACCAATAATATTAAATGCTTTTCCCTCGTTCTAAACGATCTTCGGGTTGATGAAGGTACCGGAGCACCGTTCAAAAACCGTTGGTAAGTCGGAAGAATAGATGTCGTTGCCATTACGTTATAATCACAAGAGCCGAATAGACACGTTCATGCACTTTCACGCCATTTTGGTGACTACTTGACAAGTGAATGGAGGGGGGATATAGCACGCACGCTTGCAACTTGACCGATAGTAGATTTCCCTGAACTAAAACAAACAACACCGAATGAAATGTAACGGCGTTTTGTAATTTGTTTTCCTATCGATTTCAGCTTGATAACAAACCTGCGTTATTCATTAAGAAATACTCTACTCTAAGGGATCAAAACCTTAGTCAACCTTTCTTTAGAAATTTACAGGTCACAGTGACGTTCGATAAATAAAAAATGTATTCATATGGTCTGTGCCAGACTGTCGAACATAAAACATTACGAATAAAGAGCGAAACAGTGCATTGAGAAATTAATCGTAATTCTTTCATCGATAAACATCATCTTGGAATAACAAAAATCGGTTAACTCCGACACTAAGTAGACGAGATTCTGAAATTTTGCCGAGGGTCGTGGATAATTCAGACAGAGAAAACTGTTTTTCGTAATTTTCAATTCGAAGTCTCGCAGCTCGGTCATACATCAAAATCCATAGATAAATGAATCAACTTAAGTGTCTTTTAACTTACTAGATGCTAATAAAATATTCACTTTTGCAAAGATAATGGACTGCAATATACTGGATGAAATATAATGCTATTAATTCTTAGCAAGCATTAATAAACAATACTTATGAAAACTTGGAGGTATTATGAGCAAACAAAAAATATCTTACAATCTGCTCCATTGATGAAGGCTTTTAACAAGCTTTCCCAGTCAGCAAGGGAAGTTTAAATTACTTGAGATTAAAAAAATCGTAGAAAAAACAGAATTTTTTAATATTTGAAGAAAATAGAATATTATTCATTTTTATCACAGCAAAAAAACAAATTACACCATGATTACAACCTCACTTTCAATACAAATTAACACACATGAATTGTTTGCAATTGGTTCATTTAATGTGATATTTTTACACATAAAATTTACCTTAAATTACATATTCATTTGCTTCTCCATTGTGAACACACAGTTTTACCAGTTGGCAACTGCATTTAGTCATTCTCTACCATTTGAAGCATGAAAATCATAAAAACAGTCTGACAACAGTTCTGAACTCAACATTTCTTAGTTGCAACTAAGATTTTTGCTTTTATTATGCCCCAAATATAGTTGGTAACAGGTTGTTCAGTCTGGACTTCTGAGCAGCCGCAAAAATTTTGAGCCCTACCTATCAAAGTGTACATTTAAAAAGTCCATTATTGATTAAACATAATGAGATGGAGCTCCATCTTATGTAATATAGTGATGGTCTGTGATTTCATCATAAAAGTGGGGAGTTTCTTTACACCAAATATACACATTTTAAGATCTATTACTCAGGTAAATGACACACTTGACAGAGAAGTAAACATGTTTCTGTGATTGAACACGGGGAAAATCTCTTAGAAGACCTTTGCTGTAAGTTTCCCTCAAAGCTATGTTCCAATTAGAAAGATCAATAAGGGCAGGCTTATAGGGTTTCAACCCAAAAAAATTTTGATTACTTTCTGAGGTGTTGAATGGGATTGAAAACAGGATTTCTTAACAATATCAGACGTACTCAGTTGACTGGTAGAACATCCAGGTTGTTTCAAATCTTGGACTGGACAAGTGGAAAAGGCTTTCATTTGCTACTTTTAGAGTATTACTACTGATGGAGCTTCCTTATCAAAACTTTGACCAAATTTTTCTATAATGTTTCATAGTTTTCATTTAAATTTGTATAGTTGAGAACCCAAACACTAGCAAGTATTTCTTCATTTAAATACTTGCTTGTGTCTGCCATTTTAACTTAACTCTGCACGAATCAAAATTCTCACTAAACATGAGAAAATAACATCAAATCTAAAATACTTGAACTTTTGAATAAATGAAAGCAGCTGATTAATTTTCACACTCTCCTGATGACATAATGTTACCAACCTGATGAACTCTACTTCAACTTTCAGTTTTAAAAGGAATCTTAAAAATTATAAAATAATGATGTTTTAATTCAAAATAAAAGAGTGGGCCTGTTGGATTTCAAAAAGACATATTTATTCAATTAAATGCACTTCATTGTAATAAACTAAACTAACTGGACAGTCCACAAAAGAAATGATTTTTTTATCATAGAATTCAATATATCCAACTAGAACCCATTCATATAATTAGTACAGAAATTAGTCTGTACAAAAAAGAACATAAAATATTACTTTGCATTCTTCTGACAGTTGTTATGTCTATAACAATGTTTAAAGAAGTATGACTAATTATGTTGTAATAGCAAAATAAATAATCCTCAATATTTTTGGAGTTTGTAAAATGATGAAAATTTTACTTCAATTAACTAACAATAACAGTAAATACATTCACCAAATAATACTGTGTGTTAACAAAAATTTGTTTCTAGTATGCTACAGTAACATTTCATTTCACTAAAAGACATTCAATCAAAAAACAAGACCTAAAAACAACCTTGTTGGAAATGTGATTCATCTGATGTTAGTGGAAAGATATGAGCATTAATCTCACAGCCTACTTCACCATAGTTATCTTTTTTTTAAAGTGAAGTCCTTCATCCCACTGTTTTACCTTACTTATATGCTCTACCACACCATCCTCATCTCATAGTGGTTAGAATACAAACCATTGTTGGTCCCAAGTTTTTAGAAATGAAGAATTAGAATTTATTGAAACCTATTACAGATAATTGTATTATTGCAAAATGATAAGGAAAAGAAATCAACAGATCATTGTGATATAAACAGGTTGGTACAGTAGTAATATAATGAATATCTATATGGGGTTTTCTGTTTATTGTAAGAGATAAATAAAAGAGAAAGATTTATCTTTTTTCCCTAAAATAATGCAAAAACCAACACAAAATACAATTATGAAACCCACTGGGTTGATCTAATGGTGAATGCGTCTACAAATCAGCTGATTTTGAAGTCAAGAGTTCCAACGTTCAAATCCTAGTAAAGGCAGTTACTTCTATATGGATTTGAATACTAGATAATCGATACCAGTGTTCTTTGGTAGTTGGGTTTCAATTAACCACACATCTCAGAAATGGTCAACCTGAAACTGTACAAGACCACACTTCACTTACACTCATACATATCATCATCTGACGTAATACCTGATGGTGATTCTCGAAGGCTAAACAGGAAAAAAAGTACAATTATGAAACACATGACCATAACATAATAAACAATAGCAAGGTCATATAAAACATACCACTGATTTTTTTTAAATTTCAAATTTAAAAAAAAAGCAGACCTGAACAGTATAAAGCAGCAGTCTACCGTAAATTTAAGGTTTAATGGGCTAAGGGAAACACAGATGAGAAAATATTAACAGTTATTTATTTCTGCAGTTTTTGAAAATTATAAAGCATAAGCTGAAGTCTGGTGTTTAA
Organism: Lycorma delicatula; assembly: GCF_047948215.1. Taxonomy (NCBI): domain Eukaryota; kingdom Metazoa; phylum Arthropoda; class Insecta; order Hemiptera; family Fulgoridae; genus Lycorma; species Lycorma delicatula. The sequence continues at coordinate 115,280,319 of NC_134457.1, read as the reverse complement.
TACATTGTGAGTAGAAGGAAAATATAAAATGGAAGTTAATAGATGATAATGACTATTGAAATCACTGTGTTGGGTTATCATTCTATTTTATTTTTTTTTGTCTTCAGTCATTTGACTGGTTTGATGCAGCTCTCCAAGATTCCCTATCTAGTGCTAGTTGTTTCATTTCAGTATACCCCCTACATCCTACATCCCTAACAATTTGTTTTACATATTCCAAACGTGGCCTGCCTACACAATTTTTTCCTTCTACCTGTCCTTCCAATATTAAAGGGACTATTCCAGGATGCCTTAGTATGTGGCCTATAAGTCTGTCTCTTCTTTTAACTATATTTTTCCAAATGCTTCTTTCTTCATCTATTTGCCGCAATACCTCTTCATTTGTCACTTTATCCACCCATCTGATTTTTAACATTCTCCTATAGCACCACATTTCAAAAGCTTCTAATCTTTTCTTCTCAGATACTCCGATTGTCCAAGCTTCACTTTCATATAAAGCGACACTCCAAACATATACTTTCAAAAATTTTTTCCTGACATTTAAATTAATTTTTGATGTTAACAAATTATATTTCTGACTGAAGGCTCGTTTCGCTTGTGCTATTCAGCATTTTATATCGCTCCTGCTTCGTCCATCTTTAGTAATTCTACTTCCCAAATAACAAAATTCTTCTACCTCCATAATCTTTTCTCCTCCTATTTTCACATTCATTGGTCCATCTTTGTTATTTCTAATACATTTCATTACTTTTGTTTTGTATTTGTTTATTTTCATGCGATAGTTCTTGCGTAGGACTTCATCTATGCCATTCATTGTTTCTTCTAAATCCTTTTTACTCTCGGCTAGAATTACTATATCATCAGCAAATCGTAGCATCTTTATCTTTTCACCTTGTACTGTTACTCCGAATCTAAATTGTTCTTTAACATCATTAACTGCTAGTTCCATGTAAAGATTAAAAAGTAACTGGGATAGGAAACATCCTTGTCAGACTCCTTTTCTTATGTTCTTCGATTATTACTGTTGCTGTCTGGTTCCTGTACATGTTGGCAATTGTTCTTCTATCTCTGTATTTGAACCCTAATTTTTTTAAAATGCTGAACATTTTATTCCAGTCTACGTTATTGAATGCCTTTTCTAGGTCTATAAACGCCAAGTATGTTGGTTTGTTTTTCTTTAATCTTTCTTCTACTATTAATCTGAGGCCTAAAATTGCTTCCCTTGTCCCTATACTTTTCCTGAAACCAAATTGGTCTTCTCCTAACACTTCTTCCACTCTCCTCTCAATTCTTCTGTATAGAATTCTAGTTAAGATTTTTGATGCATGACTAGTTAAACTAATTGTTCTGTATTCTTCACATTTATCTGCCCCTGCTTTCTTTGTTATCATGACTATAACACTTTTTTTTAAGTCTGATGGAACTTCCCCTTTTTCATAAATATTACACACCAGCTTGTATAATCTATCAATCGCTTCCTCACCTGCACTGCACAGTAATTCTACAGATATTCCGTCTATTCCAGGAGCCTTTCTGCCATTTAAATCTTTTAATGGTCTCTTAAATTCAGATCTCAGTATTGTTTCTCCAATTTCATCCTCCTCAACTTCCTCTATAACACAATTTTCTAATTCATTTCCTCCGTATAACTCTTCAACATATTCCACCCATCAATCGACTTTACCTTTCGTATTATATATTGGTGTACCATCTTTGTTTAACACATTATTAGATTTTAATTTATGTACTCCAAAATTTTCCTTAACTTTCCTGTATGCTCTGTCTATTTTACCAATGTTCATTTCTCTTTCCACTTCTGAACACTTTTCTTTAATCCACTCTTCTTTCGCCAGTTTGCACTTCCTGTTTATAGCATTTCTTAATTGCCGATAGTTCCTTTTACTTTCTTCATCACTAGCATTCTTATATTGTCTACGTTCATCCATCAGCTACAATATATCATCTGAAACCCAAGGTTTTCTAATAGTTCTCTTTATTCTGCCTAAGTTTGCTTCTGCTGATTTAAGAATTTCCTTTTTAACATTCTCCCATTCTTCTTCTACATTTTCTACCTTATCTTTTTTACTCAGACCTCTTGCGATGTCCTCCTCAAAAATCTTCTTTACTTCCTCTAACTCAAGCTTCTCTAAATTCCACCGATTCATCTGACATCTTTTCTTCAGGTTTTTAAATCCCAATTTACATTTCATTATCACCAAATTATGGTTGCTATCAATATCTGCTCCAGGGTAAGTTTTGCAGTCAACAAGTTGATTCTTAAATCTTTGCTTAACCATGATATAATCTATCTGATACCTTGCAGTATCGCCTGGCTTTTCCAAGTGTATATTCTTCTATTATGATTTTTAAATTGGGTGTTGGCAATTACTAAATTATACTTTGTACAAAACTCTATAAGTCTGTCCTCTCTTTCATTCCTTTTGCCCAGCCCGTATTCACCTACTATATTTCCTTCCTTGCCCTTTGCAATGCTTGCATTCCAGTCTCAAACTATTATTAAATTTTCATCTCCTTTTACATGTTTAATTGCTTCATCAATCTCTTTGTATACACACTCTACCTCATCATCATCATGGGCGCTTGTAGGCATATGGACGTTAACAATCATTGTCGGTTTAGGTTTTGATTTTATCCTTATTACAATGATTCTATTGCTATGCGTTTTGAAATATTCTACTCTCTTCCCTATCTTCTTCTTCATTATGAAACCTACTCCTGCCTGCCCATTATTATAAGCTGAGTTTATTATTCTAAAATCACCTGACCAAAAGTCGCCTTCCACTTCCCACCGAACCTCACTAATTCCTACTACATCCACATTTATCCTATCCATTTCTCTTTTTAAATTTCCAGCCTACCAACCTTTTTTAAACTTCTAACATTCCATGCTCCGAATCGTAGAATGTTATTTTTTAATTTTCTGGTGACCCCCTCCTTAGTAGTTCCCACCCGGAGATCCGAACGGGGGACTAGTTTACCTCCGGAATATTTTACCAAGGAAGGCGCCTCCATCATTGCTATATGAAAATGCAGAGAGCCACATTTTCTTTGAAAAAAAGCAGCTGTAGTTTTCCATTGCTTTCAGCTGCGCAGTACTCAGAGGACTGAGTGATGTTGATATGACCGTTTAAGTCGTCCTGACTCACGCCCCTAACAACTACTGAATGAGCTGCTGCCCTCTTTCAGGAATCATTCCTTAGTCTGGCTCTCAACAGATACCTCTCCGATATGGTTGCACCTTCGGTCCAGCTACTCTGTATCACTGAGTACTCAAGCCCCCTCACCAACGGCAAGGTCTCATGATTCATAGAGGAGGATCATTCTATAGTTTGCTGTAACTTGTGGAAGTACCAGTACCGAGAATAGAGAAGGCTTCCATGAGGATTGGGATGGACCACTGATTATATGAATGCAAGGTCAGGTAATTGACCTATGAATTGGTAAGAAGTTATAGTTTTTTGAGGAAGACTTTTAAATGATGAAACAAACAACTTCTACAAATACATGTAAATGATAATTTAGTCGTAACCAATTCTAAATTTAAAGATAAATAAACAGGTTACAGCTTACAGGAATTAAAAATATTTGACTATATAACTGTTGTTGGGAACTGAATTGTTGATATCCTTGATAACTTCACTGTTAACTACACATCATTACAAGAAAACAAACTTTTAGCACCCAACTTCTTTTGTTTTTTTTAAATTTATGATTTACCAATGTTTTACGTTTAAGTAACCAATTCATTTTTTTTTTTTAGTTTAACCCTGCTGTTCTGTATTAACATACTGTTTGGATCAGTGATGTGTATTTTTTATGAAATTATTTGTATTTTTTATAAAAATAACAACTTTCTGGTTAAAATTATTTATTATTAATATTATACAGTAAAGTAAATAATAATACTTATGTATTTATGAGAAACAATATCAATAAAATGAATAATGAAATCAATGACACCAAATACATTAAGTTGGGTAGCTTATTGTTCTACATTTTACAAATTTTGAAGCATAATGTTTTATTGCATTAAATAAAAATTAAGACAGTAAATGTAATGGATGAAAACATTAATTAAATGAAAAATAGCCTGAAATATGAAACTTTCACTTCAAATTACTCAATATAAAAATATAATGCAAACTTACAAAAATATTTAATAGTCAAGATAATGGTAAGTCAAACTTTTCTTGCATAAATGTTTACTTTATTTAGAATAAATAATGTTCATTTTATTGCCAACTTTTGAAGGACAAAGCTTGCACCATATGCATTTTGTCCCTTTAATTTTCCCATCAGAAGTTGTTGGAAGAGGCCTCCCTTATCCACACTGGGTAAAATTATATAATATAATATATGTATTGTTTGAGTCATATTGGCCTGAACAATACATTAGTACAAAACTAAAAAGTAGGTCAATAATAAAAAAATAACATTAAAAACAGTCATGTGGCTACATCCTTCAAAATAAAAGTAATAGTCCTAAAAACCTAAAGTAAAATCTTCAGCAGAAAAGAAATGACAAAAGCCCTTTTGCTTTGTATTGACCAGAACATTAGGTACGTGTCTAACCCAATCTAAGATTTCAGCTTATAAAGTTCACAAAGAGTTATGAACAGCTGCTTATACAAAGTATTAAAGAATTCAGCTTATTTCACTCTCAGAATCAAATGTTGGAATATATCCCACTTTTGCCTGAGACAATCTTACATATTCTATTTCTCTTATACCTTTGAACACAGAAATTTTGGAAATTATAAATGTCTGTTGTACAGTATCTAGAAAGTTGCTGTGTAATGAAACTTTTCAGAAAATTTGAGCTTCACTAAATAGTATACTTGTCACATTCACAAAAGATGTGTTCAAATGAGAAAAATGTGTTCCTCTACTGAAAAACTATTACTTTTCTTGAAACTATTGATTTAAATAAACCAAACGAAACAAAGCAACTTTAATTACAACTCAACAACTGACATGTTAGTTTATTAGTGAGCAATGCCGAACGAACCCATAGGGCAACCAACTTGACACCAAAAGAACAGAATGCACCACATAATTCTAAACCATACTGCACAGCAACTTTCCCAATGTACTGTATTTAATTTATTCTTTTTGATTGGTAAATTAAATTATTATAACACACAGTAACTACACAACTAATATTTGGCATATTTCTTAACTACTTTACTTCTGAACACTTTAATTAATTGACACGTTTTTTGATGAAGAGGGAATAAAAATGTTCTCTTCATCAAAAGTTCATTCAGATAGGATCTGATGTGGTAAAAAGATGAAGTTATAAATCAAATTACAAATGATGCAACAAAGGAAAGTTCAACCATTTAAAGGTGTAGTATATCTTAATATTATGAAACTTGGCTTTAGTGAATATACACTTTAGCTATTAAGCTTATTGTCTAATCGTTGGATGTAAAGTGCTACAGATTGACATATAAGCCATTCCATTCATGGCTGGTAACAGAATTTCCAAAGAGGGGTGTCTAGTCTGAAGTTTCATGTAAAACAGAAATTCCACACTAATGCACAGAAAGTTTTTTGCCCTCTCCTTGAGAACAAACCCCCTCCTAACAAGATAAGCTCCCTCTCCTCAAAAATGAACTCCCTCTTGTATTTCTTATAATTTTAACTAACTTTTTTGGGGATGTCTTTTATGCCAGTTTTTATTTTCACATTAGTATAAAACCTTGTTTCGTAATGAAATTAAAGTAATGAAGATTAAAAAATTAATAATATGAAGTAATGTACAGCTGCTGAAATTAATCTTCAAGCTTAAACGCCTAGTACGGTGCATGTTATTCAAACTGAATACATTCAGTGTAATTTTCACACACAGAAACAAATTGCTTTCTTGCATAAGTAAATACAATTTATTATTTTATGTTACTGTACGATATATGAATTACTTTTAAATACTTTCTAATTCTGCAGTTTGTACTTTATAAATGATTAAATATTTTTCCAAAAAAAGAGATGTTATGATATATTTTTAAATGTTATAAAAATGTAGGCATATTCTCAACAAGTATTATAATTACATCAGGAGACAAACACTAAATGAAATTGTTCGATATATATATAAACATAGTTTATAATCTATTGTGATTTTAATTTTATTGTAAAAGTAAACACAGACAAGATTTATAACTCAGGAAAGCATTATAACTCAGGAAATGAGTCACCATTCTCAGAATCATATCAAGAAACAATATAGCTACATTGTTAGCTATGTGCTCGTAGTTTTCAAATACAGCCAGGCCAATGAAAAAATAATTACCCATAAGCCAACGTTATTGAGTGTTTGATTATAAGACAATTAACTAGTTGCTTTTTGTAAATTCCATGTAATGAAAATTAACAAATTAAGTGTGCATTTGTGTAAACTCCATTTCTTTTTATACAAGTTTTGACTGAGAAAAATAATCACACTTTATAATCTGTTGTGTATTTTTAGCATTTTATAATTATGAGTGAACTTAATTCTATCATAAAAAAATAAAAAATAAAAATGAAGGTAATACATTTTGATTTGCATGTTATAACATTTTATGTATAGGCCTACTATTATACAATTCCAAGCTTCACATAGTACATCTGTAATTCTTGTCATGTTTATTGTTTTGAAAAATACATAACAAATTTTTTCACAGAAAATGGTCGGATATTAATTAAAAACTTTTCATTGAGCCAATTAAATTTGATATAATATATATATAATCAGATTAAATTTAAAAATGAGATAACATTCAAAATATTAACTAGACATTAAGATGAAAAATTGTGTTCTGCAACCCAATACTAACACCACAATACATCTTACAAAGGACCACTTGCTGTTGGTAATTGAGTAATGTTATGCTAAAAGTAAAGTAGAATGATAAGAATTGTGGTTGTCACTGACGTGGCACTAAGCATTAAGATTGGATGCACCGTCTGTAGATTGTAAATAGTTGTAAAATTTTCACTTTTGCACAACTTGCATTACGAAAGTCTGAAAAATTCTAAAAGTCTGTAAATTCAAAGACAAATAACAAATACGATATTTAAAAAATAAAACTAACAACTAAGTTTGAGATTAACAAAGTTCAAAAATGAGTCTCCTTGGATCCTTTGAAAACTTATCCAAAACTTAATCTTGAGTTATTGTGATATCTCAGTGGTGTTCAAGTTCACCAATCCTGTGTGCTTCCACTGCATTTCTGAGATAAGTCTTCAGTCTTCTTAAGGATCTTAACGACCTTTCAGAGATTGCAGTTATGACTGACAAAGTTTTCATTACCTTGAAAATTACCTTTCATTAAACAAGTTTTCATTACCTTGAAAATTTGTTTTACATGTGGGAATGATGAGCTCATACATAATTTGCTTTGAAAGCATCTGATAAATTGAGTTTTTCTTGAAGAGCAAATTGTCAGCATAACTTGACTTCACCCAGCCATGCATTTTGCGAACACTAAAGCAAGTTGTCATATGTGTCATACAGATGGTTTGCAGCTTCATCTACATCCATCGTGCTAAAATATTAGTTTGCATGGTATGGTAGTTAAAATGCTGAAATTCAGAAAAAATTTTCATGCTTAGAAAATCTGTCCATCAAGAGCTTATGTTTCAAGAAAAGGTTTAAAAATAAAAAGTCTGTAATAATCTTCTGGATCCTTTGCAGGCACATTACTACCATGAGTTTGTCGTTGCGTTATCTGTGACGTCTTTATTTCAATATCATACTTCTGACAAAAAGGACGATATATCCTGCTTCGCAGTATCAAAAGTTTCCTTGAACTCAGAATATGATCTACTAATATCTTATTTAGTGCACTAATAGTCATGTTGGCTAACTTAATAGCCTGCAAAAGTTCCATATTCTCTTTTTGAAGCTGCATAATCAGTTGTAGGGTAATAATAGTGTACAAACTGCATCACTGCAAGAAATCTGAAAATCAGCACTTTTCAAGTACTCAAAAGTCTGTAAGCTACACTTGCTACCTTAGTCCACGTAGTCAACATTTTTTGAACTGCTTTAAAAACAAATGGCTGTAACTCAATATATTTTTGAACAGCTTCATGATGTTCAATGCAAGATCCTGGACATAATTTCTTCAACATTTTATGCTTGGGCTTAAGCATCTTGCTTCTTTCTTCAGCTTCAGTCTCTTCATCTGCTGCGCTGCCATCTTCAGATTTTACTTCTTTCAAACAGAGCCACTTGTCATTTTGGGGTATTAAAAATACATAAACAGTTTCAATCGTTTCTAGTGTTTAGAATGTGCACAATTTCACATGTATTTGAAAATCCCAAGTTTAGGTAATGTGACACAATGGAAATGCATTGTTATTTTATATATTTTTTTAAAGGTACGCATGAGCACTATGCAATTTGCTGCTTATTGCAACAGCCCCATCATATTCCTGACTGATTAAATACTCAATTTTGATGCAATTTTTTTTAAAATTCCATTAGTGTGTCTGCAAGATTATGTCCAGTACAGTCATTCACTTCAACAAAACTTAGAAAAGCTTTGCAAATCACATTTAGGTCTTCATAACAGCAACACATGGCTACTGACAACCGTTCTTTCCCAGAAATACCAGCCACCTCATCTCCTAGAACCAAAAATGTCTCAGATTTTTAACACGCTCCACAATTTTTTTTTATTACTTTATTACTGTTTCAATAATTGATTTTGAGTTTTATTGCTAATGTATTTAGCATTCTTCAAATTAGAATGCAACTCTAGTTTTGGAATGACATTGCAGTAAGGCTTGAAGATCACCATAATTTACAACTGGTTCCTCTTCAGTAATATCTCCATAATTTTCACTTCCTCTCAATGCCTCTTAATGTCCTTGTCTTCCATATAGTAATACTTTTCTACTACTGGTTATAATTTATTCTTATTACCTTCAATTATGTTCTTATTGCAGTGCTCTACTTATACATCCACTGGTAAAACAGTTCCCTGAATGAACCTGTCATCTAGCTTCTAATGCGATTTTACTTTTCATGTGGTACTATTTTGTTTGATGACCACAAAACTTTTCTAATATTTTTATCCAATACTCTGTTACTAACTCAGTTACCAAAGCTCTTAACTTTTTGTTGTCCATACTGCCAACTTTTGACCTGGCAAAGAAAATACAATATTTACAAAGTGCTCCATTCAGTTTTGGAGAATAATCAAGCCAATCAAATTCCTGGAACCAAACGTGTTTAAATTGTAAATTGCAGTGTTTTTTGTTAATCAGAAACTGGAAATTATGTACTGGAATCAAAAGTTTAACCAAGTTCATTTGGATTATCATCGAAGCGCTTTCACTCTTTTTAATCTTTTTACAAAATCCTCAATATCTACTCATACTCCAAAACTAAGAGAAAATTATAACATGAGCTTACTTTACTGTAATTTTTTATATTTTCAATTTCTTCATAGGCATTTTCATATTTTTCTCGTTCATTTTGTCAGTTTTCATTGGCTCCACATCCCTCTTCCTGATTCTGGCCATCTTCAATTGAGTTCAGTCCTCTTTCGATTTGTCCACCTAGCGGTTTTGGCTCCTCTGCAGCGACACTTTACTTCTTCTTAAAATATGAATCTACAGTGTTATTCTCATTTGATTGTCTCTTCACAAGAAGAAACTAAAGCGAAAAAACCAACTTTTATACATGCAAAAATTCTCTTTGGTCCACTTATACATCTCACACACATGGTTGCTTTCTATACACCAAAAGTTCAACAATTTGAACACCTTTACACCTCAGTAAATAAATTCACATTTCATTAATTACATATTCACAAATATAAAAGCATTTATTCTAAGCAAAAAACTGCAAACATACCAAAATTAAACTCCAAAACAATGAAAAAAAAACACAGTACAACAAATCTCTGGATTCAAATTTCAAAACTGGATACATAAATACTGTAGGATACTGTTAATCAATGCTGATAGATGGATAGACCCTTATGTTCTATTGATAATTTGATAAACACATAAATGAAAAACAAAATATTACAGGATGTACATTCCTAGGTTCGATTCATGTCAGAGAAGCACACTGTGGCATCTGTGGGGCAGGAACTGCAGTCATACTTAATACACACAGTGCAAGTACGAACTCGCCATCATTTCTCCTCTACAATAATACTGTTTCGGCATGGCGCAGTATGATGAAGTATAGGTCATGTCATGCAATATAGTACTTTGTTATATAATTTTTATTTGCCCTTCTTTTTTCTTTCTTCATCTTTTTAAACTATGATTTTTCCTGTCTTTTCTACTCATTTTTCCTTTTTTTTTGTGAAGGGGGTGTTTAATACTCAAAACACCCCCCCCCCCTCCAAGCTACCAGCTCTGACTCCACTACCAAACACACTTGCGGTTCTTCACAAGTCCTGTAATTCTTAGCATGGATCTAGCACGATCCTACATAACCTAAAGAATCCAAAATAAAAGAGATCAAGGATTAGAAGACAGAGGATGATGAAAAAAGAACAATTTTATTCATTCCATGGAGGAAATGTGACATGACAAACAATTTCCCCCAGAGGACAGTCTAAGATCTACTTCAGGTAGTTAGGTGGCTATTCTGTCTTTAATTTCTCTGGAGGAGCGGGCTTTAAAAACTAGGATGGGACAGAAAATTATTAATCAACAATTGTGACCAGCTTACATATAGCTGTAATAAAAAAATATTTAAGTCACCTAAAGCAGGTTTAATCTTTCTAATATAACAGTTTCACTCATCTCTGAAAATATGTGGCACAAAGAAATTTTATTGCGAACCATTTAGTCTACAAAAAAAAGTTACACCATTGTAAACAGAACCACCAGTAATATAAATATAACACTGATAGACAAAAAAAATCTTTTTAATGTTTCTCTAAGTGTGATACCATTTCTTGAATTGATTTTTTGCGTACATTACAGATCTGTAAATACAAGTTTTCTATCCCTTAATTTTAAATAAATTACTCTTCAAAAAAAATTAAGGGAAAATATAATTATAGAAAATCTGTAAAATTTATAATTTTGATTAATTAAAATTTTTTTAATTAAAGGTGTAATGTTATTTCTATTTGATTTTATAGTAAACTCACCACATATATAATAAAAGGCATCAACATCATTTACATAATTTCAAGGCATTTCGACACTGCACTGTTAACAAACTTAAGACAGCAATACGACTGAAAAAAATTAATTCATTCCTAAATCCCCAGTGCTTAATACAAATAACACAGCTGTTTTTCAGCTACATGTTTTGACCTGCACAGATATGATTAATCTTGTGCATTAATCTTGTGAGAGGGCTCACTCTTCAGTATTAGATATAATGTCATAATAATATGTGACTATTATATGATTTAATTCTTTGTCTAGTATTGTTTATTTATAGCTTACAAATTATGTTAACAAAGTTAAACAATAAAAAATAAGCTAACAAAATACAATATAGGAGCTCAAAATGCTAACTATACATTGAAAAATGAAAAAAAATCCTTTAATTAAAATTTAAATGTTTTTCAAAAATGGTGGGTAATAGAAATATTCTGAGTTTATATTCGTTTTTAGCATCAAAAAACAGATTAAAATCATGTATCACATGTTAAGAAACAAAAATTATGTTTATCAGTGTAATCAGTCTACACACAAAGAGTGAAATTTGATTTACTTGGAATTTATAAACTTGATGGTGCTAATTATAAAGTGTGTACAAATTAATCTGAACACTGATGTTATTTAATAAAAAGTAACTTTGTTTAAAAAAAAAAATCATACCTGCACAATTTGTGAATATCTAGTAATCAATATGTCCTCCTTTATTCATAATCACTTCTTGTATACGATTTGGCATTCATTCAATGTATACTAGACATTTTTTGATTTCATCAAGAAATCATATAGATATTATTGCTTTAATAACATTTTTCCAGTTTAACAGTCCAAAAGAGCCTTTTTTGCACACTGTGTATGTTAAAAGCTGCTTTTCAGCTGGCCATTGACTTTCGGTCCAGCTGCAAGAAGTCAGCATCTAACAGTTGTCACATGTAAATCTGTTCCACTGGGTGCTATTTTTCTTCTTGATTTAGGTCCACAGCAGATAATTTTGGATCAAGTTTACTCTCCTACTAATAATCAATCCTGTGTTGGAGTAGTTTTTCTTTTACACCCAAATTTGCCTTTCCTTTGTGGTGAAAAGGAACCAGTTTGTTTAGATTGTTTTAAAATAACATTCACTATCCCTAGTCCAACACCACACTTAGAAGTTATTTGTCAGTGTCATACTAGTATGCTCAGAAAGAGAAACAATTTTTGAACGCTTTCTTCCAAGATACAGAACAAAAAATACAAAAATTTGATTTTGTAATAAAAAATGAAATAAACTTTCAAGAAAACACTATTTATAACATGAAAGCTGGTAAATAACCAAAGAACAATAACCTCACATTTCACAGACAACTTCATGAAAATCTTAATGCTTCTTTACAAAATAAAAATATTACAGTGTAATATTTTTATTTTGTTGTAAATATTCTCTCTTCATAATGTTAACACAAATGCAAATAAAAATAATTTTTCAATTTATTTAAAATAAATTTTATAAATACTTCAATATAACTGAGTGCAAAAAATACATTCTTCACATTATAAAAATATTCATTATATAATATAAAGAGATATAAAAATACTACATGCTAATAATCACAACATATAAATGTTTTTAAAAATTCATCACAAAAAAGTGCAATATGAAGTACAAAGACACCTGTATTTGACTAGAAGGACACTTATTAAGTACAACATGAAATCAAATAATTAACAGCTGGTATAATGATATGTTAAATAATAATATATTGACTAGCATCATCTTAAACTTGTCACAACATCTTCAGAATCAGAACATGCACTTAAGGGACGTTTTCCACCATTTGGTGGAGGGAGTACAACATCTAACGATTTTTCCAGTTCCCAAGCAAATCCTGAAACAAAAATTAAATATAAAGTATTTAACATATAATCAAGTGAAGTTCTTAATGGTTATTGAAATAAATTGAAAAATAAGGTTACACATCAAAAACCATTTACATAAAATTTTTCCTAAAATCTAAACCAACATGGCAATCTTGATTATTATTATTATTAAACACTCATTATTAGTGGACATCACAGAAAAGTATACAAAAAAAAAAATAAACAAAAAATAGTAAACAGCAGTACAGAGTTCTTATAGATTAAAAAACAAGTCTTTAAAGGGATTTTAGAATAAGAATAAATAAGTAAAGTAAAAAAAGAAAAATACAAATAAGTGTTATTCTAGGCTAGTGTTTCTCAAACTGGTGGTTGAGGTGATATAAAAGGGGGGTTGCGAAATTAGTTTACAACTTTACAGTGAACAATAATGAAATCATTTATTATAAACATTTACTTAGATTTATAAGTACACATGTAAAGAAAATAAATTAATTAGATGGTTGCATTTGTTTTTCATTTAAAAGTTTCTCAACACGTGAATCTATGTTAGAAACACATAAAAGCAAATTGTTTTTGTGATAAAAGACATTTCCAATATTTAGTCTTTAGCACAACCGTAGACATAAAACCCTCTTCACAGAAGATATGGCAAAAGACATTAATATTTTCAATGTTTCGGTAAAAAATTTTCATATTCACTTCGATGAGTAAACTAAAATGTACCTAGATCTTCAGATGCGAATTGCAGTTATAATGTTTAATCAGGAAACATTTCGATGAGCTGGATGTGAATCTCAACTAGTAACTTATCAGCTGCAACATGTTTTCATTAAATGGATTCAGTACCCATCTCTTTAAATCATTTTTATTTTTCAGGAAATATTCCGCCAACTGAAGTCAGCTCATGCAAATGCATCTTGATGCTATCCAAACTGTGATAAATAATAGTGTCTTCTTCATTCAAATTTTTCTCAATTAATCGTTAGTGGGTGGAAACATATCAAAATTTTTGCTTTGAAGGTGAATAAACCAGATATCAAACTTCTTAATGAAAGTATGAACTTTGTCATTAATAAGATGTTTTTATCACATATTTGTAAATTCACATTCAAGTCATTTAAATATGAAAATACATCAGCTGGTAAGCCAACAGCAACATATACTCATTATTCTGTAAAAATATTGAGAATGGAGTTTGTTTATCCTGGAAAAATATTATTAATTCATCTTGCAATTTCAATAACTGGGTTAACACTTTCCCCTGTGATAACCATCTATCTGACATCTATATGGAAAAGAAGAGATTTTTTCTTTTAGCACATTTCATCGCATAGTTTAGAAAAAGCCTATTCTGTAATGATCAACTTATAATAAAATTAACCACTTTCAAAGAATTTGTTTGAGATTTTCCAGCATATTTTTTTTTGATAAGAGCATGTCTGTGAAGGAAGCAGTGCGTCCATTCCGAATCTTAATTTTTTCAGAAATCCACTGTTCTTTCCTATTATTGCCTTTGCACCATCACTACATACTACAGACATTTTGTCTAGTCTATGTTACAGTTTTTAGTAGCTTCATAAAACCATTAAAAGACATTGTCTGTTGCATGAACAGGTATTGATTTGCAAAACAACATATTTTCTTTGACAGATCTGACCCTATTGCATTCACATTTCACAAAACATAAGAACTGAGAAATGTTTGCTGTGACTGTTGGATCATCAAACTGAATACTAAAAAATTTATTTGAACTCTCGATTCACCTTGATACTGTGTCATTAGAATGCAGAATCTTTTTCAATTTTTTTGCTTCTTCCACGCCTATTAAAACACTGACTATATCAATTGCAGCAGGTAATATGAAGTTTTCTGCAATTGTATGGGTATTGAACATCTTAGCTATTCTTAATGGTACAAGATAAGATGCTTCAATTGCACTTTTACCAGTATGGCTTGAATTGCTTCAATTGTACTTTTATCAGCGTGGCTTGATTTATAAATAGAAGCTTGTTGATTTCTCAAAGTATGTAATTTTCTTTTGAAAAATTCCAAAGGTTTGCTTTTATGATCCCGATGTTTAGTTTCCAAGTGTTGAATTAATTTTGATGACACAACGGACTATGGCTTTCCTCCAATGAGGTAAAACCACAATTTAAATAATTGTCATTGTACAATCTTGTTTTTTTACCAATTGATTCACTGGATGTAGATGGCTCACTTCATTTTTTTACATATTTATTCATTTTCCATAAGAATCTAATTGAAAAATGAAAAAACAGTTACAGTTTTTGAACACACACTAAAACACCAAAACCTCAATTATTATTTTCAATGAAACTATGCTTTTAAAAACTGTAACTGTTTTTAAACTGTAACTGTAACTGTAACTGTAACTGGTAGGACTTATTAGGATAAGTCCTACCATGTTGTTCACACCTGAGAATCTATTTTCATTAGGTCTAAGGTTTTAAATAAAATTTAATACGAATATGGTACCATTACTGCTTTTCTTTGTGAAGAAGAGATGTATAACCGACCTTTTATGTAGTTTCTCAAATGCATTTTCTTCTGGCTGGTCAATTCTATCTCAAACCCTTATATCAGTGTGGACAATTGTCTTTCTTACCCACCTCCCCCACCAAACCCACTCCTCTTTGTTTCGAGAGAAGCTGGAACTACTGACCAATGCCTCTTATTCACTTGAATGGGCAGAGTAAACAAATTTTTTTTTTTTAGTTTTTGTGCAATGTATTTTTTTATATTATTCAATTAGTGAGTTTTTGTTTTTGATCAAATAATTGAGTTCACAACAAAATTTAAGATTTTCAATTAGTCATGATCTTATTTAGTTATGTATCGGTGGTTAAAGTCTGAATGGATAAAGTTCCACAGGAAAATTGTGTATGTATAAATAAGCACTGATCATGCTCAGACAATGTTGGGAATACTTAAAAGTTTGGTCGCACCACTTGTGAAATGGACACATTGTTGTATACACCGTAAAAAGTATTACCTATATGTTGTATGCGCTCCAAAATGAAAACCGTACTAGACGAGACAGTAAAAATTGTCAATTTTATTAGTTTATTCTCTTATTTAGGTTATTTCTACTCTTTGTTATAAAGTGGGAAGTGATCACAAACACTTATTATTGCATTCAGAAATTTGCTGGCTGCCTTGGGTAAGGTTCTGATGCAGTTGCTTGAGCTTCATGATGAAGTAAGGTTGTTCCACATAAATTCTAAATTTGAGTTAACAAACAATTTAAATAATTTTATATGGCTCTCTTATTTATTTATTTGGGTCTTCCTTATTTTGTGGACATTTTTAACATCTTGAATACTCTTTAACTCAAGCCTTCAAGGTACATCTGTCACCATGTTTTCTGTAGAAGGCAAGATAGAGGCAATAATCAAAAAATTTAATTTGTGGTGCAACTGTTTGGAGAAAAGAAAATATGTCTCTTTTCACACACTGAGTGATTTCAGCGAACAACCCTTTTCTAGTGATGTAGCTGAAAGTGTGATTGAACATCTTTCAATCATACTGATTCATACCTCACTCAAAAGGTCATTTCAACTTGTCTGCATTTTCTGATTTGTCTTGAAAAAATGATTGGATGAAAATTCCTTGCTAGATTCGGAATATGACGTTCCTTCTGTTGAAGAAGAAGAACTTATTGAACTGTCTTTTGATCTGATGTTCAAAATCGTATTTTTTATTTATTACAGTTACTAGAGTTTTGGTTCCAATCTGTTTATCCTTTCTTTTACTGTTCAGCCTCCTGAACCACTGTAAGGTATTACTTCAAAGGATGAATGAGGATGATATGTATGAATGCAAATAAAGTGTAGTCTTCTACAGTCTCAAGTCAACCATTCCTGGGATGATTGGTTACTTGAAACCCAACAACCAAAGAACATTGGTATCCATTGAAATTTCCAAAAGGGCAACAATTGGTCTGCAGTCATTTGTCACTATATCTGCGACATCAAAAAGGTTGGGAAACGCTGTACTACAACAAAGTTGACCAAAGTTTTCAGTTTTGTCAAGATTTCTGTTTGTTATAGAGAAAGCTCAACAATAAAACAATATTCTAACCATTTCTGATCTTTCATGTACTGTAATAATAAAAAAAAGTGAAACGTAATAACTTCATATTACACAAACCTAAGATTTTTTAAGCCAAATCATCAGTTTTAAAAATGATGACAGCCCTACTTTTGAATGAAAAATTTGTCTTTTGTACTGAGACAAAAGACATTTATTGGAAAATTTTAACTCTTTCTTTCTGAAATCACTTTTAACTCTTTCTTTCTGAAATCACCACAGAACAGCTTATCATTTTGAAAAAAATTAATTCTTCAATCTTCTATGAACTACCATCTTCATGATATGTTTTCAGTATTTTTCTTATATTCTGTCTACTAATGAGCTATCT
Organism: Lycorma delicatula; assembly: GCF_047948215.1. Classification (NCBI taxonomy): domain Eukaryota; kingdom Metazoa; phylum Arthropoda; class Insecta; order Hemiptera; family Fulgoridae; genus Lycorma; species Lycorma delicatula. Next base: position 115,262,867 of record NC_134457.1, on the reverse strand, counting down.
AAATTGAAACTTGGCATATGTCAATTTGTTAACACACCTTTCTTCTCACAAATAAGTTTTAATTTTTTTCTTAACATAAAAATTTATGCTTATAAGTTTTTCATGAAAATAAATTTTAAACAGGTTGTGATAAAAAAAAAAATGTAACTCTATAGTCAAAAGGCAGTGTACAGACTACTTCATGCCAAGAATAAATCAGTAACTGTATATCTATTTCTCAGTTAATAGGTTAATTACAAGTTATTTTTTCTGTTGTACCATCTTAAAAAAAAAATCATGGCCATGCAGGTAACAAATAACTGACTCACTTAATCAAAGAATAAAATGGATGTGAATTCCCTGTTCTGAAACATAATAATAAACAAATTCTTATGATTTTCATATGTACTGATTGTTAAAAATCAGTATAAGCTTGGCAGTACACAAGTAGATGCTCTAGAAATGTGAAACAGATTTCTAAATTGTGTGTGTCAACTGCAACTGAGGAATTAAAATATTTATTAATTGTTTTATATAAATGAATATGAATATTTAATTTGAATTGTTTTCATGTAAAGTGACCAACAAGTATTTCCATTAATGCAAAATTTCTAGAAAAGAGAAATTAATATGTATTAAGGTATTGCAAAGGATCTACTTACATAGTGCAATCAGAATCTGAATTTTTAGTATTTAAAATAAATAAATTTACAACACAAGGCTGCAGTGTGTATGTTACTAGTCCTCAGTAAAACTTTTAATATACTATATTAAAACAGTTTTTGATACTAACCATGTTGTGATGGTTTTCCATTTGAAATATGAGCCCATGGTGCAACTGAGCCACGTTGACGTATGGGTGGTAGAATGCCAGTATGTTTTGTTTCAGGTGAAGATACACAATTCTGATTTAACTGCACATTATCATCTGTAGGAGCTGTACGATTATTCTTTCTGAGCATTTGTAATTTCTTTTTCTGCCCGGCACTTTTCTGCCTCAGGTGTTCTAAAAAAAAGAACCATAATTTTCATTATTATACAGGTAATGGTAAACAAAAAAAACACTATACTCATAAAAGAGTAAAAATTATAAGTAAATGTAATATAATATCACTATATTTCTATGCTAAGTTTTTTAAACACGGGTGATGCATATATGGACTGAGTAGCTTCTGCCATGTTGGAATTTCTTATCAATTACTGGGAGGGTGTACTTAATTAGGAAGTTGGATAACTTAATAATATCAATTATTAAGAGCTCAGCTTTATCTATTGGACACTTTATTATTAGTAGCTTGTTGCCGGAAAGTTCTCTCCTGCTCTGGCAGGAGAGAACTTTCCTGCCAATGTGATGCAATGTGGTGTCCACCACAATGCAATTGTGTAACAACTGTCTTACCTTATTAAAGAATTGGAGGATCAAATCTCACTTTCAAATAAAGTGCAGAAAAAAATGTGTATATGCAATTTAATAGGTGTATAAGGAAATCATGTGGTCCACATCAGATTTTTTTAGAAATAGCTACTTAGGTCCCAGAAATAAAATTTAGACAAGGGATTGAATTTAATTTTTAGTAATCATATTTCATTATCAAAATTAGATGAACTGTTTTAAAGAAATCACAGCTTTAATACAAAACCTTACTCTTGTACAATTGTCTAGGAAAACCAAAAATGTAATTTCTGTACTGAATTCAATGTAAAAACAAACTGTTTATACACTGTAACTACACTGTGTAGTAACTGTCTTACTAGAGGATGGAATGTTTAATGAGGAAACTCATTCAAATTATGCTACATAAAAACATTTTTTTTTTTTGCTATTTTGGGAAAAATAGTTCTCCAAGGTTACTTTTACAATATAATGTAACTTAAGATTGTATTGCATTTTACGCAGAAATATTTTGTTCTAATTAATATATCTGAGTTGTTGAGTAAACTGGGTTCTGCTACAATCAGGTATAACATCATTCTGTACGTCAAATTTAAAACACAGTACATTTATCAAAATATGGTATTTTGGTTTGCAACTGTCAAAGATTTAAAAGAAAATTTTCCTAATTTTTTTTTTATATGTGGAGTGATGTAATTTTCCATTGTGAGCATTATATATGTAAAATATATGGTATATTATATTATGTATTAATTGTATTATATATATATATATATATATATATATATATATATATATATATATAAAATTATAATTAATTATGTTTGTATAATTTTTAAATAATGTAAAATGAGATGCAATAAAAAATAGCTGGCAAAATATTGCATGACTTTCCTGGCTATGCCAGTAAAGTAGTCATGGTTTCCAAAATAAGATTTAAGAATCACAATTCCCAAATTTTGAATAAAACATTTTTGATTTTAGAGGCTTCCTTACTCTATGGGAAAACTTTAAAAAATCTATTTATAAATAAATGATTTGTAATAAAAAAATTAATTTAAAAGAAAATTGTTTAAAAATACTGAAAAAATGAAGTGTAACTTTTATGAAAGAAATGAAAAAAATTGCTTCTCATTTTGGGTTCGAAATTAATATATGTGACAAAGCTAATTTAATTTTAATAGCTGTTTAAGTGATGAAGAAAAGTACAAAAAAAGTTTTTCTAATAATAAAAATTAAGAGCTGGAGCCAAAATATATATATATATATATATATATATATATATATATATATATTGTCGCCTGTTTGTGTGGCTCAATCAGGATATTGAGAGAGTGACAATTGAAATTGTTTATATAATTACAAATTATTAGTTTAATATCATAATTAAAATAAGACAAATCAACAATAACAATAATAATAACCACAAAAATATTAAAAAATGTCAATAATAATAAACAATGATTACATACAAAACAAAATTTAATGTAAAGTCAGGATTTATTTACAGGTAGTTAAATATTAAAAACCAGAATTCAGTCCTGCAGACAAAAGACATTATCATGACTGCTAATATTTATACCTTTAACTGGTAATGTATTACTACGAAGATAAGATTAGACTAAAGTTCTTGTACAGCAAATACCTTTCCTGTTCTCAAATAAACTATCCTACAGTTTATGAATGAGTTTAGTACTTTATCTCTTTCACCAATTGTCTATTGGTAACTCATCGAACAACTTTCTGTATTCATGTACTGTCCATACTACAATGCATGTGATGTCACATCGAACACACCCTGCACCCTGTAGTATTACATGTTGATAGATAACGCTGTCTTACAATTGTGTTGAATGCATTGCATATTGACTTCTTAAAAACTGATCTTAACTTGTCTTTCCTGGAGTATTTATACTCCTATTCTCTTGATCAGCAAAACCAGACCCAAGTTGAAGCATGAGAATGACTGTCCGAGTTTTTACATTTTCCCATAAATTCCTACTCTGGTCCGGTACTTTTTCTCATTGAATAACATCTGTTGAGGTGTGTCAGCAGACAGTATTATAACAATTGTTAACAGACCTGAACCTTAGAAAAAAAGATTCCTTTTAGTCCCCTTCTGGATACCTTCCATTATTATATTTTCTACTACTTTTTTTCTTAATTGGCAGGAATCCGTTCCTCAGATCTGTTATATCAGTCTTGTTACAAAATATATATATATATATATATATAAAACTTTCTGGAAATTCAAATAATTCATCAACATACTGATCACTGTGCCACTTAACCTCAAATAACAACAAAATAACCACCAAACACAGTAACACAAAACCTAAAACTAACACCAAAAGTCGACTTTCGTGGGATCCAGCATCATCAGTCAGTACAAAATTCTACAATTACATCAAACAAAAAACCAAAAAAAAGATAAAAACTTAAAAATTTATAAACTGGAATGATAATCCAGTATCATTATCATTCCATTAGGCAGAGAGTTGTTTATGTTTTTCTAAATGTCTTAAGTTTTTATTTCTTTTTTTGTTATTTTTGAGTAATTATAGAATTTTGTACTGACTGATGATACAGGATCCCACGAAAATCGACTTTTGGTATTAGTTTTAGGTTTTCTGTTTTATATATATATATATATATATATACACATTAGAAGTGGGGAATAAATTTTAAAAAAAATTTCTCTAAAAATATTCATATGTAGGTTATGCTTAAGAAATTTGCCAAAGAAAAGTTTTCTCTAAATCTAACGGCCCCTTCAAGAGAACCTGAAATTAAAAAAATTAATAAAGTTTCAAAAAACTTTACTCATTTTGGATTTGGGATCTATATTTTAAAAAAAACTATTATTTCTTGATAACTCTGCATATGATGTAACATAGATTTTAATTTTAAGAGATGTTTTAAGAGGTGGGAGTTGATTTAAAAAAAACAAACTTTTTTGGATTATTTAGATGTGTATTGCAGGTAACAAATTTGCTTTAATAAAGTTTTTTTCTAAAAAGCCTCTGAAGAAAATCGAAATTGGTTTTTTCAAGAAATTGCCTCACCCCCTCATCAAGAGGTGGTGAGGGGGGCCTGTCCTCCTAGACCTGTCCTTGTAAAAAAAAATAATCAAATCCTTCTATCAATTATTCTTTGGCAGACATGAAAATAGCTCCTTCAGAATTCCTTTTTTTTTAAAGTAATTAAATTATTAATATTAAGTTATCTGACCACATTAGCCGACTGTTTGAATCAGGACTTTCATAACCTATTTACTCATGAAAATAATGGAAAATGTTTATATAAACATATGTGCTAAAATACTTCATTTGCAAAAGATTTTTCTCAGATTTCAGCTAGCCCGGTGAAATGAGGTCATACTAAAATTTTTGGGACATTAATTATGGGGCAAAATTAGAGATTCCTTATGATTTTTGATCTGAAAAATTGAATAAAATAGGTCCCAGAATTGAATCTTCAGTAGTTTTTCAGAAATCTGGAATGGAAACCAATAAATTTGGGTAAAAAACCCTATTATTTATGTTGATTTACAATAATTTTGTTAAATGGATAATAAACATATAAAACATGTAGAGAATTTAGTCCTGAACAAAATGGAGCAAGATAAGTTCAATAAAACTAATAACGGTTAGAAAAATTAAAATTTTCTTTAGAAACAGTGCATTACTATATTTGTCAGTAAAGTACTTATTTAATGTATACAAAAATCAAATTCTTTTTTTATGAGGTGAAAAATTTGTAAAAACAGATTTAGTGTAACAAATTCTATTAAAAAAAAAGAAAAGAAGTTAATTACACAACAATTGTAAAATAAAAATAAATAAATAATTTGAAAACTTATTATTTGAAAGTAGGCAATAAAATAACAACAGCTGATCAACAATGCACAATACTGTATTAGTGTTTAAAATCATTCTGTAAGGTACATTAAGTATATCGGGTATTGTCGTTAGTGAAAATACTTTGTGAATTTCAGTTTGAACATAATCAGTTTGCCACTGAAGCTAATGCCATACTTATTTACAACAGGAATATTTGATTCATTCAGAGGAATATAATATTCATTTTGGGTGTGTGTAACGGTAATGCTACAGCTGCTGCAGTAGAGTGTGAAATATATTTTCTGAATCGCAGGAGTTCAGATCCCAAAAACAATTAGTGTGACTTTTCGCAATCTTCGGAAATCAGGTTAACTACCTAATATTTGTACCAGCTTTGAACAATCTATCCAACACTAGACTGTTATTGATGACATTATTATTGATGCAGTTCAGCACAGTCCAGGCGTCAGTATCCAACATCTTTCTATGCAGATCAAAGTTTCGCATTTGATGGTTGGAGGACACTTAAACAAAACAAGTCTTATCCTTATCATAAACAACCAATTCAACATCTACACCCAGGAGACGGTCTGCTTTGTTTGGAGTTCTGTAACTTGTGGAATCTAATTGACAATTCTACAAATATGTTTTGTTTACTGACAAGGCAAATTTCACTCGAAACAGCATAACAACTTATGCAATGAGCATACATGGGTAAAGTAAATCCTCATGAAACAGTGAAAGGCAATTTTCAGCACCGATTTAGTGTCAATATATGGTGCGGCCTTCTTCACAATCACCTGTTTGGACCATTTATATTATGTGGCAAATGCTGAGGTCTACTTGCACATTCTTCAACAACTGCCGCAGCTGCTGGAAGATGTACATCTAGCACTGAGATGCAAAGTATACTTCCAACACGATGGCACGCCTCCCCACTTCTCTGTGCCGTTTCCACTCTGTACCGATGGATGAAAAATATTGTTTTCTAAACAAAAATCATTCTCGTGAGGAATCAATTGTCTGCATTATGGATGCAGCTTAGCTACTTAAGGTCAGCCCGGAAGAACTAAAAAAAACAACAAAAGCAGTACAGAAGTGTGCCAGAAAATATGTTGAAAATGGCAGGCTCATTTATGAACATTATTTAAACTGGTACATATAATGCACTTTGATCTTACGTACTGTTTCTAAATAAAATTTTAATTAAAAAAAAAAATTACATATACAGAATTTAATTCTGTACATGTTTTGTCCAAAAGTTAAAGTTATTGCACATCAAACATCAAAAATAGGGTTTTTACCCAATTTATTGGTTTCCCCTCCAGATTTCTCAAAAACTACTGCAGATATAGTTCTGCGATATATTTTATTAAATTTTTCATGTCAAGCACTATATATGGAATTACCAATTTTGTCCTAATTACCCAGTTAATTAACGTCCTAAAAATTTCAGCATGACCTCATTTCTGAGGTGGCTGAAATTTGAGTGAAATCTTTCACTAGCCGTAACTCACAAATGAAGCATTTTAGAACAGATGTTTATGTGAATTTTTTCCATTATCTTCATGAGTAGAATAGATTATGAAAGTCCCAGGAGAACTTTGTGATACACAAGGTGTTTCACATAGTGTTGTGGCACTTTCTACTAGCAAAAATAATGAAAACAGTTCATACAAACATGGGTCTGGAAATGCTCTGTTAGCAAATTAGGGCTAGCGAAATATTTTGCCTTGATTCCTGGGCAAAGAGTAAAATAAAATCATACTTAAATTCTAGGAACCCAAATTAAGGAGTAAATTTGATAGTTTCTTATGGATTTTGATATGTAGAATTAAAACAGGTTGCAGAACCAGTAGTTTTAATAATATCTGACATAAAACAGAAAAATTTGTGTTGTCTAAACACAAATTTTTTAACGTTTTGTTAAATGAGTGTAAAATTTATTATCAAAACTTATGGAGAATATACTTCTGAGAAAATTGATGTAAAATAGCCCACTTTTGGATTGCTAGCATTGCTGTCTGCAATTCAGCATGATCCTTAATTTGTGCCGGGACATTTGTAATATGAGCAACCAACTCTTCACACGTATGAACTTTTCTCTTGTAGACAATACTTTTCATCCAACCCTACAGGTAAAAATCAAATGGTGTTAAACCAAGTGAATCTGGTAATATATTCATTATTGCAGTAGGGTAATAATAAAAACAGGAGGCTAACGAAAATACTATGTTAAAGATTAAATCATTCCAGTACTGGAAAGTAAAATTTTCATTATCACAATACAATTCAAAATTTCAAAACAGAAAACAACTTAGAATAAAATGACTAGTAAAAGAATATATTTTAATATAATTATAGAATTCAATACAACTGAAGATGTGGAATACTGCGAAAATCGTTTATTAGAAATTACACTGGTAAGTTTAACTTTTATTGTGTTTTGTGGTTTATATCTCATATAATATTAAATTTTATTAACACAGTGGTCAATATGTTAATGAATTATTTGAATTAAATTTTAAAAAAACTTACATATAAGGGCAGTCGAGAAAGTAACTTTCATAGCATGTGGACTGTGATTTTTCTACTTTGTTTGTTGTGAATTGAAATGTGTGCTTCAATGGTAATAAATGTGCTACGAGTTGTGAGGTGCGTTCAGTGATTAGGTTTTTACTGACAAAAAACCTCAAAACAATTGAAATTTATCGGCAACTTTGTGAGGTGTACGGAGTTGGAATAATAAGTGAAGGTGGAGTGAGGCAGTGGTACATTCAGTTTAAAAATGGACGCACTAGTGTTCATGATTAGGGTCGCAGTGGTCAGCCTAGCCTTGTGACTGATGAACTGATAATGAAAATCAACGATAAAATTCATGAAAATTGCTGCTTTACGATTACGGAACTCTTGCTTCATTTCCTGCAAATTTCACAAAGTTTACTGCATGAAATTGAATCGGGGAAGCTTGGTTATCACAAGTTTTGTGCAAGATGGGTGCCAATAATCTTGACGGAAGACCACAAAAACAGTGCGTCTTACTGCATTGCTGAATTTCCTTGAAGCCTATGACAAAGATGGTAACATACTACTTGATCATGTTGTAACAGGAGATGAGACACTGGTATAGCATGCCAATTGTGAGACAAAAAGACAGTCCATGGATTGGGGACACACGAGTTTTCCCACAAAACCAGTAAAATGTTTGCAAACATTGTCAGCCAATAAGATTATGGCAACTTTGTTTTGGGACGCTGAGGGAATACTTCTGGGTGATTTCTTTGAATGTGGCAAAAGAATTAATTCAGAAAGGTATTGCGAAACATTGACAAAACTATGGCGAGCGATACAAAAACAAGCGTCAGGGAAAACTAAGCTGAAGAGTGTTGTGTTTTCATGACAATGCACATCCACACACGACTAATTGTATCGAAGAGCTCTTGGATGGGAAGTGTTTGATCACCCACTGTATAGTCTGGATCTGGTGCTGAGCAATTACCACCTCTTTCCAGTGATGATGACCTGGCTTGTTACACAGCGCTTTGAGAGTGACGCAGAACTTCAAGCCGGTGTAAATCAGTGGTTGAAATCTAAGGCGGCAGATTTCTACAGAGAAAGAATTGAAAAGCTTCTGCATCGTTATGATAAGTACCTCAATTTAAATGGTGACTATGTAGAAAAATATTTTAAGATTGTCCCTTTCAAATGTATAAAACATTTTTTTTTTGTTTGGTTGGTTCTTTATTTCAAAATGTAAGTTACTTTCTGGACAGCCCTCGTGTGTGTGTGTGTGTGTTTGTATATATATATTACTTTACTGAAACTAATCTTTTTACGATTCATATTATTCCTCTTTAATATATTAAATTATTAAATCAACCACCTAGTACAGAAGATTGGGATAAGACATGTCTTATTAATTTTTCATGAAAGTACTTTTATGGAATCCCACATCATCTCGATTCCCCCCCCCCCCAGGGGAGAAGATCCCGCCTCGTAGCATGTGCAGTCACTATACCACCCCCTCCGTTCCTAGCCAGTAGTGGCTTTAACGGAGGACATCTTCTCGCCACCAAACTGATTGCGCACCACATCTTTCAGTTCAGGCCCCGCAGAGATGCCACCGATGCAGATGCCCCAAACGGACATCTACATCGGTAAAGTTCACCCTGAGATAGTTTTAAATTTATGCATTCAAAAGTAGACAACGGACACCTACAGCTACCATGTCGCCCTCAGGAACTAAGCTAGAAGCCTAACCACGGAATGAAGACCTAGCTGTAACTATTAATGAGCCAACTTATTGAATGTCTCAGATCCAAGAAACTGCCACTATAACAAAACTCTCCCACTAAAAGTTTTAAAGTTTTAAGTTCTAGTTCCCTTAAAAAACCCCGCTTAATTACTCAAAATGAGTACAAAACTATCCGACTCTGCTTCGGTCTGCCCGGGAGAGGAGAATGAACGTCCCACACAGCTTCATCGCGGAGTCCTCCCACATCCTCAATCATGATAGACATAATTCCATTATTACATAATAAAAATACTAAATGATGATAATTGCATATTAATTAATACACTATGCTTCAAGCCAAAAGTATCAAGCATCATTGAGAACAAATAATTCATGTTTTAAAAATTAAAAAGATTTTAGAATTGGATACAATACCTCTAACAACATCTACTGTGCAATTTCCTGACTGACCCAAATTTTCACCATTTTTACATTCTAAATCAATTACCTCATCTGCACTTTTAATTACTGTAAGTTCATTATTTACAGCATTACTATTCTGCAACATTTCTTTCTTCTCTATCTCTTTCTACATAAAAAAATAAAAAAAAATTGTTGTTAGTAAATAGGGAAAAATTAACAGAACTACATAAAAAAAAAAATGTTTATAAATTATAAAGATAAATAATTTTGTTATAGTATTACTTTTTCATACAAAAATAAATCAAGTTAATCCATTATTTTGATAAGTGTCCATTCATTAAGAATCAAGGATGGATCTGCTAATTTTTATGAAACTTACAGGATGATTAACTCTGAATACATATTCATTATATTATCAAAAAGTATTCACATGGGAATTTGCCCCTACTCATAAAAAATACTTTTTGGCCGTAGCTGTAACTGTATTTTATTAATAAAGCTAGCCAAAAGTGAGTGATACTTAAAATTATTTATTTTTTATTTGTGATTAACTACTTCTGAGTTAAACATTTCACAAAATTAAAAACACAGATTGATGCTGCTGTTGGTGAAACCCAATTAAGTGGGGAATATAATGAGGTAAAAGTTTGCACCAGATTCTACAACTAGATATTTATTAAATAAACAATAAAATTAAAACATCTATGTAATATAATAAATGAAATTTTGTATGTTTAAATATTAGTAATCAATAATTAAAAAATTTTATTATTAAAAAAATATATTCATCAAATTATGGATAAAAATATTTCAATGCTGAACACATGCTGTAGAAAAAAAACTAAATATGCTAAACTAATCTGCAAAACAACATGAGGGTGCTTCAAATATATTACGTTAAATTTCCCCTTTTTTATTTTTAAAAATACAACAATAAATAGTCAGAGTAAAATACATAAATGTCAATTATATATTTAACACGTACAACTAATACTTGTACTGGTTGAAAAGGGTTTGAGAGATGTGAAATATTATCTCCATCTTCATCCTCACTTTTATCATTTCCTTCAATTTCTTTTCTTTCTTCTATTTTCTTTTTTAAAGCAGCTCTTTCTCTTTCAACAGCTACCCTTTGTATTTCTTGATCAGCCATAACACGTTGATTTAAAGCATCATAATCACTAATAACACGTCGTAATAGCCACCTGTTTATTGAAACAAAATGAAAAATCAATAATCACAAATATCCCAAGTATAAATGGCCAAATGTTAGAGAAAGTAGACAAAACAAAGATAAAAATAATTTGACAAAAAAACCCAGTTATAAATAGTGTTTTGTAATTGTTCCTGTAACTGTACAAAACCCAAACAATGGGTTTCCACTAATAACATCTAGTTTTAAGCTTAAGAATTGGGAAGTCTGTTACTAGAATGGGTGCTTGGCTAAATGTAGACAGCTTTAATTAATTCAATAGTTAATATCAGATTCAAATATAGCAATCGTGGGAAGCCAGGATCTGTTTCAATTTGTGAACAGATATAATTTACTGACTGGATACTGAATTATACATTAAGTCATAATTATTATTAAACATCTAAATAAAAAATCAATGTAAGGTAAAATTTATATGATAATGTGGTAGAATTTAAACTAATATATAACATATTTCAAACAAAAATGACTAAGCTGAAAAATAGAAATACATATAATAATGAGTATAAAGAAAAGTTGAAATTTTTCTAGTTTTAAAATTCTGGGTACTGCTCCAACTTAACTCTTCTATTCAGTATGGTGTCGTTATCCTTCCAACTGTAAAGCAAAAAACAGTTTCCGGTTTTCAAGCAGCGGTTTAAGACAAAAGGATCACAAATTTGGAACTTGTACAAGTAAGAATTATAACATTTTGTTGTTAAACTTGTACTTACAAGGATTAATGAATAAAATAAATGATTCAGAAATTTTGTAATAAAACACTAACATTAAAATAAGCTATGAATTAGCTGTGAATCTATCTGGTCACTAGATTTAGGGTGCTAGTAAATCATTTAACTGTTTCAAATTATAAAATGGGACCTGTTTATAAAATGGAAAGGCAGGAAAGGAGTAGTAAGAATTAAGGTTTGATGTAACATAAATAATGTATCTGCAGATTAAGGATATGAATGTAGTATGGCTTTGGATACAAACAGTATTGTTCTGGGTGATGAAAGCTACTATATTTGTTAGTGTAAAGAAATGCTAATGCAAATAAGAGATGAGTTTTTATTATCAAAGTTTTTTTAGAAAGGCTTAACATACAAAAGGATTCTTGTTACTGTGAAATATAATGACAAAATAAATAAACTAATAAACATGCCTCTCAGTCTAAAGTTTAAGAGTATTTGCAGGGCAAATATTTCAGTATTATTTTCAATCAATCCAGTATAATGGTGAAAGTCTGAATTACATAGGCCCTTCAATATGTACAGATAGTATCATTCCAAATAAACGTAGATGAAGGGCTTTTAAATGCCGAAAATATTGAGTACTGTTTGTCCTACGAACATGTTGAAATTTTGTACTTTGATGGTGACAAACCTGTGTTATTTTTACTAAAAATAACATTCCTTATCTTAGGACTCTGATACTTCAAGCGTATTGATATTAATACTTACATCAGAATGCATGCAATCAGAGAGTACATTTTAAAAATATTTTATAACTGATTTTGTGCTTTCAAATCAAAAAGTTAATTCCATCAATAATAATAACAATAAAAGCAACTGAACTGAATTAAAAAAAAGAAGATTTATATACAGTATTAACAAGTTTTAAAATTTTCTATAGTGTGTTTTAAATTGTTCCTTAAGCGATTTAATGTAACTAATGAATAATATAATTTTATCCTCTTAAAAAAGGTATCAGGCTTAGTTGAACAAATTATGAATTGATAGTATAATTCATCTTTTTTCCAATAGTAAAAAAAAAAATATGTACAAGAATGTTAAAGAAGAACAATTTGTAATTAAAACAGACCAAAATAATTAATTAATTAATAAATAAAAAAAATAAAATTAATAACCTCAAAAATACAAAGATGAAGCAGAAGTATCTGCAAGCTTATGAACAATAGTTTACATAGATGGGTAGTAGTTCACCAGACGGGGAAATAAGACCCTCTAGTTATAGGTATGTTCAAAAATTACTTAGGTTGATAGCTTTTTACCTTACTTTAGATATTTTCATTTATAAGATGCTACTCCTTGATATTACAGATGTTGTCATCTAATGTAAAGAGATGATGCTCTCATCATCTTATTCAAAACCCCAATAAAAGCTTATTATGAGGTACAAAAATGTCTATCTTGCACCAATTGGAAGGAAGTTACAATATAAATTAATCATAATGATTAATGATTTCTACCTGTAACCATTATCAATTCCTGGATCCAATCTTCTCTTCCTGCCATTACTAATAGGTGCAGCAGCAGCAGCACAAGTTTCAACTAGAGTTGGGCATTGCTGCATATTGACTAGAGTTTCTATATTTAATTTATCAACAATATCTAGTTCATCAAGGGCACCGGCCTTATCCTGTTTGTTTGCTAACCTTGAAAAATACACAAAAAAATAAATCCATTAATTGGCAATCCAGAGAATCAGTAAATGTTTAATTGCTATGTTTATTGCTATGCTTGTAAATCAGTTTAATTGCTATAATTAAACAGTATAATAAATACTCTACAAATTTTATTTTTCAACTTTCAATTTTCCTGAAACTATACTTGTTTGGGGGTTTAATGCTTCTACTGCAAATATTTTTCTTCATTTATAGTGATATTTGTTTGTTAGGTGCAATAAAAAAATAACTTCAGATGTCTTAACATAAGGCACAGGTCCCTTCTCATAACATTTTCAAGAATATAGATGACCAGGCTTATCAGGGTAAGTAAAAGGTGAAGTTGTTCAGGCATTGCTGTTATTATTTTATCATACATCTGAATAATACATTACACATCAAAATGCCATGTCCACTGAAATACATGTAATATTCAGCTCATATTTAGACTCCTGATCACCAGAAAATGATTAGAAATAAATTAGACATACTTTGAATGAATAAAGTGAAAAAGGAGAAATGTTGAGTGAGGACTTCCACCTTCACTACTCAGGTGCCGAAAGAAGTGGAGAAGAAGAGGAATGGAGTTGGTGTATTAATAAAAAAGAAACTAGTAGGAAAAGTAATTAAAGTAAAATATGTTGATCGCCTGAGGATGATATGGATAGAAAAAATAAAGAGAGGATAATGATAAAGGTCTTGTGATCATTCAAGTGTGTATATATATGTATGCCAACATCACAATATACTGAAGAAGTTGAGGAGTATTATGGAAAACTGTAAAATATAATAGAGAAAGAAAGAAAGGAAAAAAGGCATGTGTATTGATGATGGGAGACTAGAATGCTGTGGTTGGTGAAGCACAAGAGGGAAAGATAATAGGAAAATATGGCTTAAGTAATAAACAAAAAAGTAGAGATTAGTTGAGTTCTGTATGGAAAATGATATGGTAGTGGGAAACACAATGATTAAAAATCACAAAAGATTGAAAATCATATACATGGGTGTCGGGATTGGATGGAGAGAAAGAAGTAACAAATTGATTAGATGCTCATACAACAGAGATATAAAAACTATGAAAAGTGCAAAAGCTTATCCAGGTGCGGAACTCTGATCACAAGTTAGTAGTAGCAGAAATCAACTTGAAGCTCAAGAAAATAAAGGTTGGTAAGAAACAAAGTACTATGATTTTGAAAAACTAAAAAACAGAGATATTCAGTCAAAGAGATGAAAAATGGCATACTGAAAAAAAACAAGAACAGGAGGGGAGCCAAACAGTGTGAATGATCATTGGTTAAATATTAAAAACAGTATAAAAGAAGCAGCTGAGGAAACGATAGGAATTAAGAACAGAGAAAAATTATGGGAGGAGTGTGTCAGTGAAGAAATGATAAAAAAAAATGAATGAAAGAAATGGAAAAATGTTCTGACAGAGGAAGGTAAAAGGAACTATAAAAAGCTTAATATTAAATTAAGAAGAAAAACTGAGATAGCAAGAGAAAAGTGGTTACAGGAAAAGTTTGTTGCAATAGAAAAAGAAGAGAGATATGATCTAATGTACAAAGAAGCTGCAGAAATGGTATTAAAAAAAAGTGGAAAAAGTTGTACAGTCAACTTCAACAGTCAAGTTATCAGATCAAGTCAAAAAACAAGGACATAGTAACTGAGAGTAATAAAGTGAAAAAGATATGGGAAGAGTAAATCATGGATTTATACACACTGAATGACAGGCCAAGGGAGTAGATCCAGGAATAGAAGAAGAGAACAAAGTTCATAAAGATCACAAGGGCTATAATATATTAAAATTTGAAGCACATATGGGCATGAAAGCGATCGCTAATGGAAATACTGGAGGATGTGATGAATTGACGAATGAGTTGTTTAAAGCTCTTAGCAGAGGGATGACAATAGGTGGTAGAAGAATAGTATATATATAATTTGCTGATGACATGGTGGTGCTGGCAGAAAGTTTAACATGAAAATTAATGAAGGTGGCAAAGATGAAAATATTAATGTAAGAATTGGGACTGAGATACTAGAGCTGATGGTGAAATTTAAGTACTTGGGTAACCTCATAACAGATGATCTTAACAGTACCAAAGAAATCAAAAGGAGAATAACAATGGGTAAGGAGGCATTTAGTAGGAATGGAGTTTGCTATAAAGGAAATTAAATTTAGATTTGAGGAAGAGATTGACAAGATGTTTTATTTGCAATGTTATGCTTTATGGTGCAGAAATGTGGACTTTAGGAAGACAAACGATGAACTGAGACGTTTGAGATGTGGGTTTGGCGTAAAATAGTAAATCTCTGTTGGCAGGACAGAGTAACAAATGAGGAGGTGTTGAGAAGGGTAGAAGAGGAAAGGAATATGTTAAATACTATTTCAAGCAGGAAAAGGAACTGGCTAGGATACTGTATGAGAAGAAAGTGGTTACTAACAAATGCAGTTGAAGGATTGGTAAATGGAAAGAAGATTTCATTTGATTGATGGGGTTGTGGAGAGAGGAAAATATATAGAAATGAAAATACTTGCACAGGACAGGAACAAGTGGAGAACAGCCATGGCAAGACATGTCCCATTGGCAGAACACAATGAATGAATGAATGAATGGTCATCAAACTGACTGGTGGTATAGTGAACATCATCACTCCTATCAGAGAATATGTAATTTTATTGTCTATACAAGGGTATCTCTACACTGAGTTAATAGTAACTCGGGTACCAAGTAACTAAAATCTTTTTTTATTTACTTTAACAGGTATTTCCTTTTACATTTTCTACATATGAGGCTCATTTTTTAAATAAGGCCCATTTTGAAATAAACGTTGACAATGGCTATGAAACAGATTGTGCATGTGCAGTGTTCAGTATGAAGTAATATTCAACTTTATTTATTTATCCAGCATCAGCTATGATTATTGTGATGTGTTAGCAACTTTCATTGAGTGGTAAAACAGAATTTAATGAAAAAATCAGTTTTAAAATTTTATAATTACAATTAGTTTTTCAATAATGTATTAAAATAATATATTTTTCATACAATAAAAAAAAATTATTACAACAGAATATTATTCTTTTCTAACACTTTACCCGATTTCATTTTCCACATCAGCTGTTCTGGATCCACTAATTACAATTTTAAAAGGAAAATTCAAAATGGCATGGCATTCATTCATCTTTAAACCTACTATTATTTTGCATTCTAATAAAATTATATACCTGATACTTACAGAATATTGCGTGATGAGTTTATTTTGAAAAGCTGTATAAGTAAATGTGTATAAGAGGATTAAAAAAATTCACTGTTATGATGGGGGATGAAATAACAAACACTTTTAAATATAAATTAACTTTTCTGCATTAAATATTGTGAAAAGGGAAGTAATGAAACAATCACGTATTAGACTACATAGGTGCTGGTTATAGAAAAGGTACCAGTTAATCATTTTCCTGTGAATTATTGTACATTACTTGTACTAGTTTAAAATATTTATTAAAAATTTCTGTACATCAATAGTATACTGATGATTATTTTTAACAATAAACATTTTATTACTTAGGTTATCAAATTCAACTAGTTTCTTAAATTTTATAATAATTATTCCTGATGGGGAACAGTTATTACATGAAAAAATGGTTATTACATGAATAAACTGCATTACAATTAATCCAAAAATGTCAACTAGAGCAAAAATAAAGAGTAAAGATTAGTAACTGATAGTTAATAAATAATAATTCCAGAATTTGTTTTTTCATTTCATACAGTCGACTTTCATTTTGAGTTTTTCATTTCGCATAGTTGAATTAGACTGAACATTAGTAAAAATTGTAAGTATTTTTTAAAAAACCATTCTCTGTACTTTGAACATACATTCAGGTAAATTAAATTAAATTGTCTAACAGAAAAAAGTTTATGGAATAAAATAACATTCTCTATTTTTTACCATTATTATGAATCTAGTTGCACTGCTTCAAAACTCATCAGCAAAGATATATTATTGTTGTACAGTATTCCATTTTTGTTTCAATTGATTTAGCAATTATTCATAAAACAGATTCATAGTCACATTGGAACTGTCAATCATATTAAAAAAATTAACATAATGATGGATAATCTTTTGCTTTTTAGTAATTACTATAAAGCTATATGCTATACTTAATTGTTTATTTTTTGTAATATTTATACATTAGCCACACACTTTAACTTCAAATAAGAATAATAAATAACAGTACTTCTAAATAAAACAAAATATATCCTAATGTTAATTCTATAACTGAAATTTGATTTACCAATGCCTAGTAAATTTTGGCTTTATTTTTTAAAAAGTTATTTTTTACAAAACCTAGTGGCTAATTAAAAATCTAATAACTGTTTGAGGATTATATTTTACTATTTATAAAAAGCACACATTAGATTATAGATTACACTATGCTAATTGTGTTACTAATTTAATCTAATTGTTTATAACTTTGCTAATGACTTTGAAGCATAACTTTATAAAAAAATTGATGATTTATTTTATTTTTCAATCTTTCCTGTTAAATTACATAATTTTATTCCATGCTGAAATATTTCTTCAAAACCATTATGAGTAAGGATAAAAACTCATCACATTCTCAAGTAAGTTTCTCTGTAAAAACGACCTGAGTGATCTAAAAATTGTTTCACCAGTTTGGTACTTTGGAGCATTATAAAGAAGTTTTAGATAAACAGCTACGTAAGTAAAATAAAAATTTTTATAAAAGCCAGGAAGCATGGTGAAGTCATTTAAACTGGATTTTTCAAAAATCTGTTTAAAAACTGTTTACTTTCAATATAAATTGAAATTTACAAATATGCAGAAATGATTTTTTATGTATTACTCAGAATCATATTAATATCTTTAATGGTATTAATATAATTTTTTGTATAATTTTTACAGTACAGAAGTGCACTAAACTTAGTGAACAAGTTATACTGTGTGCAATGTACTAAAAGGTATGCAAAGGTGTGTCATTCACATAATACGAATGCACAGCTGTTAGTTCAGTACAGCTAGCGCAGGATTTCTTTTTAAAGAAAACACTATTTGGATCCACCCTTAATAAAATAAAATAAACAAGACTACTACTGCATAATATTGACAAAAAAAACTTGTTCACCAAAACTACAACCTAAAATTAAAAACAAAAATACTTCAGTTAAGCAGGATTCTATTGGATATACTTTAATAATTATACTATACTGGCAATCGAAGAGTGAAAGAGTGTACTTTTTCTGCCTAAGTAAAAGGATATAATTCTTTTTCTCTTAAATTTATAAATCAAGAATCGAAAACTAATCTCAGAACTGATATTTGAACTAAAAATACATATCAATTTTCTAAAAATATATTTAACTGTTCAGTTAAAGTGATTCTAATAAATATTTTTTTTTTATTATTCCTCCGATACCCTTCAAAATATGACTACTATATCATTATCATTTGTTGTATGACCAACTAATTCTGATACATTTGATTATAGTTATAAAGTGATTACTTATACATATTGATTACATTTCTTTTGTTATTCAAACAACAACAAGCCAACACACAATTGTGTTACATACTGTAAGAAGGTTATTCAATAATTAAAGTCCCAAATTGTTTGTTGCTAAAATTGTTTAAATCATGAGATTTTTTTCACTTTTCAACATCTCTAGCAAAATTAATACACTTGCCCCAAATCTGAATCAGCTTATTTATACCTATTGTATAGAAATCTTAATCCTGATGTCGTACCTCATTCAGCAGATTTTCTTTAACATCATTAACATTAAACTTCTTCTACGTAGTGTGTCCTGAGTGAAATAAATGGAAATCTGATGGGGCAAAGTCAGGACTGTGGAGGGGTAGTTCTTCACAATGAAATTTATCAGTGATTTTTCCAGTTACTTAAGCAGTGTATAATTGGGCGTTATTGTCAAGCAGAATGATGCCTTTACGCTGAGATCCAGGACATTTTTTTAGTACTGCTGACTTCACTTTGTTGATGTGCATGTCACAGCAGTATATTTATTGTTCATAGATCTTCTAGAAATTTGACAAAAACCACACCTTTTGATTATTTGCATGAATTTCCTGCTGATGGTTGAGAATAGAATTTTTTGTTAGATGAACTTATGTGCTCTGTCATTTTGATTCCAGTTCATAATAGTGAATCCACGTCTCATCACAGGTTAGAATACTGTGGAAAATTGGATCACCTTCCTGTTGACACCATTGTTTTAGCTTTGTGCACATACAAAATCTTGTCTCCGTAAGGTGATCTCCCAACTACCTTAGAACCCATCTTGTACCTGGCTTACAATCCTTGAGCTCTTTGTTGATAATGTATGTTATGAATTAATTATACAGACACTCACTAGTAATTTCTAAGCTACAATCTCAATTTTCATCTATCGATCTTCTTAGATGAGAGAATCTATGTAAATTTTAAGCGCTGGAATTGAAATTTCAATTAGATGTCTAGAATGGTGCTCATTAGTCATTGAAGTTTGACAGTCTTTAAATTTTTCTATCCACTTGTAAAAATTTCTGTGGTTCACACACAATTCTGTCCATATTATTTGGTCATACAAAAGTAAATCTTAACTGGGTTTTTATCTTCGGAAAGCAAAAGACAGATCACGCTATTCAACTAATTCACAAACTTCAGTTAGTGTTCCACTAATTAAAACTTCAAAAGGAGTCGTCATTGTAAAATGGGATTATGAGGTCATAAACAAAACAATTTTACTCATAAAATAGATGATCAAAAGTGATCACAAGGTTACTGACTGTTTTGCCTCCAAAGTTGTTTGTGTCTAATTATTGAATGACCCTCATAATTTTATTTATGATGACTGTTACAGTCTATGAAAAATGATAAACATTCTGGGATTTGAACCTAGAATCTTCTAGATAAACACAGACAATACAGGGGCTGGAATGGTAACAATTAAATAATAATTTAAAAAATTAGAAAAAAATAATCTTGTAATTTAATAATGTAGTACAAAAATGAAAACGAAGTGTTGTTTGAATTAACAAATATATAAACATTAAGGTATGAAATGTACATTAAAGTAAATAATACCACATTACAAATTAATACAAACTATGTAATAAATTTTTATTTAAAAGAAGTAAATTAATAGTAAGACTCTAACTAAGTAAATACAAGGTGAGATAAAAAAATAAGAATTTTTTAATTCTGTGCATTATTTTCTTTTTGACAGATTTCATCTTTCTGCCATTAATTTAGGAAACTGCATAGTGCCAATTTAGTTAAGGGTTAAATAGAATTTTTTTCAGCTAAATCTAATACATGATCATGTAAAAATAACTTCTCAATAAAATAATATGATGTTGGATATCTGTACTTTTTACAATTAAAGTATCAGGAGCCTCTTTCAGTAGGAATTATCAGGCAATTATTGGAAGATTTAAACATTACAATGCTGTAACAGAAAGGTAATAGTAATAGAAAGGAATGTTGCTTTAAATAAAAATAACTGATTGTTTTGTTCACAGGATGAGTGTTATTTGCCTTAAAGAACCACAAGATCAGTCAAATTAGAGTGAGTTTGGGTGACGATGCTGAGCCTTGTACAATGCTTCTAGCACATATGTGTCTCAGTTAACTCAAAGAAAGGGAGACTTCAAATCCATCTCCCATTAATTCTGTTTAGTGAAAATGGGGATTAAGCCCTAGGTGCTTAACTCATCTGCTATAGTGGAAGGCTCTAGATCTGTTTTAATTAGGCCTTCTTTAGAATATTTTTTATTCTGGAGTGTAGAGATAAATAAATAAGGTTTAAGTTGCATTTTTGTAACTACATCTGGAACCCAACATATATTTGTTAAATCAGTTAAGTACTCTCTTGTGAAGAAAGCAACTGCCAGTACCAGTCTTATCTCTGCTGAGATCTTGTTGGAATGATAAATGCTGGGTGCTTTTGTTTGGATTGAGACTGGAAGGGTTCCCATTAAGTTTAACATTTTTAACAATCATTCAAGTGGCGTATGGTTGGGGGTAAGTATTTTTGGATGACTGTCTTCCAAATTGGTGTTATGTAAGAGTAATGGATCTACATGAAGATTTTACGATGCCACTTGGTTGGGTTTCTATTTTTAGGAGTTCGTATTTTAATGATATGGATGACATTTGACACCTATAGCTTGTAAACAGTGCAGGGAAGGTTTCAGTCCTTGTCATTATTTTAAAAATAAATAGCATGCTTATGTAGGGATAAAGAAGATTATATTTTGAATAACATTCATACTTGTATTAACAAGCTGAAACTGTTAGCACACTTATGGTTACTCTGTAAAAAATATTATGGTATTAAATTATTATGGTTATTCTGAAAGGTATATTAATTAAAAATAACAAGAAGTATGGATTTGATCCCAAACAATCAATCCATGCAGGCTTAGTTCTTTGGGTGAGCTGATAATATTATTTACTTAGTTCCCAGATGCCCTACTCTCTCTAGTATTTATATAGCAGTTTATAAACAAATATTGCTAGCAGGGAAAATGTATATATTTTCTAAACAGGTTTCATGTTAGTAAAGAATTTTTAGAATGTGTTAATTTAATGTTTTTTGTTTTTTTAATAGTTGCATGTAAATGAAGAAGTTTTTTTTATCAGTTATTGTATATGCATAATAGTAATGTATATGCATATAGTAGTGCATTTGTAGGTTTTTTTTAACCTAATTATTCTATGAACGATTTTTCTTCTTTCCTAAATTGTGTATGTGTTAAAATTATTATTATTATATTAATATTTTATATTATAATTTTGTTTACTGACGTTAAAAGTTTTATTGTTTAATGATGCTTAAATGGTAAATATATGCTAGTGTATTTGTTAATTTTCAAATTTAGAAGTACTTAAGCTAACTGCATTTATATTTAGTTTCATGTGTATCTATTTCTGCCAACTCCTTCTGCATATCTAAAGTAAGGTTAAATATTTGCATATGAAATAAAAATAACTAACCCATAATTTGATGCTAACTATTTTAAAAGACAACATTTGAAAAGCATTATTTTTTTAGTACAAATTTTTTTAAACTCAGATTTAATATATTTTAAACTTTTTAGTTTTATTTAAAACTGATTATGCCTACAAAACTACTTCTTGTATAGAAAAAATGGCATTCATAAGAAAGCAGGTAAGAAAGCTACATATTAAATAAAAAATAAAACAAGAAATGCAGAAAGATAGATGAATAAACTGTTAATGAATGAATTGAGGTTCAATGGATTCTTATTAAATCTTTTATATTTTTACTCGATCAAACTTCTTATATATTACGATTAAATCTGGCTAATTATTATTATTATGCTGCAATAATCCAAGATTAAGCAATGATGTCGGTAAACAAATTAAAAGGTTTTTCAAATTATTGTAAACAGCACAGTACTTTTTCATTTAAAAATTCATTCATTTAAGTATAAACCTATGAAGGGACCACCAGACAAACTTTCTCTTTTAAACCTCTCATTGATAGAGTAAAGTTTACAAAGCTTAACTATCTTAAAACCTGTTTCTACAAAATAAGCTTCAGATATTTAAAAAATTTACTGAATGTAATACCTGTCTTAATTATAGATGAACAGATACATAGGATTTAGTTGTTTCTACTTGGAAAACACAGAAGTTGGACAAGGATGAATAAATTACTAATTGTTAAGTGTGGGTGTGTGAATGTGAGCAATGAATTTGTCTTGCATTCAAATTGAGGTCCTCATTAGGACTTCATCACAAATTTACACACTTATTGTAAACAGAAACTAGTGCTACTTTTGTAAACAGAAACTAATTAGCATTCACTCTCTGAACTCGGGTTCAGTCAAAATGAGACCAGCAATAACATTTTGTAGACTAACTCAAAAATCAATGAAAATAACGTTTTTGGCATTAAGGTAGTCTTTCTGAATAATTGATTGTTTAGCATTGGGAATTTCAAGGACATTTGAGAAAGCACATGTTCGCATTACAGTCTTAGATCACAAAACTAAAATCTTGATTTTTTTTCTAATATGTATATCTAATAAATATTATTAAACATATATGTGTTTATTAATGTGATAGGCATAAAATTAAAATAATAGACACTTACACTAAAAAAGGTTTTCCTGCCAGTTTTTCATTAACTAGAAGGTCTTCAAAAACCTTTTTACATTCATCCAGTCTATCAGAATCACTAGCATCAACTACAAATATAATGCCATGAACCTGCAACACAAACATACACCATTACAAGAATAAACAACAAAAATAATACAAACATGATATGATTAGTTTGAGTCATAATTAGTTAAAAACTAAACTTTTGCAATAAAATTATCAATATTTGATAATTTTAATGATTATTAATAATCAATTTTGTGATTAACTAAAAATTTATTACAAAACTATAAAACTTAATAATTATTCTAATTTATTATAATACTAAAACCTTTTTTCTCTCATACTAATCATATGATTCTGTAACAAAATGCTGTAGGACGTCAGTGATGGCACATAGTTTTGTTTACCATCTGTGCCAGGTTGTAGTTTTGGTTGAGAATGCTACTGACCATAACTTTAGTGACAAAATGTCCTTAAAAGAGAAGTATAGCAGAGCCATTCTAGTACGGTGCTTTTTCCTCTAATTATAGCTATACATATACTCCCTTCTGAAAGCGCCTTGCTATAACTGCTCGGCTATACATTTGAAATTTATTTAATACTGAAGATGTTTACTTAAAATTTATATAAAGTTTACTTTTAATCTAACTTAAATTTTGATCAAGTAAGCATTTTTGTTAACCTGTATTATATTTCTAGTAAAAAAAAAAAAAACTAACTGCTTTTAATATTAACTAATGCCTTTAACGAATAGTTTGACAGCAAAATTGGTCAGTCATGGATATGTTCTGTAATCAAAATATATTGTGCTGATCAGCAATGTGATCTTTAAAAGTTAAAATGGCAGGATTACAGCTTTTTTCCATTTGTAAATTTAATGGTACAAGTTTCTCTCAGTGGAGAATTGAAGTAGTATGTGCTTTAAAAGTGAGACATTTATGATTGTTGGTGGATCTAAATGGAAACCATCAATGTTAGCAGACTGCGAAAAACAGGATAAAGATGATGCTGTTGCCATGTTTACAATTATTGCAACTCTTCTAAGGAAATGCTTAATAAATTAAAATTGATCTTTACACAAGAAATGGATTTTAGTAAGATGTTATTATTAGACAAATTTCACCAATTAAAAATGGATTATAGTGATATAATATACAACATATTACAAATGTTGAAAATCATGCTCTGCAAAACAAAGACTCTGGTGAATCAATCAGTGATGCTTCCATTTTAACTAAAGTAAGTATTACAACTGCAGGCAACCATGGCTTTTGGTGGATGAAAGCAAATGACTAAGCTCTACGCTGTGCTACTTGATGAAGAGTCATCACTAGTTGAATTCAAATGGAAAAATACAGCATTGATTGCATCTTCTCATTAGAACAAGAGAAGGTATGGGTCAAGACCAACTTTTCATTCAAAAGAAACTCAAATCAAATTCTCTACTAGTAACTGTCAATGAAAACTTGGTAATGCTAGAACAAACAATACAGGTAGGCAAAAGAATAAATCTAAAATTACTTGTTATTCAAGTAAAAAGGGGCCATTATGCAAGTGATTGCCCTAATAAAGCTTCTTACAATGAAGCTGGTACTTTTAGTGCAGAAGCTGCAAGTTTTCAAGTTTCAATAATGACTACTGGGCAATGGACAGTAGAGGTTTCACCCATATGAATTTTAACTGTCACTTCTAGTGAACTGAAAATCTACAATGGCATGGAAGTATCAAGTTGGGTAACAATACAGAATTACCTATAAAAGGAATTTGGACTGTTACAATACAAAAGTTAACCACTGGAAAGTGGGATTTCCAAACAGTCAATGTATTATACTCTTAAGAAAAACTTATTTTCTGGAGAGGTAACAAAAATCATAAAAGAAAATAATACTGCTAATATTTTTGATGGCAAAGAAAGATTTATGTCCACAGCTGTTCACAATAATAATAATAATTTTTATCAGATGGCCTTTCAAACAATAATTCAGCCTGAAGTCAATTAAACTCAAATGGGCACTAAGGTTAGGATTTCGAATGAACATACTGGCCACTTACATGTTAAAACTCTTTTTAACATGTAAGTGTAATAAAGGGATAATAGATCATCTTGAAATATTAAGTGACATTCAGTTTGTGTCTAAAAGCTGAATCACACTATAAGGCATCTGAGCATGATGAAAGGATATTCAGTAACACCTGTGATCCAATGTCAGAGGAACTGCTTGGTGGAGCTAATTATTTTATTTAAACATGACTTTAGTGGTTTTCAAAAAGGTTTTTTCCAAATCAGCTGATTCGGAAGTCGAGAGTTCCAGCATTCAAGTTCTAGTAAAATCTGTTATTTTTACACAAATTTGAATACTAGATCGTGGATACCTGTGTTCTTTGGTGGTTGGGTTTCAATTAACCAAACATCTCTGGAATGGTCGAACTGAGACTGTACAAGAATACACTTCATTTACACTCATACATATCATCCTCATTCATCCACTGAAGTATTATCTGAAAGGTAATTACTGGAGGCTAAACAGGAAAAAGAAAGGTTTGAGGTTAAGATTAAATCACTCAGGGTAGACAATACAGTTGTAGTAGATAAGCATAGATTTAAAGAATTTTCTTAATCAGAAAGGAATTGAACTTGAGACTACTGCACCTTAAACAGTTTAACAGTTATCTGCTGTTCAACAAAATGGCAGATAACAAGATATGTATGCAGTAGTTGAAAGAGCTTGCTCAGTGATATTGTAACAAGATCGGTATAACAGATTCCTACCAATTATTATGAAAGTAATAATTCATATAATTGGAGGAATCCAGAAATAAATAAAAAGCAGAACCTTTTTTGTAAAGAATATGTCTGTTTTATAATTGTCTTTTGTTAGACTCCTTGCTAACACATAATAAACACCTGTTGTACAGTGAGAAGAGACTAGGTTTGGAATTTATGGGAACAAAAGCCTCGATCAACTGTTCTCACATTTTGACTTCGGTCTGGTCTGGCAGGTAAAGAGGCTAGCAGTATAAATAGCTCTGGAAGACCAGCTAAAAATCAGTTCTGTTCTGCGAGACATTGCTATGTCAGTCCGTGAGGCGAGGCTGAGAGTTGTATGGGTTCAGCGGATTTCTGTGAACCAGTCCAGCAAGACATTACTGCAATGGTCCAGTGAGGAGGGTCACAGGTGTAAGTCTGCGAGATGAGAGTACAAGACATCAATCCAGGGAGGAGAGTCCTGAATCCAGTTCAATACGAGTAAGGTGATGCCGTGAGTAAATCCAAGTATACAAGAAATACTTCGGTGAGTTGCAGTAAAACTATAAGTGTATAAGTGAAAGATATAATGCAATAAACTTCATACATAAAATGTTAGGGTAGATAGCAAAGGTATTTGCAAGTGAACACTATATGATTGTTTGTTAATACAAGACTAGTGGTTAAAAAGGGTTAAGACTGGTGGTTTCTTTTGTTAATAGGTCCGAACCCTAGTTTTCTATTTATCTACTTGGAGTAAATTCTGAATGATTATATATTTTGAACTCTGTCTTATGTGTAATCTGTATTTATTGTTTACTATTGACATTTTATCACTATTTGATAAGTAATATTTTGATTGTTATTCTTTGTTGATTATGCTCTGTTTTTATGTCATATTTACTGTTTTGATTATGTTATCTATTATGTCATGTACCACATTACGTATTAATTGTTTGATTTCTTATTATTGACATGTAATATTATTATTGTTTACTACTATTATTCTGATTATTATTGAGGTTGTCATTACTATATTAATATTTGTGTTTATTAATTGTCACTTATTATTATTATTATTATTATCATTATTGTTATTAATTTGTATAGTTGTAATTATGAACATTTTAAACCAATAAAATGTAATTATATAAATATTCTAGATTGTCAACGTATTTAAAACAAGTTCCACTATCTCTGTGGGAGGAAGCTGTAAAAACAGCTGTTTACATATTAAATAGAACAGCAACTGTTCAAGCTCCTGACTCTACTCTGTGGACACTAAAAAAATTTTTCTTGTATATTTAAAGGTTCTGACTCTGAAGCATATATGCATGTTCCTGATCAACTGCAAAAAAATTACAGTCAAAAAGTTGATTTTTGTTGGACACAGAAAGAAATAACAACGAATATCTGAAAACACATAGCAAAAAACAACAGCATTTCAAGAAAGTGAATATTTTCTTCAACCAAGAGATACCATTCATTGCCTAAAATGCTATAAAATAAACTACTCAGAGCTCAGAGTTGTGAACCTTTAAATTCCTTTAACGCTTCAAGAGCTATGAGCTTCACTCAGTTTGAACAGTGGAAGGTGCCATTTAAAAGAAATAAAATCACTTGAAAAGAACAACACATAGGAAAAAGTGCAGTTACTCAAAGACAAGAAAGAAACGGTACATCATCTGCGGTACATATTTTCATTGGTTCCAGAGTTATAACCAAATAAAATTTTAATTCATGAAATATTTGGATCTTTCAAGGGAAGGCACATCGATTCGAATCAGACTTCATCTCCTTTTTTTAAATTTATTTAAACATATATATTTTTTTAAATTTAAATAATTGCTTTATTAATAATTATTAACCTGTAATTGTAAATAAAATTTACAATAAATAATTATTCAATAATAAAAAAATGAAAAAAATATAAGAAGTTATTACCGAAATAAAATTTTATGTACTTTTAAAAATGTGTAGATGTAATTTAACAGGCATTATTACATATGCATATATGTAATAGATTTGGTGAAACAACTGATTATTTAATAATATTAATTGAAAATTAAAATTTAGAATCGTATTATTTTTGGATTTTCTAGTTTAATTTTTTTTAATTATTCTGGAATTTCTGTTTAATTTTATCTACATTAAAGTTAACTGACTAAAAAAAAATAGACCCTCACAAGAACATATACATACAATACATCTTATAGCAATATACACTGAGGAATAATGCCCGATCATGAATAAATTGCAGAAAATTCTTATTTTTTAGTTCATTACTCCTGTTGAATTAATAATTGTACAAATATCTGATGTTAATAAAAACTAATATTTCAGAAAATGTGTTTATTACACAACTTTATTAAAGAATTGTAGATCTCACTTTCAAATGAAATAAGTTTAAATGAAGTACAACAAAAAATGTGTATAAGTAATTTAATAGGCATACAAGGAAGTCATGTGGTGTTCACATCAGATTTTTATTACTTCTCTAGAGAAGATCATCCATGAAAATTTCCAAAATCAGTAAAAATATAATCTTTTTTTATTTTATTTGAAGAAGTAAATATAATATATTTTTGCAATTCTTTAAAAACATACCAATTAACAAATTAAAATATGTAATAACATAAAAATCTTAAAATTACTATTTGTAAATGGAAATTTTAATTACTTACATCTGCAAAATATCTACTCCATATATCTCTTATTTGTGGACCTCCACCTAGATCATATATTATAACTGTATATCCCCTATGAGAGAGCTTCATAACATTAAAACCAACAGTAGGTATCACATTCTCTACTGGTTCTGAAAAAATGTACATTAAGATATTGGAAATACATCTTATAGCAATATTATTTTATTTTA
Organism: Lycorma delicatula; assembly: GCF_047948215.1. Lineage (NCBI taxonomy): Eukaryota > Metazoa > Arthropoda > Insecta > Hemiptera > Fulgoridae > Lycorma > Lycorma delicatula. Next base: position 115,233,620 of record NC_134457.1, on the reverse strand, counting down.
TATTCTATTTATTGCAAAATAAATCATATTTGCTACTGGAGAATGTTAATTACATAAGATATGTTAATTAGAGAATTACAGGCATGAACAGAAATTAAAGGTTGGAAAAGTAAAGAATGGCTTGATCATCAGCTAATTTAATAGTTAAGGTTAACTAGGTGAGCATTAAATGATGTTTGCTGATATCATACAAAGTTCAGTATATATTATTAAGAACATTTAAAGGATTTATTCATTAAATGGTCAACCAATTCATGAACTTTGTTGACATTGATACAGAGGGACATAAATAAACCACTGAAAACAAGTGGTGAACACCATTTAAGTGATCATATTGTTAAATTCATCTTTTGCAGGCTCCATCCTGAATATAAATCATGTATTCAGCCTTTATTTAATGGTATCGACGAGCTACACAACAAATGACCACAACTTCTTGACACTTACCTTAACTTCTGGATAGTGATACTTCTAAAGTTGTCAAAAGACAACTTTTGAGGGAAAATTAATACTTTTTCATATTTCCAGTTCTCAACTAGTCATTCTTTAAAATATAAAGACTATTTTTAATAACATATCTTAATATGTTGAATCCATATTGTATATAGTTACCGCTGGATAATGCAATTTATTAAACATTAACAAACTACTTTAATATTCACTGATAGGAATCTTCATTTTTAGCTTACTTAAGTTCAAACAACAATCTGAATTACAGATACTTCTATCTCAAAATAAGTCATAACAATGCCTATACAAGTTAGACCATAATTTACTACAACAAAGCTTTAATACAATGAATGGTCAAAATACATGTTTATAATCTTAAATGCTAGTCAGTCCTCACTAAGCTATCATTAGTTGTTATATTAAACCTAGACAAAACAAAAAAAAAAGGTGTACAAATGCAAATTCTAGGGATGTAGCAAATTTATTATCTTCCATCAAAGGCATTCATTTTGCTTAAGTTTTAGCCAAGTAAAAATGTGTATAATGCAATTAAATAGTTATGTGTACTAATTGTGTTCTAACTCAATCAACTCACAATAAAATGATTAATCATAATGCATTATATAAAATAATAATAATAATTACATAACTCAATCAACTGTCAGCATATACACAATAAAATAAAAAACTGAAAAGCTGAGTAAATCTAAAAGAATGTTTATCAATGCTGCACTGATTGCATAACATTAGGACTACATTTAACATCTTGATTCCCCCCCGAGGGGAGAAGATCCCACCTCATAGCGTGTCCGGTCGCTACACCACCCCCTCCGTTCCTAGCCAGTAGTGCCTTTAACGGAGGACATCTTCTCACCCTCAAACTGATTGCGCACCACAGCTTTCAGTTCAGGCCCCGCAGAGATGCCACCCCGATAGTAGTTTTAGTTTTATGCCTTCAGAAAGAAGACAACGGACACCTGCAGCTACCACGTCACCCTCAGGAACTAAGCTAGAAGCCTAACCGCAGAATGAAGACCCCGCGCCTAGCCCTAACTATTAGTGAGCCAACTTACTGAATGTCTCAGATCTGAGTAACTACCACTTCAAGAAAAACTTCCCACTAAAGTTTAACACAGCGAAATTTGGTCCTAGCTCCCTTAAAGAACCCCGTTTAGTATAACTCAAAGTTCAAACTATCTGACTCCCCTTCGGTCTGCCCGGGAGAGGACACCTACTAAATCCCTTCGGCAGTCCTGCTCAGGGTGAGGAAGTGAAGGAAGCCAGCAACTATTGTCCACTCTCTACAAGTCCTCCAGTTGACTCGTAGATCCGAAACAGAGTTTACTCTCTCGACTTCCCTAGTAACTCTGGTACGCTCAGCTTCGTACCGGGGACATATGTGTGGACATGGTCCACGGTGTCATCGACCCTACAGTCCGGACAGAAGCCGGAATCGACCAACCTAAACCTAGCCAATTTATCCCTAAAGGCACCATGTTCGGAGAGGAACTGCGTCGTGTGCCGATTGGGGTATACTCAGCTAACCGCTCGCAACTCTCTAACATTGGGGAATATACCATGCGTATAACGACCTGTTGAAGAATCGTTCCACCTATCTTGCCAAGAGTCAAAATCTCACGCATACGCCCTGAAGTAAGAAGGCCTCCCTTCTTTGCAACATACCGCTGGCTACGTTCCGTAGCCGAAATATCCACAGGTTTGATGCCTGCGATCACAGTTACTGCCTCTCGCGAGACAGTCCTGTAACCGCCGACAACCGCTTATAAAAGAAGACGCTGGGCTCTTAATAGAATGTCCCTATAACATTTGTACCGCATACGATAAGCCCAGACGGGCGCAGCGTACAACATAATGGCCTCGCAAACACCTTTGTAAAGAATCCGCATGGTACGGAAATTCAACCCCCAATCGGGATGGACTACTCTACGGACGCGGAAGAAAGCATCAACTGCCTTCTTCGCCACATACTGCAGGTGCTCCTTGAAAAGAAGTCTCTCATCAAGGAGTATCTGGGTCAACACCCAGATACTTCTGAAGAGTGACATACCTAATTGAACGACAGTCCATCACAACCCGCGGGTGGCGAGTTGCAACTAGCCGGCCCTTCAAAAACATCATAGTGGTTTTCTCCGCACTGAAAACCATCTTATGCTGAAGACTCCACAATCGCAAAACCTTTCATGTCTGTGCCGCTCGAAGCTCAATCTCAGCACGCGAAACGCCCTCGACCAGCAGCAGCCCATCGTCGGCGTAAGCCACAACGCGACAGCCACCAGGCAAACGCAGTCGCATGAGAGAGTCGAACTCGATGGTCCAGACGAGTGGACCTAATACACTGCCCTGTGGACATCCTTTAGACAGGGTCTTTCCTACTTGCGAACTGCCGTCACGAAGGACAACGGTTCTTTCGCTGAAGTAACTCGAGAGAGTACTAATTTCATTCCGCGTGCAACCACGCTTCTGCAATTGAAACAAGGCAGAGGGCCACCACAAGTTATTAAATGCCCCGGATATGTCCAAGAAGACACCGAGTACATATTTGCACTCACTACCTGAAGTCAGATCCAGGACCCTAAGAATCGCGTCCTCTGTACTCTTGCCGGATCTAAAGCCATACTGGTCGTCCATCAGCATGTGATTTGAAGTCAACCTACTACTCTACCTTGCGGAGGTAGAGTACCTTTTCGAAAACCTTTCCAACAACTGGCAAGAGCGTCAGAGGACGGTAAGAACTGACGATCGGGTCCTTGTCGCCACCTTTGAATAACAGCTTCAAAATACCGCGCTTTCAGCAAGACGGGAAATACCCGGCGAATAAACACCTATTGAATACCCTAGTCAATGGGCCAAGAATGACAGGCAGAGTGCGGAGTTCCACCTTAATACCATCATATCCGGGGGCTTTGTTCCTAGCAAAGCTACAGATTACTTGGCGGACTTCCGCTTCAGTAATCTCCGAAGACACAGAGTCAGTGTTAAAATCTACAATCGCCGCTCGAACTCTCCGATGATACGAGGTCTCACCAACCTCGATATCATCGGGGAGCAGATCGTCCATCAGAAGAGATAGAACACGATCTTTCTCAACTACAACGCCGTCTTGGGTTGAGAGAGCCGACAGAAGATTGTCCTTTTTCCGCTTGTGACCAAGTACTCGATAAACAACACTCCAAGGGTCTTTATTCCCCTGCTCTTGAACAAAAGAGCGCCAGGAATCTCGCTTCGAAATCCTAATACTATGAAAATTCTCGTTCCTTTTCTGACGATACTCCGCAAACAGGACCTCGCGCCGGTCAGGATCACGCGCACATTGTGCGGCTCTCCTGAGTCGGCCCACGGCCTGCTTTATCGCAGTCAAGTCCCGAGCCCACCAACCAGCTACTCTCTCTCGACCCGTGCTCCGGGGGATTGAGAGTTCTTCTGCGGCTTCAACCACCGCAGAAGAGAAATTCTCTGCCATGTTATCAACACAACAGGGGCAATGTGTTTATGTTGTTTTCGTGTGTGAAGTAACTTGTCTACAAGTTTTTTATCATTTTATTTCTATTCATTTTATGTTTCATCAAATAGCAATGGGTAAAAGAAAATGTATGTTTAATGTTAAACTGCAACAGGAATACAAAGAAGCTACATTTTCATACCACACTGCTAGATACGAACTCAGTTTCAAAACATCAGACTGCACATCTAAACTGGTTAAAAAGTTATATGACCCAAAATTTTCATCTGCTAGAACCAAAACCGAGGCAATTACTATTAGTATTATTTCACCATTTATATTTGAAAATGTGTTGCGTTCTTTGGAAAACATTAATTATGTAACACTAATGAGGCATAGCTCAAACAGAAGTGAAGTAATACTTGTTAGTAAGATAACTTGTAAGATATTTCAGTCTGGCGGAGGGAATTCAAGTTAACTTTTAATTTCAATGAAGTGTCAGGTGAAATTGGTCAAATTTTGACTCTGTATCTTTTGCAGTGTGTGAAAAATACAAACTTGAAGAAAAGTTGGTTTGTTATACTGATGAAAACAGTAACAGTCATTTTGGTGGTGTGAAGAGAAAAGGGAATTAAAATGTATTAAGAAAATTCAAAGTGATTTAGATAGACCTATTTTAGGAATTGGTTGTTCAGCCCACATTGTACACAATTCAGTAAAAACAGCATGTGATTCTCTACCCCTAGACATAGAAGTTATTGTTACAAAAATTTATATTTTCACATACATACAGTAAGATAACAAAGTAAAGATAAAAAGTTCTGCAAATCTGTGGAAACAGATTACAAAAAATTATTGTCTCATAGCAGCACAAAGTTCCTTAGTTTGTTACCGCAATAGAAAGAATTCTTTCCATTTTTGATGGCCTAAAATCATACTTCTTATCTTGTGACAAATGCCGATAATTATTATTTTACTTTTTTGAAAATCTAGAAAGTGAACTATTTTTGAAATTTGTATGTGGTGCTCTACAGTTATTTAATAATGTAGTTCTGAAATTGGAAGCAAATTCTATCACAGCAACAGAAGCATTTCAGACATATTCTGAATTAATTTGTCAACTTCAGGAAAGAAAAACCCAAAAATTTATACCATCTTCTGTCAAAGAATTGCTATGTACTCTAAAAGAAAATAAAGACGTTCAGGAACAAAAATTCTTCTGATGTTTAGACAAGTTGTGGAGAACCAGTTTTGATAAAGTTATTAAGTTTTAGTGGATAAATTTACAAACTGAAATTGCCTGGTCTGATTTCAAAGAGAGTGCAAAATTTGTTAATGAAATTGTAAAAGATTCCATAAATACTGTTGACCTATTTTGATTTTTTTTTACATTGTTGAACCAGGTAATTCAAAATCAAAGGGTAGGTTGTGGTTCATGTTCTGAAAAAGTACCAGATACTATTGAAGAGAAGTGGAAAGCAATTTTTAAAGTGTTTCAAAAGATTGATATTTCATGTTGCAATATTTTAAAATAGATCAGTTTGTGATGTCTTTGTGTGGGACATCTGCTTCAGTTGAGAGAGTTTTTTCAATTATGGGGAACATTTGGTCTGCAGAAAGTAGACTTTCAGTATCTACTGTTAAACATCTGCTAAATGTTAAAATTAATTCACAACTTTCTTGTTGTGAATTTTATGATGTAATTAAAACAAACCATTTCTGAAAAAACATGTCATGTCTCGTGAAAAAAAACCTGAATAAATAAAATTTAATGTTTCAGTAAACTGTTAAGACTTTTAAGTAATTTAAAAAATATGTCCTGGGTTGGACCCAAAAAATATGGTAAGCCTAATTATTGTTAAAAGTTTTGTGACTTGTTTGGAGAGTCCAGAATAACACTACAGCTGCTACTATGTAGTGTAAATGGCTGATAAACTACTGTCAGGGATTCTATTATTACATATGTGAAGTGGTAGCCCTAGTAATTAAGATTTTTTTAATCCTGGTGGTAAATAGAAAAACATTTTGTACAGCCTTTGCTTTAAAATCAAACTAAAGTCAACACTAAAATCAAAGTCAGAAAAAAATTATAAAAAATCCTTATGGCTCTTTTGTTCAGATTGATTATATTTAAGAGATGAAGCCCTACTAATCAATTTCAGTACAAAATATTTTAAGCATTTTTCTATTATATTCATCGTTTTAAACAAAAACATCATCACTACTATTCTGGCACTTTTCTCTGATAATGAAATATAGTAATACTTTTTTTTAATGGTTTCCTCTCAAACCCTTACAAACATCTGATTCCTTCCACACCTTGGTAAGGTTGGAATTGTGATGAATTATCTTTTCAGCAAAACAGTAAAGAATGCTTTAAACATGGCGATATTAAGTATTAAAAAATTATTAATGAAAATATCAAAATGGTAGTTTAGAAAACTGTGATTAATATTTCTGTTTAGTTGATAAAATAATCATTATCAAAATCTCTATAAAAAATATTTTTTTTTAATCTCTTTTAATACATCATGTTGCCACAGATTTTATTATTGTTCTCAACTCATCTCTACAGAAGTGTTTTAAATAGGGTTCTTGACATAAGAAAAGTTTGCAGTTATTAAGACATCACAAAGTCAAATTTAAGAAATCTTTAATTATCCAAGTTATCTATTCCAGTTTTCTTTTTTTTTTTGTTTTTTACAGCATTTTATGACCAGATTACCAAAATTAACAATTTACTATAAAAAAGGACCCTGAGTGGTCACTTACTTCAATCTAACATGCAATATTAGTGGACCTATTATATAAGAGAAAATGTATTTATAACAACTTGTAACAAAAATAATTAAATATAGTATAATAATAATTGAAACAGTTTGAGTACAAAATTAGTACTCTCATTCATGACACCATGGTTTCTGAAATTATCACATTATTAAAACAAAGAATATTTTAATTTTCAAAAAAATTGTATACAATCATTGATTAAAAGGTAATAAAAAAAAACCCAGAAAAATACTTTTATGTAACACTTTAGTAGCTATAAAAACACTTTTGCTTACTTAAAATATTTTGGATTTACTTTTATTTTTTTCATAATTTCCTTTTATTCCAATAAAACTAATAAAAATAAATTTAAAAAATGCATTAATTTTTAAATATTTTGCTGCATTACGTACGTACCGTTACATAAACTATTAGCTGTACTCGACTTGCCAGCGTTATCTAAACCAACCATCAGAAGTACAATTTTCCTGAAAAGAAAACAACATATAAGTGACTAGGACATACTGAAAATAATCACACAAAAATTCAAATACAACCGTTCGAAGTAAACATGAGAAAAACGATTCTTACTTCTGTCTTAATCTAGATGAATATTTTCTTATAAGACCAAACGCCCGGCAACAATTCCCCATTTCTATTAAAACTTATACCTAACCCATATTTAAAACATACACAGATTTAAAGTATTATGCACTTCGACATTATCCTTGTAAAGGAACGGTACACAAACACCGTCCAGGTTAAAATAAACAAATCATAAACATTTCCAAAGCCTTCTGAATTAATAAACAATAAACGGTACACACATGCCGGTTAAAACAAGTGAACTCAGCGGGATAACTAAAGATTGAATTCGTTAATTAATGACTAAAAATTATAAATTAATGTTTTTTAACATTTAAACAGTTTAGATTTTTTTTATAGTTCTTGAGACTTTCCCAGACTTACCTTTTTTTTGTACAGAGCACAAATTTACGTATCGTGATAAAAAAGAAGGTTTTAAACTTACAGTAATTCCGGTCTTATTTTTATTTAGTTATTGAAAACATACTTCTTTTTTATACCTTTTTCTTTTTTCAAATTAGTAACCTTTAAAAAAACATTAATTTATAATTTTTAAAGTTCACTTCTTTCGAGTCATAGGCTATGCTTGTGGAAATTATTTCTTCCCTCCCGGTATGACAAACCAAAAAGTTCCATTCTCTTTGAGGTAATAAGATAATTAATATACAAACAAAAATAAAGTATAATTGTGAGAAAATCATTTATCGCACATTCACAAAACTTTTTTATCTGATTCAACGAGACTAGAAACATTCAATGACTAGTCGTGGAAACTCATTTAGACCAATCTGAACTTCTAGCCTTCTCATTGTGCCGTTCAATTTTTTTTGTCTTCAGTCATTTGACTGGTTTGATGCAGCTCTACAAGATTCCCTATATAGTAGCAGTCATTCCATTTTGGTATACTTGCAACATTCCTAACAATTTGTTTTAAATTTTCCAAATGTTATCTGCTTGCACAATTTTTCCCATCTACCTGTCCCTCCAATATCACAGCCAGGATGCCTTACGATATGGCCTAAAAGTCTGTCCCTTCTTTTAGCTGTATTTATCTAAATGCTTCTTTTTTTCATAAATTTGGCGCAACATCTCTTTATTTGTCACTTTATCCACCAATCTAATTTATAACATTCTTCTATAGCACCACATTTCAAAAGCTTCTAATCTTTTCTTCTCAGGTACTCTGATTGTCCAAGTTTCATTTCCTTATAAAGTTATGCTCCAAAAATTTACTTTCAAAAATGTTTAAATTAATTTCTGATGTAAGCAAATTATATTTCTGAATGAAATCTTATTTTGCCTGTGCTATTCAGCATTTTATATTGCTTCTGCTTTATTAATACTACTTCCCAAATAACAAAATTCTTCTACCTCCTTAGTCTTTTCTCGTCCTACATTTATATTCAGTCGTTGTCCATCTACTTTATTTCTAGTACATTACATTACTTTCGTTTTGTTCTTGTTTGTTTTAATGTGGTAGTTCTTGCATAGGACTTCATTGTTTCTTCTAAATCTTTTTTACTTTCAGGTAGGATTACTATATCATCAGCAAATCATAGCATCTTTATCTTTCCACTGCACTGTAACTTCGAATCAACACTGTTTAAAATCATTAACTTTGCTAATTCTATGTAAAGATTAAAAAGTAATGGGAATAGGGAACATCCTTGTCACCCTTTTATATTATGACTTCTTTCTTTTGCTCTTCAATTATTGCTGTTTGGTTCCTGTAAATGTTAGCAATTGTTCTTCTATCTCTATACTTGAATCCTACATTTTTTAAATTCTGAACATTTTATTCCAGTCTACAATTATCAAATGTCTTTTCTAAGTCTATAAATGCCATGCATGTTGGTTTGTTTTTCTTTAATCTTCCTTCTACTATTAATCTGACGCCTAAAATTGCTTCCCTTGTCCCTATACTTTTCCTGAAACCAAATTGGTCTTCTCCTAACACTTCTTCCATTCAATTCTTCTGTACAGAAGTCCAGTTAAGATTTTTGATGCATGACTAGTTAAGCTAATTGTTCTGTATTCTTCACATTTATCTGCTCCTGCTTTCTTTGGTATCATGACTATAACACTCTCTTTGAAGTCTGACGGAACTTCCCCTTTTCCATAAATATTACACACCAGTGTGTATAATCTATCAATCGCTTCCTCACCTGCACTGCACAGTAATTCTACAGGTATCCTATGTATGTATGAAAGAGCCTTTCACCCATTCAAATCCTAAAATACTCTATGAACTCCAGATCTCTATAACACCAGTTTATAATTCATTTCCTCTGTATAACCCTTCAATATATTCTACCCAACTATCAACCATTTCTTTCATAATATAAATCACTATACCATCTTTATTTAACACATTATTAAGAGTCTAACTTATATACCACAAAATTCTCCTTAACTCTCCTGTATGCTTCATCTATTTTACCAATGATCATTTCTCTTTCCACTTTTCTTTAATCCACTCTTCCTTTGCTAATTTGAACTTCGTGTTTATAGTATTTCTTAACTGTCGATAGGTCCTTTTACCTTCTTCATCATTAGCATTCTTATACTTTTTATGTTCATCCATCAGCTACAATAATATATTCTCTGATATCCAAGGTTTTCTATCAGTTCTCTTTGTTCTGTAAAGTTTACTTATGATGATTTCTGATTTAAGAATTTCCTTTTTAACATTCTCCCATTCTTCTACCTTATATTTTTACTCAGACCTCTGCAATGCCCTCCTCAAAATTCTTCTTTACCTCCTCTTCCTTAAGTTTCTCTAAATTCCACTAATTCCTCTGACACCTTTTCTTTAGGTTTTTAAACACCAATCTAAATTTCATTATCATTAAATTAGGTTGCTATCAATGTCTGCTACTAGATATACTTTGCAGTCGACGAGTTGATTTCTAAATCTTTGCTTAACCATGATATAATCTATCTGATACCTTGCAGTATTACCGGGTTTTTTCCACGTGTATATTCTTTTTTTTTAAACTGGGTGTTGGCAATTACTAAATTATACTTTCTGCAAAACTCAATAAGTCGGTCGGTCCCCTCTTTCATTTCTTTTGCCCAGCCCGTATTCACCCACAATATTTCCTTCCTTGCCTTTTCCGATGCTTGCATTCCAATGTCCAACTATTATTAAATTTTCATCTCCTTTTATGTGTTTAATTGCTTCATCAATTTCTTTGTATACACACTCTACCTCATCATCATCATGGGTACTTGTATGCATATAGACATTAACAATCGTTAACAGCTATGGTTTTGATTTCATCCTGATTACAATGATTCTATTGCTATACTTTTTGAAATGCTCTATTCTCTTCCCTACCTTCATGTTCATTACAAAACCTACTCCTGCTTGCCCTTTATTTGATACTGAGTTAATTATTATTCTAAAATCACCTACCAAGTCATTTTCCTCTTCCCACCATTCATAATTGCTGAAAGTGACATTACATGATAAAATTAAAAAATTGAATAAAAATTAAAACAAACAAGCCCAATGAATCTAAAACCCTTTTGTTTTAGTTTTTTATAGAATGCTTAAATAACAACTTTGCTTAAAAGTCAACTTTTTAAGTATTTGTTAAATACTCAATACATGGATAGTGCTCGCTTCGAAAGTTACCTCTCTTTCTTATTCATTGTTAACGGAAATCTTAATGCAATAACATTTTCTATTTAATAATTAATAACTCTAGAAAAATTAATTGAATTTTGATAAATGATATAACAAAATAAAATTTGATTTTTTTTTTTTTTTTAATTTCATTGGCTGAAACCATGTAGGGACAGTATCTTTCACAAAATGTGATTTAGTCAAGAGATTGAAAATATTACATGAAAAATTAAACTACGTATGACATGTTCTCAAAGCTTTATTGCTCACTCAAACATTATCCTTAAATTTTAATAAGAACTCTGATAAAAAATTACTGGATCAGCTCAGTGGTTTTTTTTTATTAACATCGGTATAAAAGTTAATAGCATAAAATTTAAACATAGTATCAGTTGTTCCCACAACAACGAAAAATAACTAAAAAGATCTTCTACAATCAACCCAACCAGTTAAAAATAAGTTGCTTATCTTTTTATAATAATTATTCTACTTCTCTTCAGTGGTTTTGAAGATTACACTGTTTTTAACTTCGCTTTTCTGTAAATGGTCTGAAAACCATCTTTAGTAGTTAATCAATAGTATCTGATTTGTACTGTTACTTGTTTTTTTTTTTTTTTTTTTTTTTTTTTTATCAAATTAAGAATGTTTTAAATTTAAAAATCTTCATGTGAATTGAAATCATGAATTTTACGGGTTACCTATGATTAATTACATAAGTATAAACAAGACAAACTCTTCTCATCTTGTCAAAAGTTACGAATTAGCTTCTGGCTCTAAAATGATCATGGCCAACTCAAATCATGAAGAAGGAACCAAATAGAAAGAAAAAAATTTCTGCAAACACAGTTCTACTCAATTGGTAAACGAATCCTTTCATTCTGCTCAAGTAATGAATTTTTACTCATACTATTACAATGTTGTACTGAGTAATATTCATGTTAATCAAAATATGACATACAATTATTCATATTGTATTGTATTAAGATTGAATATTTAAATGTTTTTTGACATATATTTCATTATAATTCTAACATTTACTTTTGAAAAAAAAAAGAAGATTCTTAACAGTTATTTATTCTACAAATTCCTCAAAACCATACAGTGCAGAAAATCTTCAACCTTCTCTTCTCATTCAGTATTCAGTGGTCAATATGTGCCTGTCTCTTATCAACAATACATCAAGGTCGAACAATGTTTCAATGGAAGACCTATAATTATTGATCATTATAATGAAATCAAATATACAGTTGACTGTTTTGATGAAATCTGCATATTCTATCCTATGATAAATATGCATATGCATGATGTTTTGAATATATTAAGAACACCAGTAAATTACTAGGAAGGAATCTACGTATGTGTTAAGCAGACAACTTATAACACCTCTGCAACTTGCCAACGATTTCTGAGAAGTACATTCCTTACAGTTCTAAAACAAGAAGAAAATTACCCTTTGGGTTTAAAGTTAATAAAAAAATTCAATGTCAGATTTGTCCAATTATAAAAATAATGATCATGAATTACTGCATTTTACAATATGCCTTTCTCCATGGAATATTAAGGAGAAATTTACAAAAACTGCACTAGTAATAATGTGCTCAGAAATTGATTTCACTGAAATTACAAATATTAAATGAGATTTCACTTTTGTAATACAAATTGCTGTATTTAAGCTATTTACCAGGCAGGAATCTAGGACAATTAATTATAAATTTAAAGACTTTTTTTATGAGACAACATATTCAAAGCTAAGATATTTAAATTATGGTAGGTAGATTTTCATTGTGATATCCTAGAACAGGGTAGTTTCATCAGCAGCATTAATTTCCTTACCTAACCATCTGTATTAATCATATTTTCACTGACTTAAAAAGTTGTTAAGTAAAATTAGATTACTGGTAATAAAGAGTGAGTAGTTTACCATTCTTTCCATTTGCTTGCATTAAGCGCCTATACAAACAGATGTTTGTATAGTCTTTATATTAAAGTTTGTAAAGATATTTGTATTAAAGTCTTTAACCAGACTTTAATAATGGGATTACTACAACTCCACTCCACTTTCCTATACATACTTACTACAGGAAAGGGACACTACTCATACATTTTGTAGTCTAAATATAAAGAATGGTTTAATGCATAATTTTACAGATAAAAAAATGTGCTTCACAAATTCGTAGTCAAAATGACTATTTATTGACAATACAAACAGTAAAGTAAAATATAAAATAAGAAAAAAATATATAACAAAAATTATAGAGAAATAAAGTAAAATGAGCAATTAAATATTTAATCTTCCTCACTGTACAATATAATTACTGCTTATTATAGTCACTTCTACATTTAATATTTAATTTTCACATTAATGTTTACACAATTTCATTTTTCTTATACTATCATCTAATCTTTAAAATACAAATAAGATTTAAAAATAGAAAAACAATACATAAAATAATTTTCAAAAACAATCTATAAATTTTTTCTAAGATGTTATCAGTGCATTTTAAGATGTTTTTCAATGCATTAACAATTGTACCAACAAAAAAAAAAGAAATTTAATACAGAAATTGAGTACATGATTTATCATAGGAAAATAGTCTCAAAATGTGAACATAAAAATCATTTTGAAGGATGAAATAGTCACTCAGTGTTTGGAGATAATAATTGTACTGAAAAACATGGCTAAAAGGCATTAAAAAACTTATACAATTTTGTTATTTCCTATTTGGAATAACAATGTGCAGACTTGTTTTAAGGTCCACATTCTTGCTGTTATCAGTCAACTAATGAAACTCATAAGCAGAATAATTATCAGTTTTTATTAAAAAATTCTTTTAGCTTAGTTATAGAACAAACTATAATGTAATAAGATTTAATTCAAATTTAAATAATGGTGTCAAGGGTACAAAATTCTGATGTATAATCTATTACTAAAATAAAATGACAAGAAAAAAGACTTCTGAGAATAATGTAGGCTAAGAAAAATTACAAAAGTGCAATAATTATCAACTAAATCATAAACTTTTATGTATCAAGTATGTAATGAAGTAGCATAACCAATGGTTAAGCACACCAGTACCACTGTAAACTGAAAGCGTATAATTAAGAAGTCAGAGAAAAATAACCCACAACTAGTCTGATTCTAAGAGTTATATTGATTAACTCTGATCAATTTAATTAATATGAAAGATTTATAGCAATAAAGTAGCATAACCAAAACAAAATTATTTCTTAGTGTCATCAGCTGATACTGTATATTTCTTAAAGGCATCCATGTTCACGAAAACAATTATATCATATCAAAATTAAAAGAAATAAGTCAGGATGTAAGTGTGACTGACTGAAAACTGATAAGACACACCTAAGAGAATGAACTAGAGAATATTCTTTACCTGCTACAGATGCTGAGTTCAATTTTTTTAGTGAAAAATAATAACTGTTTTTGTTAAAAAAGAAGAAACTTCAGAGGAAGAATGTGTGATTTTAGCCTGAAAAAATAACATTATAGGGAGGAAGATGAAATGTATCACAAAGTATGAAAAAACTCAAGAAGTCAAACTGATGGAAGATAAAAGTACTGGAATATATTTGCCAGATAGTTACAAAAAGGGAAAAAACTTAAGGACATAACAAATAACAGATTTCAAAAAATAAAAATTGGTAAATCACAAAGTGAAAAAGTAAATAAAATGCAAAACATTAAATTTATGAATAAGTTCTTTGTTATTGTGATAAAGAGCTTGCAGTTTTAGTCTTAAGTCAGTACTTTTTATTGCACTTGCAACATATCTATAAACTTCAAATTTTTTATGGTAGACTCTGTACCTTGAATTCTTTGGTTGAAAAAATCGTGCAACAAATGACTTCCTTTTATATCTCAATAAATGTTCATTGATTTTTATTTTTTCAAGACTGTAAGCAGGCTACATTACTATAACTTTTTATTTTATCATCTGAATGACGCTTAAGTATGTAAATTACAGAGGCTTTTTACTGAATTTAAAATATCAAAAATGATCAGTTCATGAAAATAATTAACATTTATATAAGTTTACTTCCTCCTGATGATTAAGCTTATGTTTCAAATTGGATTTCAGTTATTACAATTTAGAATGTATGTAGAATGGTTCATATAAAAGTAAACATTTAATAACTTACACAGTATAAAAATTAAATTCATGTATTATATTATTTACTGCAGAAATTGAGATTCAATGCAAGAATATAGAGTATATATAGAGTCTTTCTAAGTATCAGCTAATAAAAAAAAAAGTTAAAAATAAAATAACAGCAAATTATTGAGGGGAAATATTTTTAAATGTATGGAACTGGATTCCTTTATCAAAGGAAAATCTAAGAATGACCAAAGAAGAAAGACACCTGAAAGTAGTTGAAGAAAGCAAAATTTAAAAGAAGATTATCAAAATATATATAAAATAGAAGATATTACAGTGATAGTGACCATACAATTACTATTACAGTGAAACGATTTATAGCAATAAAGTAGCATAACCAAAACAAAATTATTTCTTAGTGTCATCAGCTGATACTAAAAAGAAAATACTAGAATGATTAGATTTTTGTACTGGATTTTTATTCTTTATTTTCATTTATCTACTGCTGTGCTAATTATGAACAAATTATTTATAATTAGACTGGTGTTACCTGAATCTGTAGATGTAACAAGTGCATAAAGATTATAAAAATATATTAAACATCTTAAAATACCAATTTAAAAACAAATAAATATAATAATAAATAATTATTACAGATAAAGTTTTAACTGCAATAAAAATAGGAAATGTAGACTAAACAAAATAAATCTTATTGCTAAAAATAAAAATTAATAGAATCCCACTAAAAAATTAAAATAGATTCATTTTGTAAAATAATTAAGCTTCTATCACAAGTAAGCTAATAGGAACAATTCCATAAAAAGCAAACAAGGCTTACAAAAATTAAAATTGTTCAATTGATAATAAAATTATTTTTCAAAACCTTGTATTGGCTTACAAGACACAAAAATAATTTAATATTTAAAATAATATACAGAAAAAAGTATGACGTTAAACTTTTACATATACATATTTACATCTCAATCGTTATTATGTTTTAAAATATTTATATTTTGTAGATTACATTACACATAGTTAAATATAACATGCATAAGTTATACTTATTCCAGTGTTAATTATGCTCTAAAACTTACACTAAATTTTCATGTCTTTTATACTTTATAAACTTTCTATAGGAATGTTTTAAACTAACAACTGACAGTTTTCTCATAAATAAGTAAATACATCACCTCTCAATTTTAAAGCATAATTTATTTTCCTAATGTGTACATTGCAATCTGTTCAGCTAGTGAACAATAAGGAACTCCCCAAGGCTCAATGAGATGAGGATAATATGCATGACATGTAAATGAAATGTAGTTTTATAGAGACTCAGGCCAACCATTCCTGAGACTTGTGTTAAACCTCAACCACCAAAGTATATTTGGTATTCACTGTATAATATTCAATCCGGCATATTAAACAAGGGATTGTCAAGGAATAATTTTATCTTAAAATAAATAGTAAATTAAAGATAAGAAATTTGTATAAAAATGTCTTATTTTTAATTTACTTTATATTTAGTACAGTATGTTATGTAAATATGTATAAAACGATGAAGTTGATTTGGAATTTAAAATTTGCTACAGGATTACTTCTGTAGGAACTTAATCATCATGTATTATATGATAACCTTCCTATTAAAAAAAAAGTTTGATTCAACATGGAGGAACCAAGATGTGGACAAAACTCAAACAGACCATAAAGTAGTAATTTTGTAAATATTTAGATCTGCACTTGTTTCTTTAACTCCTAGTACCCCTTAGTTTTGAAATATAAAACTGCTTATATTTCAAAACTAACTTTTACTAGGATTAAACCTCAGAACCTTCGACTTCAAAAATCAGCTTTAAAAAGCTATGTATTTATTAAAATTCTAAATCTGAATTTTAAGAATTTTTATTTAAAATTCATTAATTTAAAAATACAACTAACAATTATTAATTACACGGATAATGGAATATATTATTATATTCATTATTATTTTATATATATTATTTTCTTTATTCATAAATCTAATAAAATATAACAGCTACAAGGAACCATGCAAATTTAGAAAAAAAAGGAAGGAATCCGGCTAAAGGAAATAACAGTTTTATACATGGGGTTTGAATCCTTTTCAAGTACGCTACAAATTTTCGATACCATATTCTCATGCACATGCTTCCAGCTAATGGAGCTTGTTAATGTTAATAAGGATATGATATGAAATAAATGAAAAATTCTGACCTGGAATTGAACCCAAGCCTTTGGTAAATAAATCTTTCTTATTTACTGAATAAGCAACAGAGGAGGCAAAAAAACTTATTTTGTAATCCTTTTAATAATAAAATACTTGTTTCTTGGGCAACTTAATAGATATGTTCATGAAAGAAGAAAAAATGTAAAAACAACACTTACTGGTCAAATTCTTTATATAGAATTTAACATTCATGTCTGTAAATTGCAGTATAGATTATATTTACACATATTAAAATTATTAAATTCAATGGTAACCATAAAATATATTTCTTTTTAAAAGCATAAATATTAGTTACAAAAACAGTCGTTTTTCATTTTTTTAAATGTAATGATTTCTACAATATCAGAGTTATCAGAAACAGTATAATACTGAACTGAAAGGTCATTTATAATGAACTTTTACAAGTTACAAAAAGTTGAATACGTACAAACAAATTAAAAGATTTTTACATTTTCTTTTTTATGAGTTTAAAGCTTTATTAATGTGGTTACATAATGGCATTAAAAAATCTGAGGGTGGATTATTCCTAACTCAAAATGTTTTTTATAATTATTTTTCATCAATCAGATTTTTAAAAAAAATAACCATACAATCAAGAATTTTTTTTTTGTGTAATACTACTGGTTTGTTTGTGTAGACAAGCCGAGTAGAGATGAGTTTAGTTATGAAAAACATTCATAATTACAATCACAGATGAGATGACACTTGAAAATAGAAAATAACATAAATTACATTAGTGCACATAACCTACAGTATTGCTATTATAAACAGCAATTTATTACCATTAAATGTTTTCCTCTCCACAATTTCACATTCCCTGAATAGTTATAAAGGGAAAATATGGTGATCGTGTCAAAAACAGGGTGTTGGGATTTTTTTTAAACATAAACCTTTATAAATACTACCACCACTATGACTCAGAATCAGTGAGGAAATTATAAAAATATATGTTTATATTTCAAATAATTTACTTAAAATACTGGGACACAAAATTATGACATGAGATAAAAAGAATAATAAAGTAAATATATGGCAAATTAAAGGTGGCAGTGGTATTGTTAATAAGTACCAATTTTTCTTTTAAACTTATTGAAAAATATGCATGATATAAAAGTATCTAACTTCTTTTTTTTTTGACAAGTAATTTAATGAAAGCAGTAAAACTTGGTAAAACACAGCACTAGTACATAATATACATGGGTGTTTTTTTTTATAACCTCATATAGCAACAATTTTTTTTTCTGTGCAACAATTGATGTAAGGTTTATTTTGCATTTTTCTTAACAAAAAGATGATCAAGTCAAGGTCATATTAAGTACTAGACAAAAGAGAATTAAGAATAAAAAAACAAATCACAATGTGTAAATACTAAACTAGCAATGCTAATAACTGGATTTCTTTGTATTACTACAATGTACAAGTATCTTATCCTAAAAGTTTATCTTAAAGCTATAATGAAGTAGTAATACTTAATATGGATATAACTTATGTATGATTATTTTACATATTATACAAAAATAATGATCACATGCCTTTTTAGAATATAAAACAGTAATAACAATATAAAGCCATGATTTTCTGTATTATTACAGTAAAAATAAGTATTATTATAATTAGATATTATGTTATTTACATAACTGTAAATCAAATCTGTGATTCTATTAGTTATAAACAGATTAAAAATTATAACTACATAACATTTTACTTTTGCTTAATATGTAACCCCCTGCATAGACTTAAGATTTAAAAGTGTTAGTAACAACTAATGAACACATTATAACCACTGCAGATATTGAAAAAACACATTATTAAGGCACAATCTCATTTCTTCAATTTCACTTTTAAAAACTTTGTTATTATACAAATATTAGAATAGTAAGACACAGGTTAACTGAGGCAGCACAATTTAATAAATTTATTTATGTTAATAAACTAAGCAAAAAAAAAAAAAATAATAATGCATCAAATTACCCAATAACTAATAACATAAAAGCAAAGAGAACAAAAATGTGGCATTGTAAAATTTAAAATCAGAATACTAATGTTTTGGAGAAAAGTTCAAAGTGTAGTTAATGGTTATTAAGCAATTTAAAAAATATAATTACCTGAGAAATGAAGTGTCTGTGGATGGAGTCACAGTTGTTTTTAACTTGCACAGGCATCAAAGAGTGCATGGAGCCATTACAAATATTGAGGAATGAAATCAGAAAACAACATTGCTTATGCAAGCAAGGCATAGGTACATGGTTAGACCACAAAAATAATCTACAATACCATATACTCTTAAATAACTAACAATAAAATTGAAGGATGGCCTGGAAAGAATGAAGAATCAGTGCATTTCTAAACAACTGATAAACTACCAACCATCAAGCAGAGTGGGAAGGTAAATGAAATGATGATCAGGAAATTAATGATCCCAAAAAAAAGGCTAAGCTCAAAACCACAAAGAAAAGACAGATTTTAAAATGGTGTATTTTTCAAGCAAATGATTGAAATCTTAAGTATTTAAATTGCTCATTACCAATGATTTCAGTGCTAGAGAAGGGTAGAGGGGAAATAGTTTTGAATTATCTTCTATACTACTTTTTTTCAACATAATATTTTCAGAAACACTGAAACAAACAATTTTTTTTCTAATTTATGCATTTAGAAAGTTAAGAGTCTGCCTAACCAATACCTGAAATCTGAAAACAGTGCAATAAATGTGTTGATAACATAGTTTACCGATGAAGACATGAGATCAGTTAAAAAAAAAAAAACAAATGGAAACTGTTGTAACTGATTGAAAACATAAAACTTTTATCTCAGTTTTCTATTTTTTTTTCTGTCAATATGCTATTTTATAAAAGTAAAATTCTGTTAATAAATATTTCTATAATTTGTAATTATTCTTATTCTTGAAGTACAGAATAACTACTTATCACATAAGGCAAGGTTTTTGCCATTAACAATCATGACTGCAAAGAAGTAGCTATGAAGTTGAACAAGAAAGTCATATAGAATAATTTTTAATAAGATGAAGTCAAAATTTTATAAGTATGCAATCAAATATATCTTAACCATCATGGAAAAAATTATTGTTAAGAGCTATTGTGTAACATGAATTCTTATTTCGAACAGATAGCTGTATAACTTTGTAGTGTCCTTTGACAGATTCTAGAAAAACAAAGTAAAAATGAATAAGATCAACTGGCAAGAACAACAAATAGTCTCACAGTTGAAAAATGTAGTGATACCTATTGAATTTCCGTCAGACTTCAAAAAAAGTGTTATAGTAATGATACCAAAGAAATCAGGGGCAGATAAATGTGAAGAATACAGAACAATTAGTTTAACTAGTCATGCATCAAAAATCTTAACTAGAATTCTATACAGAAGAATTGAGAGGAGAGTGGAGGAAGTGTTAGGAGAAGACCAATTTGGTTTCAGGAAAAGTATAGGGACAAGGGAAGCAATTTTAGGCCTCAGATTAATAGTAGAAGGAAGATTAAAGAAAAACAAACCAACATACTTGGCGTTTATAGACCTAGAAAAGGCATTCGATAACGTAGACTGGAATAAAATGTTCAGCATTTTAAAAAAATTAGGGTTCAAATACAGAGATAGAAGAACAATTGCTAACATGTACAGGAACCAAACAGCAACAGTAGCAATTGAAGAACATAAGAAAGAAGCCATAATAAGAAAGGGAGTCCGACAAGGATGTTCTCTATCTCCGTTACTTTTTAATCTTTACATGGAACTAGCAGTTAATGATGTTAAAGAACAATTTAGATTCGGAGTAACAGTACAAGGTGAAAAGATAAAGATGCTACGATTTGCTGATGATATAGTAATTCTAGCCGAGAATAAAAAGGATTTAGAAGAAACAATGAACGGCATAGATGAAGTCCTACGCAAGAACTATCGCATGAAAATAAACAAGAACAAAACAAAAGTAATGAAATGTAGTAGAAATAACAAAGATGGACCACTGAATGTGAAAATAGGAGGAGAAAAGATTATGGAGGTAGAAGAATTTTGTTATTTGGGAAGTAGAATTACTAAAGATGGACGAAGCAGGAGCGATATAAAATGCCGAATAGCACAAGCTAAACGAGCCTTCAGTAAGAAATATAAGTTGTTTACATCAAAAATTAATTTAAATGTCAGGAAAAGATTTTTGAAAGTGTATGTTTGGCGTGTCGCTTTATATGGAAGTGAAACTTGGACAATCGGAGTATCTGAGAAGAAAAGGTTAGAAGCTTTTGAAATGTGGTGCTATAGGAGAATGTTAAAAATCAGATGGGTGGATAAAGTGACAAATGAGGAGGTATTGCGGCAAATAGATGAAGAAAGAAGCATTTGGAAAAATATAGTTAAAAGAAGAGACAGACTTATAGGCCACATACTAAGGCATCCTGGAATAGTCGCTTTAATTTTGGAAGGGCAGGTAGAAGGGAAAAATTGTGTAGGCAGGCCACGTTTGGAATATGTAAAACAAATTGTTAGGGATGTAGGATGTAGAGGGTATACTGAAATGATACGACTAGCACTAGATAGGGAATCTTGGAGAGCTGCATCAAACCAGTCAAATGACTGAAGACAAAAAAAAAAAAAAACCTATTGATATATTTTATAATTATTTTATGATATAATTAAAATGTGTACTGAAAAATATTAGTAAAATTAAACTATGTAATAAATACTCTGCTGTAATTATTTATTACATTTTTATTCTAAATACTCTGCTGTAATTATTTATTACATTTTTATTCTAATTCTTAATGCCTGTAAAATTATTCTGTAAGAAAAAAAATCAGTCTGAAATTCGATTCATGTCAATTTGGTAGCTACAATTAAGGCTTATTGATGAATAGGCATATATTAACTTTTTTTTTTTCAACAGTCATATGCCAAATATAAAGAACGATTTATCACATACATTTTTTAAAATTTAACTTACATAATTTAACATTGCCTTACAATCCATCAAAATTATGAAGCCGCCTAAAGCAGTAAAAATTAAACTGTTTAAAATTGTTAATATCAAACAATTCAAAATAACACAATTATTTCTTCCAAAGAATCTTTTGGAGCTAATAAAAAAATCCTTTTTCAGTATCTAAATATAATAACTTTTGTAAATCACTTTCTGTCATGCTGTTCAATAAATTTAATGAAGAAAGATGACTCTGCATAGAAAGATTTAACAAGATCATGCTTATTAGCTACAAATGTAGGAAAAATTAATTTTTTAAAATTTTATCAGGCTGCTCAATAATCGTTACTTCAGGCAAAGTTAACAGAAATATTGCATCTTAGAAAAACTTCATTTCAGTTCCTTCAACCTAATTCATGTTACATGTCACTTTATTAAAATATAGATTGACTTCTCCATTACAGAACATGTTTTTAAATGTAGCTGGTACTAGTGACTATTTTTTATATTTTTTATTTCAATTGTAAATATGTATATCACATTGCAATCAATCTAATTTATAAATTATCCTTTTTCTCCCAGTTAGTATAAATACACCCTCGATAATCTCTGATAATTCACCTATTTTATTTTTTATCTTTTAAAAGTTATACTTTACTAAATATATTCCATTTTTTATTTAAAATATTTTCATATTTGTTAATGAATGTTATTGCGGATGATATTTGGAGCACTGTGATTTGTCATAAATGTCACTCTTTTACTCTTCGCTATGATGTGGGACTACACACCATATCTGAGGTGGGGGTGGCGCAGGCACGCAGACTGTTCAGGAGAGCGGCCGTGTCTGAACACGGTCAACTCTGGGATATCTGCTGAGAGGACCATACTCCTCAGGGTATAAGAAAACAGCCTCATGCCGTATTAAACAAACCACGTGAAGAGGCGGTACGAGAGTCAAAAAATGACAAACCAGGCTTAGGATCCTCTATATCGCGTAACCTATAAATGGAAACTGTGCAAAAATTCCAGCCGCGAAAGTGACTGTTTTCATAATTAAATTTTTTTAAAACTATAAAAACCTAGACAACACCCCACAAAGAGACCACACTTTCATTTAGTCAGCATATGTGACTCCCTCCGGAGAACGGAGTGCATTTCTCCCTCCAATTAACTAGGTCTCCGGTAGGTCCATTCCTGCTAGCCCATAGGTGCTGGTACCAAAAGGACTTTAGCGGATGGACTGAAGGAGAATCACGCCAGGATTACTAGGCTCAAAAGCTTAGTCTCCCACAGTCAGAACCAGTGAATAAATTTCACGCTGGTCCATATGGATAGGAACGCAAATTACCAAATCTGTCCATAAATAAAACTGAAAATTTATAACCGCCACTAAATAACTGATGAAACCTGCCCGATAATAGAAAATACAGCAGCAAGGGACATTGTCCAGGCTCTGCGATCTGTAGGGAAAAATATTGAAACACCCACCATTCTTGCGTTCCGTTCCGTAATGAATGTTAATTTTTAGCACATGATTACATATTTTTATTTAAAAATTATCATTTGATGCAAATTGTATTCTAGATTTATAATTATTTGTTTCGCGTATTCTAATCTTGATCTTCATTGTTTTTACTCTCCAAACTTTCTTTTAGTACCAAATCCATTAACACTGATTTTTTCAATATTGGCCCACAAAACCTGTTTATCCTTTTTTATTCCTCACAATGTTTTATTAGGGAAAATGTTAAAGTAATACCCAAATCCATAAGATACATGAAAAAATAAGGATAAATTCATTAGTTAAGATAAGAAATTTCTAGCAACAGCATTATCTGATGGATCTGTGGCTGCTAATCTAATTGAAAAGGAAAGGGTTCTGCAGCACTCTTCTGTGGAGCCTCTTACAACAATATATGTCACTAAACCTCACTCATGAATGAAAAAAACTCTTAAAACTGACAAATATTAATTGATGATCCGGTGAAAAATTGTCACTGCAACTTTCTATAGCACCAGATTTTTATTGTATGACATAAATTAAAAATCAAAGAATTAAGATAGCTACAATTAACATGTCACTCTAATGAAGGCAGAAACTGCGGTCTAAGAACAAGTGATTTGGATTAAAGAATATGTAAAATAGATTAGATTCTGAAGTTTACAATATCCGAGAAAACTAACTTCTGCCTTTCAGACCTTTTTTTAGATAACATATTTTTCTTTAATCCTGTGAAACATTTTACATGAATTTTGCTATACTTTTTTTTCTAAAATAGATACTGAGCAAGCAAATATCAAAAATGCTATTTTCCATCAAGAGGGAGGCAGGCCCCATCAGTATTTTAAGTTATATCATAGCTATGATCTTAATTAGGATTAAGGTAAGTTAACATGACATGTTTTGTTAAAAATCTTTAAGTTGTTCAAACTTGATACCTAGACCAAAATGACCATCATACAGACACAGTTTTTTGTAATGGGTGAATTTACTTCATTTTTAAATGAAAAAGAAAATTTCTAATTTATAAACATATTTTTAGCTATTATTCACAAAACATCAAATTTAGACATTCAGATTGTGTTAGTGATGAAAAATGTGAAACAATGTGTGTGTTATTAAATCTACTATCTTGAAATGATGAGACTTTATTCTAAATTAAAAATCAATAAAAAATTATGGCTACCTTTCAAATTGCACTTTGAGCAATGTTCAGTTAACTTTTAATTTAATATACCTAGGTGAAAAATGCTAACACAAACATTACCTATATGAAAAAATAATTCATCAAAATAACACAATGCTGTAAAATATTATACCTTTTGGTTTAAGCTTTACTGTTCAACTAATGCTGGAGTTATCTAAATAGACTATCCCTAAAATTTTCCTTAAAGTTCAATAAATATGGTGAAAAAGCAATTTGACAAGAAAAAAATGATAATTCAGCGGGAAAATATGAACAAAAATGAATAATGGATTTATTCATGTTTTACATAAAATTGTCCCTATTGGAGAATAAAATGAAGGAGAATAATACTAATTCAAGAATGATGTATTTTCATTACAATACAAAACATAAAAATAAAAAAAAAAAAATAAGCAAATAAAAGTAAGTTGAAATATAAAACAAATAAAAAGGAACAATGCAAAACCCAATTTTATATAATTTTATTGAAGAAAGATTCCTCAACAAGTTTTTAGATTGTAACTAAATAAGTAAATATATAAGAACAAGATTACACATACTAATATGCTCTAGAGATAAATAAGTACAATATAAATTACCACCCATACTTTTATTTGACAGTTAAAAATACAAGATGATAAAAGAAAATCTTTAATGTTAATACCAGGCTAGAAAACTGAAAGGAAATAGTATCAGATATAAGAAAAGAAACATAGAAGAGAAATAGCTTAAAAGTAAACTGTATGTAAACAAACACAATTTTGAGTAGTTTGAAACTGATAAAGGAAACAGGGTAGTTATATACTTTTCTTTTTATTATTACAACAAAGTAAAAGAAAAGAGGGGAAACAATTTAAAAGGATAGATTAAAAAGAAATTTACTTGGATACATGCTGCAAATACAGGATGGAAAGGACGAGATGAAGGTTAACAGATGGAAGAAGAGTGATGCATGAAGATTAGTAATGAAAAAAGTAGTTACGATACAGATTAGACGAAAAAAAAAAAGAATAAGGGAAACATTAACCCTGGTGGATGAATTTTTGTGAATCCTTATTGTTTATTATTAACTAAGCATTATCCCCGAAGATGGTAGGAAAGAAAAAAATTAGGGCACATTTCCATGAGTCAAAACATTCTTCCAGATAGTAAGAACAAAAAAAGAAGATAATTATGTGTGGTAAGGTTAAAATGATATGGAATAACCAAAGAGTATATAAATTATATAATAGTAATGTTCCTTGTTACATGCAGACATGGGTAATCGATTATAGAATGGACATCAGTGTTCAAGAATATTTGAGAGCACAGGAGAAAGTAATCAGAAATTTCATTGACATAAACAAGACAGAATGGTGGACAATATCAAGAATGGTTCAATGGCAGAAGAATAAAGGAAGACTGGAAGGATGGAAAGAAACTGTGGAATGGATTCGATAAAAAAATGTGCTTGGAGTTTACAATGAAAGAAGAGTAGTATTTAAACAGAAAAAGGCAAAAGAATTAGTAGTAAAGACTGATATGAGCAAACATGGAAAGGGCCAGTAAAGACAAATAAAACATATAGAACACTTAAGTTTTGAATGAAGGAAAAAACATATATATTAATATACATCATAGTATATACTATGATGTGCTAGCATTACATCTGAGAAGTAGGATAATTTACTTTTAAAATTAGTAATTCAGGCAGTCTGAAAATACAAGAAAATTAATCAAGCATTTAACACATTGATTTAACCATGTGTGTCATATGTAGCTTACATTAAATCTGTCTGTGAAGCCACATGACATGGCCCTTGGCTCACGGATTCTCTGAATCAGAGGCAATGTGAAAAAAATTGGACTCATATGCATAGTCTTACAAGAAGGCCTCATGAACCTCACAGAGCTCACAACAGAATGCTTTTTATATTGGAATGTATAGTTGCGACCTCACAGTTAGCTGTACAAAGATAAGTTTTCCAGAAATTTCATGTTGGCAGCAGTGAGGTGATGAATCCAACAGTTTACATATGTGTAAAACAATGAATGCGGTTATATTCACTTTTAATGTGGATAAACATTGTGATTTAAAGTGATAAATATTGGAATAATTGAACGTTTTTAACATCTAGATGTTAATTATTATTATTAAAGATTTTATAAAGTTTGAATTTTGTATTTATGATGGATCATGTGTCCCCCAACAAGTAACAAATTACAAGAACTGGTAAAACCTACAACAGTTAAGCTAATGAACCTCATCAAGGTAAAGCTATTGAATGATGATTTAATTTTAAGTAATTCTAATGTCAGTGTTTTGGTTTTGGCCCTGATTCTAATGAAGACCCTGAATACAGACTAGAATTTGAAAAACCAGTTGTAAATTACAGGACAAAAAATCAGGACTGAATCAGAGAAAAGTTATGATGGCACTATGAATCTATCTAATTCTGTTAGTAATTTAGCTGATGAAAGTAATAGCAGCAATACACAGATTTCTTATCTTTCTGACCAAACTGAGAGTATTTTGAAGTGTGCGCCTGTTGGAGCCTCCAAAGCTCCATTTTTTCAACAATTCATGAAGACAATATTAATATTGAAACAAATAATTAATATAATTGCAGTTAATGTAATCGCGTTTAAATAAATGTGACATTTTAAGGGGGTCTTGTCAGTGATAAACCAGTTATTTTTCCCAATGCATTTCCACCATTAGTTAGTAAACTTTTCATTGATGATGTCATTTTCAATTTATTAGTCAATGAGATAAATTGTTAGACAGATTGAAAGATCTAATTTGTAAAGAGAAAGAGACAACTGGAAATTTAACAAAAAGCAATAGACTGAAAAAATTGAATCCAACCAATATAGATCAAATGAAAGCATTCTTTGGGCATCTTTAAGGATGGAACTTGTAAAAATGCCATGTATATGTCATATTGGAAAGCAGTATGTTGTATTCTAACCAGGTTAGTATACTAATGTCCTGAAACTGATTCAAAATTCTTCTGAAAATGTTCCATGCTTCAAATAATAAAAATGCCAGAAGGTCAGACCTGTTCCAAGTTCAACAACTCACCGACTTGCTTCTCCCAAGTTTCAAGATGCAATCCTTAGGAAAAGATGTGCACTGATGAAACAATAATTTTTTTCGGGATCACTTATCTTTCACCAATACTGTCCAACAAAAGACATTGGAGTGACATTTTACAAATTATGCCTTGTTGGTAGCTACACTTGGAATCTCAAGGTGTATGCTGGAAAAGATGAATTTTAGGGAAAGGGGTTCTAGAAAAGTATGTGTTGGAGCTTGGTGGACCATTACTTGATGCAGGACGAACACTTAATTATGATAATTGGTACACAAGTGTATCATGAAGGCTTCTCAGTTACTTGATCAATATACACATCTCGTTGGTATCTTAAGGGGTAATCGAAAAGGAAATCCAAAACAAGTAACAGAGACCAAACTGAAAAAAGGTGAAATAGTTAGAGCCCAAAGTTCTGGTACAAATAAATGACAATCTTGAAATGGAAAGATAAGAGGGACATGTTAATGATGTCAACAAAACACAGGGACAAAACAGTAACAAACCAGAAGAGAGGGAAGGACATCGTGAAACCCAAGGTGATAACAGACTGCAACAGTGTAAAACCACTTATAGATCTGTCTAAACAAATGAACTCATATTCCAACAGCCTTTGATGTCAATCAAGTGGTACTGCAAGATCATTTTTGAACTTCAACTGTTAGGTTTTGTACAACTTTGTCAACAAACAACAGAAACCAACAATAGTAGTATTGTTTCCGTAAATAACATTTACGGAAGATGTTGGAAACCAAGATGAGGAAACTTAAGTCAGTCAAGATGGATCTAAAAAAGAGACTGCAACAGTACATAGGCTGATCAACACTGAAGGTAAGATACAGGAGCAAGTATCAACAGCAAGATAAAGGTGCCAGTGGCTTCAACAAAATAAAGAGGCAAGCAGAAGAAAGAGAAAGCTCAGCAAAAACTGTCAAAAGGGTAATGACAAATTTCTTCTCTTTGTGACCTTCTTTTGTCTTGACTGCTTCAGCGCAGAACACTCAAGCTTTGTGAAATGAATTGACTAATTCTGTTATCTCATAAAACCTTTGATGATCATGATTTTGTGTAAAAATGTTCTGTATTGAAAAATTTATATCAGAATTGATTACAATGTAACAGAAATGATGAATAGAACTGATATAATGTTACTGTTTTCTGTAAATAGTTTTTTTTGAATGAGGTAAAGTATGATGTAATTAATAATAACAGTAGATAGAGATGTGTACAGGTAATTTGTAATGTTAATAGCTAGCTATAAATAAATATTTTCTTGTTTATAAACAACAATTAATTTAAATTAATCATGTAGTCTCTCTAAGGCTCACAGCCTTAGGAACCTCAGGAAACCGTGACACAGTTTCCTGATGTTCTTAAGTTTTGCATCTAATTTTTGGCTAAATGTGTAAATGTATTATATTTTTAATGAATATTATTGAAATAAAATGTTAAAAGAGATAACATCTATGGCCCTAATGTCAGTGTTTTATATATATACCTGATATGCTAGTATTGTATGCCTGTGCTAATAGAGCACAGAAAGAAGTAACTGGTGGGAGTCAATGTGTTATATGTTATGAAAGAAAAGAAAAATAGCAGAATTTAATTAAAAGCAATAATTTACTAAGGAAAAAATTTAGATTTTAAAAGGGCTGAAGGCAGATATAAATACCATGACTATTATATTTTTCAATAAAGAGTTATAGACTGTACAGTTGTAATGTAAAAAATCATACATTAACATTGAAGAACATACTTAATCTAAATACATTACATATTTACAATAACATGTATTATAAATGTATTTTTACATTATGTATTCTAATAATAGTGAGATATTTTTATGTGATAAATCTTACAGACTTATCACATACTGAATGTGTGAGAAATACCATTACATGAGAAATACACTAGGTACAAAATACAAATAGATAAAATTAAGTTACATATAATATATTCATTTTATATAAATATAAGAAAAAGTAAGTTAAATATAAGTAAGTAAAATTTATTATGTTTTTGAAGCATAGCACTAATTTTTTTATAAAGATTAGTTACAGTAAATCTAGACAATTTTGCATTGGGTTCATTGCTGACATGCAATAATGTAAGCCATTCAGCATACTTCATATATTAATGTTTTTAATTTGCAAAAAATTAATCAAGAACAACCAACTATCCCGAAAACAATAACATAAGTATGATTTTAATTATTTAATTTTAGAATTAAGGTAATAATGTTTAGCTTTAGTATCTTTATACTTAAAGAAGCAAGAGTGTGTGTGTGTGTGTGGACATACACAAATACACTATAAATTAAGTTTTTAGTTTTGATTTACCACAAATTTTTAAATAAAAAAAAAAAAAATGTATTATTAAAATTTTATTTTTAGAATAATAAAGTTTAAGTAAAATTAAATAATTTCATTTTTTTGGCTTTAAATCGAACAACAATAAACCGAGCAGACAATATTTTCAAATCTTCATGTACTTGCCCCCATAATGGCTGGAATTTTAACCAAATAACAAAGTAAATGTACTTAAACAATACTGCTGAATTTTTTTCTGAGGTTCGAGCTGCACCAAGCTTTGGATTATTTTGTTCTATTTGAAAGTACAAAGTATTTAACAGATGACCTGGAATTTAATTTAAGTTAGTGCTAAGTTTAAATTACAACAATTTTAACTGAAGGTAATAAAAAACGCTATACATTTCTGCTTAACTAGAGGTAAGACACAAGAGTATTACAAAAAAATAAAAAATACAGATATAATTTATTCACACACAATTTCTTAAATTCTACTTTCATTGAAATGGATTCTAAAAAATTTAAATCAATATTAACGTTTACCTGCTTAAATATTTTAAGTGACTAATCAATCAATGGAGTAAGCTGT
Organism: Lycorma delicatula; assembly: GCF_047948215.1. Lineage (NCBI taxonomy): Eukaryota > Metazoa > Arthropoda > Insecta > Hemiptera > Fulgoridae > Lycorma > Lycorma delicatula. Next base: position 115,202,785 of record NC_134457.1, on the reverse strand, counting down.
ACAATATTCTAATTACTTATAGCAATGCAATACAGCAATTAATATATAAAGAATAATAAGCTCATGAAAAACATTTTAATGTCTTTTAATATTAATAGATATTACACAAAACAAACACAAAAATCAGTCTTGAAAAAAATTCTACTCTTCTATTCACATATATATATATTTAAATGTTTATACCACAGTAATTAATATTTTGTACCGCATATCACAGTTCAATAAGGTTACCTTCAATAACACTAGATTTACTTGCCACTGTTGTTTTAGTCAATAAAGAAATGTGACTTTGAAAAGATGCTTCTTTATCTTCTTTACCATCTTCAAAATGTCTGATGGTTCCTCTGTTATGTGGATACATCAATAATGGATCCTGAACCATATTTTAATAAATAAATATATGATAAAACTTACATGAAATAGGACTTATTAAACATATAAAATTCAATTAAAATAAAATGATGGTAGTAATCTTATAATTTTAAACTAATAGATATACTGCATTACTTCTCATTTACAATGTAGTGTCCACTTGCTAAAAGTGGCAAAACCAGAAATAAAAAAAAACGACTGAAACGCATATTTCTTGAATGCCAAAAATGTATATTATTGCAACATTTTTTAAAAACTGCTAAGATAAAAAATTTAAGAAGATGCAAAAACTTTTTCTCAATTATTATAAAGAATATGTTTATTCCTATAAAGAATGAAGATGAATTGCAATGATGTTTTGATGTTGAAAACATTTTGCAATGAAGTTGTATAAATACATAGCATGCTGTAAATGCAGGATTGAAGACTGATTAGAAAAGGTTTCCTCTTCATATAAAAAAAAAAAATAAATGGTACTAAGAAAGATTTGCAATAAGATCACCACATCTGGTTGCAAGTTAGTGTGTGTTTAGTCAAGATCCAACCTGCACTGTAGCCACTCTAGTCACTGTTTGCTTATTAGCTGTGTTAATGCAAAGAAGTAATGATATCGTCATAGCTGAAAACTGAATACCGGGCAATTTCGCGCATGGGTTAAGGTGATAGTGTTTAGAGGAAATGACTTCTGTGTTTGGAGAGGATTATTCTCATTGTACAACATTTAGATGTACTGAGAATTTGAAAGAGGATATCTTGGCCTTGAAGAGCCTGCAAGGTCAGGTCGATCATCTATGTCTATGACTGGGGGGAACATTATTGTAGTATGAGAAATGTTGAGACAGATAGGGGTGTGACCTACAGCCAAACAGATGTGTCCTTGGGGATTAATGCACCAGCAGTTCATGCTTTTCTGAAAGATCAAGTTAGAAAGTTTTGTACCCTTTAGATGCCATATAACTTGGCTGATGATCAGATGGCATGCGGTGTTTCATGGTGCTGTGAAATGCACCGTGGAAAAGTGGAAAAGCCTGCCTAAAGGGAGTTCAGCGTGTGATGCTGATGAGACTGGATGCATTTGCTAGAGCTCTATCATTACAGTTATTATTGCAGTATTTTTTTCTTTGTTAATAGTTTTTGTGTTTTGTGATCTTGTTACGTGTTTAATTGTTTGTTTCAGTGTTGTTATTTATTTAGTTTGGATTTTATTTTTTGTTAATTTTTAGGGCTTCTGTTAGATAACCTTAGGTGATTTTGATTTTCAGCTAAACGGGTGATTTGATATTCAGATCACCCTCTAAGAGTGTAACTTGAACATGGTTAAAATAATTGTTTTAGTTGTTTACATTAGAAATGGTAGCCATATTGGTTAATTCCTATTGGCTTTCATTTGTTTCCATTGATTGTGATGGGTTGTTTTGTTTATTTTGTTGTTTTTGGTTGCTAGTTCGTTTTGTACGTTTATTATTTAGTTGTTTATTTATTTTGATTTTAATTTCATTCTATTCTCAGTATGAGTGATTCGGATGACCGGCGTCCATGTTCTCCCCATTTTCTCCTGGATTTCTTAGATGGAAAGCAGATAAGGAGGAAAGGGCACAAAGGGGTAAGAAAGAAATATATGTTATGAAGAGGCACAAAGTAATAGGCAAATTAGAATGAAGGAAAGAGTGTATTGGCGGAAGAAGAGGGAGAAAGAGCCTCGGGAAGCCAAAGAGGTCAACGTTTGAGAGGAAAAGGAGAAAGTAACTAGGATCGGTCAGGAAGTTCGATTGAGGCAAGTCATTGTGGCTGTAGCCGCTGAAGAAAGCAGTGATGGATCTGATGGTGGATGTATCGGTGCTGTCACTACAGAAGGTGTCAGGTCGTAAATGACAGCAACAGAAAACTTCTGGGAAAGCAGAAGCAGCTGCGGCAGCTGAGAGAGTGGTTAATGTAGTGGCAACTGAAGAAAATGATTCCAATTTTGATGTTAGAATAGTGGAAGAGATATTCGGTACCTCTGTAGGTCCTGAGAAACAAAACTTACTGTCCATGATGGCCAAAAAGACTGTTGCTGCAGCTCTGCAAAAGTTGGAATCCTGATTAGCTTTCACTGACATAGTCTCTATGAGGTTGTTAAGGAACTAGTGGGCATGTTCAATGGACTGTGAGTTGAGATCAAAGAATTTGTCGGCAATCTTGAAAATGTTAAAGAAAGAAGTGTAACATTCATACATCCTGACCCTGTAGGGAAGACACCCTCTGCCACCCCCTCTGTTCCGAGCCAGGAACAGCAGTAATGTGCATTACATAACTGAATGTGACAAGCAGACAAGTGCTGTTTTTCTCAGGAAAGGTAGGTTATTTGTGGATTATGAATCTTGCAAGTTTAAGGATTACATTCCAATGCTCCGGATTAGGGCATGTGGCCAAAGCATGTAAGTGCAAGGAGCGACATTAAGCAAAGGACCAATTAGGAATGCAGATGGTCCTCCTAATTGTGTTAACTGTTCTCATGATCAGAAGCCTGCATCTCATGACTGTAGGTCAGATGAATGTCCTGCATGTAGGTGTGCACAGGAGGTGTTGTTAACAAGATTTGATTCCTAGATCTAGGTGATAGTTCAGGCAGTTCAAAGTTATTTTATGCTTATGTTCTATTTAAAATTATGTTTCGTTAGGTTTCTATTTTTTGTTAATATGTGTTATTGAACTACTTGTATTGTTTCTGTTGCTGTCCCTGCTTCTTTCTTCATGGATTTCCTAGCTTTGATATTTATAGGTGTTCTCTTGTATGAATGCTTTTATGGTTTTGTTATTGTGTTTCGTTATTTATAATTTTGTATGTTTTGATATTTTTATATGTGTTCTCTTGTCAACATTTTTATAGTTTAGTTTTTATAGTTTTGTTATTTCATTGTAGTTTTATTACTTTGTCAGACTACTTGTCTTCTTGTTAGGGTTTAGTTAGTTTTGTTATTGTTTATTATTTCGTGTTTTGTGTTATTATTGTCTTTGAATGCTTTGACTGTTCTTGTTTTCTTATTAGTGTCTTCTAATTTGTTACTTTGTTATTTTCATTAGTGTGGTTTCATATGTATCTAGTTTTCTTTGGTGTTATGTGTTGAGCTCAGTCTCCTCTCGGGTAGGTCGTGCAGCTCAATCGGTGTGGTCTTGTTTGACGTTTGACTTGTCTGATAAATGGCATCAGTTTAGGGTTAGTGTCCATGTTAGGTGACCTACACCGATGTGAATGCATTCACATTGGTGGCATCTTGACAATGTCAGACTGAAATATGTCTTGAGGCTATTGAAGATGACCTCTGGTAAAGCCCCTAAGGGCTAGATATAGAGGGGGTGGTGTGGTGGTCATACTCGTCACATGGTGGGTGTCTTCTCCTCGGGGTCATGATGCCTGCCTAAAGTTGTCAAAGCTTTCAAGTAGCTATGCTCAAACTTAAGGATGGAGATATGGTTTCTTCTCCATGATAACTCTCCAGCGCACTGCTCTGAGTGTTTGGTTAGCAGAGGAATAAAACTATTAATGCACCCTTCCTACAGTCCTAATCTTGCTCCAAATTTGTGCTGTTCTCCAAAGCAAAGAACAGTCTGAAAGGGAGGCATCTTATGTGCGATGATGACCTCCTAAGGGCGTGGGATGATGAGTGTGCCCAGATCTCCAACAATCATGGCAGAGATTCTTTGAAGACCGGTTTTGAAGGATGGAGAAGTTTATAATGTGTGGTGGAAAAAATTCTGAAAAATTATAAAAAATAAAATCATACAGTAAAACTTTCCTTGCGCCTTTTGTATTGACTGAATATATTACCCAGAGAAGGTATAATTTTATTTCTAATTTATTTCATTATTTTACTTATTGTTTGAATAAAAAATCATTGTTGTGGTCAATTTTTGCTTTTTAGGTAAACATTGGATTTATAGCATCTACATGATTTCAAAATCTTTTGCAGACTAATTCAAATTTGATTTTTTAGTGGGTGCCTAGAAGTTAAGTGTAATAAATAAATTATATTTAGCTTTTGTATATTAGATTCCTGTATTTAAAATTTCAATTAAAATTGTTAAAAATATATAATATTTTAAAAACTGTTGTGTGAAACTCAAATTTAGTAAAGAATTAACAAAAAAGATTGAATAGAAGAATGAAATCCTAAATACTCTGAAACATATATATATATGTTTTTGGATAGATCATCAGACAAAAATGAATTATTACACAAAAATAAAGAAAAAAATACTTACTATTCCTGTTATATTGTTTATTTTTTTCTGTAAAATAATCATCTGGGATCTGAGATATTCATACCTATAAAAATAAAAGGCAATACATGTATAGTACGTATATCAATTTTAAAAATAAAAATGATACTGCAACACAGTTTATATAACAATAAAATTTATCTGTTTAAAATAATACTGCTCAAGTGGAATAAACATCTGAGGTACTCAAATAAAAAGTACAGCGAAAAAATATGCACTTTCTTTGGGGATGCAAAAACTCCCAATTTCGAAACTGTTTGGGTTTATTAAATAATCATATGATGCATGGGGAAGCTGGTAGTGCATCCATGGAAGAAGTGGAACCATTTAAAGTTAAGTTAAATGAACTCATAAAAGATAAATCACTACAATTGTACCAAATATACACTGGAGATGAAAAAGAAGCTTTTTTTCTTGCTTTTAGCTTTTCCAAGCCAAAAGCTTGAAAAAAAATTGCCAGGCTGTAAATGAAGTCTTTAATTAATTTAGTCTGTCTTTACAGACTATCTGCTCTTTTTTGTGCAAATGGAGATGGAACACATCGGCTTAAGTTGACCATTATCAGTAAATTATCAATTCTGCAAGTTTTAAAAACCTTCTTCCTGTTAATTATTCCACTAAAAAAAAAAAATGGTTTAATTTAAGCATTTTCGAAAATTGGTTTTTTCATAAATTTATTACTGCCGTTTGTCAATTTCAAAAAGATGTTCTAAAAATACTAGCTGAAAACGTGAAAGCTATTTTAATTTTGGATAACGTGCCTGCTGCACATTCTCTTCCCAAGAAGAATGTAAGCGATGATAGTAAACATCAAGTGCTTGTTTTTGACACCTAATGTTACATCACTAATTCAGCCTATTGACCAGGGGGTGATAGTTGCATGTAAAAGACTATCAGCAAAAATATTTAGACGAAGTTCTCGTAGTGTTAAAAGAAGAGGAGGATTTAATTACAGATAAATGAGGGGAAAAAATGTTTCAAAATATTAAAAATTATTTGATAAAGTCAGCAATTTTTAATCTAAACGATGGATGGAATTCACTGAAAAAGCCAACCTTGGTGCATGTCAGGAGTGAACTGTTCACAACTTGTATGAATGTTGAACATGAATTGAAGAATTATCTCAGTGAAGCTGAAGACCTTTGCAAAATTTTCCAGAAAAAGGAGAGACTGCAATAACTGAAGACGATGTGTGGGAATGACTGGAAGAAATAGAAAGTGATCCTGGGTTCCAGATTCTAAATGATGAAGTCATTTCCAAGAATGACAGCAACTCTAATGATTCATGTGAAAGTGAACCAATAAACAGAGCTAAACTTTCAAAATTTTGAGAGGCTGTGGATATGATAATTTCATTTATTGATGCACAAAAGAACAAACAAAGTTTTCAACTATATTATGAAAACTTTAGGTGATTTAAGGAACTTATTATAAACAAACATCACTCTGGTATACAATTAAAAATCAACTTGTTTTTTTAATCGAGATCTGTCACCATGTCACTAATATGAAAACATTTTTGTTTTCCTTTCTGGGTTTGTTTTTAGTTTTTTCCTAAATTTTTTTATGGTATAATTTGAGAATTATAATTTTTGTGTATTAGTGACAATTATAGTATTTAGTGAGATTTGGTTGATTTTATGTGATTAAAACAAATTGTACAGTTTAGATTTCTATCACCAGTTCAGTCACCTTACACTTTGATATGTGTTTACATCGTACTAAAAGACAGACCAAGTAAGTTCTACAAAGTGGTTTTTATTTTTTAAGTTACTATTTTTTATTTTATTTTTTTATTTTTTAAGTTACTGTAGTACTGTACTGTATGTTAAAGTTGTAGAGGCTATATAATCTGTTCAAACACTTTCTTAAGCAGAAGAAATGCTCGACTTGATGTAATTTCCGATTTAACAGACTTTCACAACAAACATCAGCATCCTCCAATTAGTCTGTTAAACATAGCATTGACTGTATAAATGTGCTGTAAACAATAATTATATATATATTATTGTTTCAAATAGCTAGTTAAGGTTCTAAAAGATATGGTACACTGCCAAGCACAAGTTCTTTTTTTTTTGGTTGGGCAAAAATGCATCATTGCCTGGAATGAACATAATACAAGATTACAACGAAAAGAAAACATATTTCAATAAATATATTAGATAATCGATGCACAATTGTGAATCTGTTATTTGATGATAATGTATACTTGTAAAAATTATTTCTTACATTTTCCTAATTATTAAAATAAACTTAAATAACAAAACAGACTTAAAAAACAAGATAATTATCAGAAAATAATACTTCCAATTATTTAAAAAAAACAATTTAGAGACCAACTGCTATGCACCTGGGTAGGAGGTAAGAATTTCTGAAATTTGGATATATGTAAAATTTTCCAAATAATTTTCTTGAATTTTCACATGAAAATATACTGAATTTTTCAAAATGACATCAGGACAAATATCATTACATTATAACAATGCAATCCTAAGCAATGATCATAACAACATGAGTTATATTTTCTTTTTACTTATTTTAAGAATATTAACAGCTACTACAAGATATTTTGTTTTTTTAATCCTTGCACTCTCAAAAATTGAAATAATAAAAAAATATTTTTTTAATTTGACTAAGATGGCAAATTTTTTTATCAAATTATATATTCTTCATTCTACTGCACTTACATCTTTTAACAACCATGGAACTGGTTAAAATGGATTGGATTCGACAGTTAATTCATTCAAATAAATATGTTTTTACTTTTGATAAAAAACTTTCACAAGCTATTTTCTTTAATAATACTGCTGTAACAATTATTACTTCTGCCAAACTTGTCTGTATATTTTTTATTAAACTATCTTACGGTTGAATGTAATAATTTACACTTTATGGTTATTTCATTTACTTTCAAAACTGATTCTCTTAATTTCAAAATTTTGTATGTTTTCTAAGTAACTGCCTGCTGTGAATTTTTGAAGGTCTGTTTATTTCCCTTTTCTGCTAACAGACCACTAAAACTAATATATCTTTAAAAGTATAAGATATATATTTATACTTACAAAAATTTAAATCCTAATTGAAACTATCCAATGAAATTTATTAATTAAAATGAATATAAAGTTACATATAAATACAGTATAACTACATGTTAAATAAGACAACACAAAAACATGGTAAAAGAAGTCTTAATCAATGTTAATTCTTAATGAAATATCATAAGAGGAAGTCACTTAAGTAGGTCAGATAACAAAATAAAACTGATATTTTAAAAACCTTAAATTAAAATTTAAAAACTGGGATATTACATGAATGTTAAAAAAAATTACTATACTGGAGCATAAAATATAATAAAAATGAAACGGTTAATTCAGCACTGAAATACAAAAGGGGTATTCTATCAAAAAGAAGAGATGAGGTTTAGGTCAAGGGAAGTTACAAAACTGCATGTATATTAAGGGTATGTAAATAGTAATAAACATTCTATTTCTTTGTGCATCCAGCCAATTAATTACTTTTAGCAAATTAAGGGTCTCATTATAGCAAGACCCTTAAGTTGTAAATCTGTAAATTTCCCTGTAAATATGGGTTGTCTACTGTTAATATTTAACAACTGAAGCTAATTACTGTTAAACTGAAGTTTAAATACCCACTTAGATATAACATATAAGAAAAATATGAACACATGGAGGCTTCTTGTCAAAAATATTATTATTAATATTAAACAATTTATGATACTGTTGCTCTTACAGTCCAAAGTGCTCAAACATAAATTTTTTTTGTTAATACAGAATGAAAAAAATAACACTGACCAGTTTATAATAACAGAACTATCATTATGCTGATACATTTGATAGCAATACATACACTAAACTAATAGTTATAGAGGAAGAAGAGAAAGAGTTGACACACAGAGGATCACATGTATAACTGGAATTTCTAAAATATTTTTTTTAAATGTAGATAATACATTACTTCTACATTATTACAGAGAAAATTAAACATTTCATTCAGAATTTGTAAAACACATTTCTAAATTTTAACTTAGTTTAAAGAGGGTAATAAATAGTTTTATTAATGCTATCTGATGTACAAATGAAGGGACATTAATTTAAATGTTATAATTTTAACAATGGTTATGATTTTCTGAAGTACAAACATGTAAAATTTTGTTGAACTATATTGGTTGTAACAGAATACAAGAAGTAAAGCACTGCTCAAAATCAAGAAATCAAGTACCTTAATTTGATATTTCTTGACGTTTTGAGATACCTTGAGTTGTGTCAAAAAATATGAAACCCTGGTTAAAATATTCTATATGAATGGTTAAAGTATTAGTATGAGTACTCTTTCTTCCTTTATTACACAAAACATTATTGTACAACTATAAAATTTAGTGTGGTATTTTATATAATAGGAGCTTGAATCTACTAAATATTAAAAGATTCCAGTATGATGGATATTTAACGAGAGGCAATTTTATTAGACTAATGAATTAGGTACCAAAAACTATCACTGAAAATTTTTTGGGAGAAAGCATTTTTAAAAAACACCCCCACAAGTCACAATATTGCTTTATACCATTTTTTAATTTTTAGTTTCAATCTTTTGACTTTATTAGGGGGTGGGTACAGCTTTCAGTCCTTATTACAGGTAGGAGGTAATTTTTATTTTTCTACACAAAATGACATTAAGCTGAGAGTAGTTTTAACGGTTTTAAAAGTCATAACAGTGATAGGGAGTATATTTTTAAACTTAACCACTAGAAGAATAGTTAAATTTAAAGATTGTAAATACTGGTGAAGTTACATATTTTTTATGGAGTAACATCAATAAATAAACTTTGAACAACTGATAAAGATTGAAATTTAAGATTGATCCAATCACATACAAAATTCTCTTTTAGTAGTTTCATATCAATTTTCCAAGATTTTTCTGTAGTTAGTTAGGCATGGATTGAATTATTAAAGCTAGCATTCTTAATAAACCTACTGCAGAATGGCAATTCAGCAATTAGTAAGTCAGAATTGATCAGAGGAATAGTACATTAACTTTTAATATACTATTATTATTATTATTATGCTATAAAACTTGAATAATAGAATTATAAAAATAGATTTTATTCAGTAATTACGTTGCATGTTTAATGGTGGAAACCCAATTATGTACAACATCTTCAGTTCTAGCAATAAAATAATGTTTCTTATCCGGATCATCACTGAATGTCATAGAGAACGCAAATGGAACTCCTGTACTTAGTTCTGCTTGAATACTAGAATTCTCTAGTACGAAGACTCCAGCAGGCTGAAAGATTTAATGTACAATATTATAAATGATTGCTGATAAGCTATACCAGTGGTTCCCAAAGTGTTTGCCTCTGTGCCCTGGGAAACCATGACTTTCTCACAAAAGTGCCACAAAACAATATACAATTTTCATAATTTTACTTCTATTTTCAATTCCATGTCATAGAATTTGTCAACTTACACTTTTCTGTGATCGAAAATGTGTTCTATTTATTTTTACCAAACCCTTGCAAAAAAATAGATTGGTAATTTCAAAAAAGTGTACTTGTTATAATTTGACATAGGGAGCTGAGAATCAAAAACGTTTGGGAACCACTGAGCTACACAATAAAAAAAAAATTAATAACTTATAATGTAATCTACATAAAAATCCTGACTGCACAACTAATAAATCACAAGAATTATTCTTATATTTTTTAAATGAAATTTTAAGTTCTCTAACTACAACAAAAGTGACAGACCAAACTTCATATGTAAAACAGGATTAGAATATTCGATACCATAGGCCAATGGTGATAAAATAATATCAAAGCATTCACTGTGATCACCGACTGAGATGAACACAGTGGCAGACTAAAAGACTAAGATTTTTGAAGGGCATTGGCAGCCCATATCACTTACTACTGTATGCAAGAAAATTGCTAATTCTAACTTGGGTCTGGATCTGCTCTGACTGGGTCACCTATTTTTTTTTTCAAATGACTGAAGATGAAGCCTTGTGCTCTCAGTAGGCCAGACCTAGTTTCTCATTCTGTGGACTGATTTCTAGATCGAGTCAGATCCCTGTACTTCAGCTGTACTTGATGACACAGCAGAAGCTAGATGACTTCATGTGACAGGGTTAACTGTTAGATCATAAATCATTATAATTATTGTTAAGATAATTTCTAGCGTTTTCAAAAAGTCATCAGCATAGGATGGAAACTGTTAAATTAAAATTTTATAATAGCAAAGTTCTCTTATTCAATATCATATTGGTTACTGGTAGTTCTAAAGTATATACTAGCTGAAGACACTTTTGTTTTCCCAACTGTTTTAAAAGGCATTAACTGCTGTGGTCATTAGTTACTAATATATACAGAATGATTCAGGAAGAAAAGGAAATAATATAGGAACTGATTCTACAGCTTGAAATAATGAAAAAAATCCTTACAAATTATGCCCAAAAATGCTTTGTTATCAAGTTATGGCAAAAGAAAAATTTAACCTGGATTTCAGTTCCCCTATCAAGATGAGGTTGTACTGAAATTTTTAAGGCATTATGTAAGGGGTAAGCTTGATTGTTTCTTATGCATTTTAACTTTAATGATCAGATAAAATAGGTCCCAGAACTGTATCTCCTGTAGTTTTAATGATATCCAATGTAAAATAGAAAAATTCAGTGATGAAAAATATGGTTTTTTTTAAGTTTGGAGTACAATATAAGTTTGCTAAATGACTAATAAATGCGTACATATTTTTATCAAAATTTGTAGAGGATGTTATTCTGAGAAACTGATGTACTACTCACTGCTATAAAATTGTGGTTTTATGTTAATAAAAAATGTTAGGTAGTTTAGTATAACTTTGATTGTGTTTAATTAGTTTTATGTAGTGTTTACACACAAGTTATGTAATATTTCTGTGCACTTAGTTCCACTCTAAACTGTATCTACATTTTTTCAATTGTTTCTGAATTAAAAAAAAAAAAAATTCTTGAATTCTTTATTTTGAAAAATGTTGTCTCTTCATTTATGTAAAATATGCTGATATAATTTCTGTATACGGCTTTTGCAGTGGAAGTGCTACAGCTATGCTGGAAGAAAACAAAGCACATATCCTGGATAAGTAGTTCCAAACTGTAAACTATTTTGTAAAATTTTTAATAATCTCTGTGAGAATGGTATACTTCCCAGTGCTTACGTTTCATCTGAATGCCAACTAGTATACAGTGATGAAACGTTTTTCAGGTAGTACAGCTTGTCCTACAACAAGCACATAATTTCTATACAACTTAACATTCCACAAAGTACAGTGTAGAAGGAATTACAAGCTCATGAATTGCGCTTTTATCATGTTCAAAAAGAGGTCAACACCTCCAGTTTTGTGATCATGTCAGATGACTGCAGTTTTGCCAATGATTTAACATTAATTACCACTTAATTCCATTCATACTATTTTCAGACACAGCTACTTTTCTCAGAATTAAGTTCTCTACAAGTTCTGATAATAAAATTTATGCATTTATTAGTCATTAACTTCAAACCTAAAAAAACAAGTTTTTCATAACCAAATCTTTCTGTTTCACAGTGGATGTCATGAAAATTACAGGAGGTACTAGTTAATTTGATAACAAAGCATTTTCAGACATATGTTTATATGAACTTTTTTTTCCTAATTTCAAGCTCTAGAATCAGTCCCCAAATTATTTTCCTTTCCTTCTTAATCATTCTGTAAAAGCCATTAGTATGCAGATATATTGTATCCAGAGTCATTTAACTTCAGTGATTTATTGAAATTGATTTTATAAGTATAGCTTTAGGCCGACAAATTTTATCCTTACTTACACACCCTTCAATATCCAGGATGTTACAAATTATTCCAATAATGTAGTACCATCTGGTTATAAGAGATGTAGTTAATGGTCTTAGTTGATAAGCCCTTTCTGACTTTAATATTCTTATTTTAACAGCAAAAGTGAGAAAAATTGGCAATACAGATTAAACTAATGCGACAGAGAACAAAACACAATTAAAAAAAATAAATTATGGTTTATATAAGTATCATGACTTATGCTATACTGTAACTTTGGTAAATTATTATTTATTCATTTATTTCCATTAACAAAAAGACTACAATTAAAAGCATGCTAAGAAAATTACTCTTTTAAAATCAGCAGATTATGCATAGAGGAATACAATATTCTCATTTAGTATACACAAATCTATAACCATGAAAATATATAAAAATACTGATAACTAAGATGCTAAGTAAAAGAAAAGTATGATAGAGAAGGTAATACACACAAAATGTAAAAAAATAACTACTGTAATAATAAAAATAATTAAATTAAATTATGATCAAAGGGAAAAGAGAGCACTGATAGCACAGAATTATTGTACTATACCTGTAGCATATCAGGTTAGTAAATACATTTTAATAGTTATTACTGATAATAACTATAATACTAATAAACATAACTAAACTAAATAATAATCAAAGAGAAACTAATAAAAGAATTTAAGCAACCAATAACAATCTTAGAAAACTAAGAACGCTGGTAACAAAGAATTGTTGTTCCAACAGCATATTAAAAATATGTATATGCAATAAATATTTTAAGTACAAAAGTAGCTCCAAATATGAATTAATATAGAGAATCAATAAATATTTTTTAGGCCAAATTTTTAATTAAAATGAAAAATGATTATGTAAGTTTTCTGGTAATAAATATAACATTTTGGTGAAATCATAATGCCTTTGACCAGTTGCACTCCTCCCAACATCCATTATCTCGGGACGCCTGAGACAGTTCTTCTTCTATGATACTCTTGTAGCAAATAATTTTACTTTCAGTTTTTAACTATTCAGATTATTTAAGTATTTTTATGTACAATTTTCTAATACTAAAGACTGCCATCTTGATAAATTAGGAACATGAAGGACAGCAAAAATAGTTTTTAAACATAACTAAAATAAAATTACTATTATTTAAAATATTTAATTTATACATTTAAAAAAATAACATCCATCAGACAATTATTCAAACAACTTGGATTAAATTCTGAAGAATAATTTCTGTTATAAATGTTAAGAAACACTATCACCAGCATTATTCTAAGGAACAAATTATACAAAATCAAATAAAAACTGAATTTCCATAAAATGACAAATGCCAACAGCAGATGCTTAAGAAAACTCAAAAGAGAACTGAAGGCAAGCTCTAAAAGGTTCAAAAAAATACATTAATTACTGATTTTAGCAAAAATTAATGATTGATATACACTGATTATGTTTGCTAATATCATCAGTACCTTAAGGTTTCAAATTTTAAAATTTCATAAAAATTTTCTTTAAGAAGTTCTTGTACCAATCAGCACTGAAAATTCAGATGGCACCCTGATAAGTTCAGACATTAAACAATAAACAGAAATGTAGATACAATATTATTAAATATTAACTTATGGCAAGTTATGTTACTATTTAAAATGTATAGTTTAATCTGAAGCAATGAATCAAATAAAAAAACATTGATATAATAATTGCCAACCACAAAATAAGCAATATGATTACTCTATAGCCTAAAAAAAGATAATAGAAAAAATACTAGAGTTATATTACAAAAAAAAAAAACAGGATAATACAGTATCAGTCATAAGTTTAATAGAAATGGGGCGTTTTCTACTGAAAGGCATCATTAAAAAAATAACTATATTAAGCATATATCAAGAGAAATGATTAATTACAAAAAATTTGTTACACTAATTTTTAATTAAAAATTTTTTAAATTCTAATTTTAATTTAAAATTAAAAAAAAAAATAGTTGTAGGTTACTTCTTAATACTACAGATTTCTGAGTCTATTGATCAACACTTAAATTTATTTACTCATGAAAGTAGAATATTAAGTATTTCTCATTTAGTATCTATTTCAAAAGAGGCGCTATATGAATTGATGGTTATGATGACAGAAATACTAATTTGACCAAATTAAATAGATACATACTTAAAAGAATATTAAATAATCAACAAGAGATATATATTAAAAAAATATGACTGCAAAAAAAAAGAAGATAATTATACAGGTTAATTAATGAGCGTACAGGTGACAAATTTGTGCACAGTATAATTTTTATCAAATTATAAAAATTTATCTAAATATATATATATATATATCCTGACATTCTTGGTTATACAAGGATTCCAACACAGGGTCATACATCTAACACGCAGGGTCATATCTAAGTCAGTTCAGTCATTGCGCTGCTATGGTGGAACATACATACACACTAAATACATTACGCTTTTTTTGGGGATTTATGTAAAAAGAACTGTGTGACATGATCGAAAAACATCATTTAATTTGATATAAATATTATAATTTCCTGAATTACGTAATTTTTTGTTGTCACTAAATCTATGGATATAGTTTTATCTAAAAATATGCTTTCACATTAATTTCTAGAAACAGATGCAGCTTTGTAAACATATGCTATGGAGCGTTAAATAAGATCATTTCTGAGTATATCAGTTAATTTTTGTTCTGGTTTGGTTTCATTATGATTTTGGATTATACTAACAATTATCACATTTGAATTTTTTAAATCAGAATATTGGTTGCGAATAACTGTGATCTATTAGATCAAGAGGGTACTGTTGCATGTAAAAGTTAGCCTTCAACCTATTAATTGTTGAATACCTATTAGCCGTTTGAATTTTGAAAATCAGACATTGTTTGCAGAGATATTATAAGAGCACCTCATTGCACCTCCCATAACAGTGCCCTAGGGGCACTCTGTTTGTTACCAGTTGATGGTGATGACTGGACTAGCCATGCATGAGATGCGCGCATCACCTCACCACTCTAGCTTCACACGCAGTCCCCATGGGGAAGCCCTTTTATTTTTTTTTTTGTCTTCAGTCATTTGACTGGTTTGATGCAGCTCTCCAAGATTCCCTATCTAATGCTAGTCGTTTCATTTCAGTATACCCTCTACATCCTACATCCCCAACAATTCCAAACGTGGCCTGCCTACACAATTTTTTCCTTCTACCTGTCCTTCCAATATTAAAGCGACTATTCCAGGATGCCTTAGTATGTGGCCTATAAGTCTGTCTCTTCTTTTAACTATATTTTTTCAAATGCTTCTTTCTTCATCTATTTGCCGCAATACCTCTTCATTTGTTACTTTATCCACCCATCTGATTTTTAACATTCTCCTATAGCACCACATTTCAAAAGCTTCTAATCTTTTCTTCTCAGATACTCCGATCGTCCAAGTTTCACTTCCATATAAAGCAATACTCCAAAGATATACTTTCAAAAATCTTTTCCTGACATTTAAATTAATTTTTGATGTAAACAAATTATATTGCTTACTGAAGGCTCGTTTCGCTTGTGCTATTCGGCATTTTATATCGCTCCTGCTTCGTTCATCTTTAGTAATTCTACTTCCCAAATAACAAAATTCTTCTACCTCCATAATCTTTTCTCCTCCTATTTTCACATTCAGTGGTCCATCTTTGTTATTTCTACTACATTTCATTACTTTTGTTTTGTTCTTGTTTATTTTCATGCGGTAGTTCTTGCGTAGGACTTCATCTATGCCGTTCATTGTTTCTTCTAAATCCTTTTTATTCTCGGCTAGAATTACTATATCATCAGCAAATCGTAGGATCTTTATCTTTTCAACTTGTACTGTTACTCTGAATCTAAATTGTTCTTTAACATCATTAACTGCTAGATCCATGTAAAGATTAAAAAGTAACGGAGATAGGGAACATCCTTGTCGAACTCCCTTTCTTATTACGGCTTCTTTCTTATGTTCTTCAATTATTACCGTTGCTGTTTGGTTCCTGTACATATTAGCAATTGTTCTTCTATCTCTGTATTTGAACCCCAACTTTTTTAAAATGCTGAACATTTTATTCCAGTCTACGTTATCGAATGCCTTTTCTAGGTCTATAAACGCCAAGTATGTTGGTTTGTTTTTCTTTAATCTTCCTTCTACTATTAATCTGAGGCCTAAAATTGCTTCCCTTGTCCCTATACTTTTCCTGAAACCAAATTGGTCTTCTCCTAACAGTTCCTCCACTCTCCTCTCAATTCTTCTGTATAGAATTCTAGTTAAGATTTTTGATGCATGAGTAGTTAAACTAATTGTTCTGTATTCTTCACATTTATCTGCCCCTGCTTTCTTTGGTATCACTACTATAACAATTTTTTTGAAGTCTGTCGGAAATTCCCCTTTTTCATAAATATTACACACCAGTTTGTATAATCTATCAATCGCTTCCTCACCTGCACTGCACAGTAATTCTACAGGTATTCCGTCTATTCCAGGAGCCTTTCTGCCATTTAAATCTTTTAATGCTCTCTTAAATTCAGATCTCAGTATTGTTTCTCCAATTTCATCTTCCTCAACTTCCTCTATAACACCATTTTCTAATTCATTTCCTCCGTATAACTCTTCAACATATTCCACCCATCTATCGACTTTACCTTTCGTATTATATATTGGTGTACCATCTTTGTTTAACACATTATTAGATTTTAATTTATGTACTCCAAAATTTTCCTTAACTTTCCTGTATGCTCTGTCTATTTTACCAATGTTCATTTCTCTTTCCACTTCTGAACACTTTTCTTTAATCCACTCTTCTTTCGCCAGTTTGCACTTCCTGTTTATAGCATTTCTTAATTGCCGATAGTTCCTTTTACTTTCTTCATCACTAGCATTCTTATATTGTCTACGTTCATCCATCAGCTGCAATATATCGTCTGAAACCCAAGGTTTTCTACCTGTTCTCTTTATTCTGCCTAAGTTTGCTTCTGCTGATTTAAGAATTTCCGTTTTAACATTCTCCCATTCTTCTTCTACATTTTCTACCTTATCGTTTTTACTCAGACCTCTTGTGATGTCCTCCTCAAAAATCTTCTTTACCTCCTCTTCTTCAAGCTTCTCTAAATTCCACCGATTCATCTGACACCTTTTCTTCAGGTTTTTAAACCCCAATCTACATTTCATTATCATCAAATTATGGTCGCTATCAATGTCTTCTCCAGGGTAAGTTTTGCAGTCAACGAGTTGATTTCTAAATCTTTGCTTAACCATGATATAATCTATCTGATACCTTGCAGTATCGCCTGGCTTTTTCCAAGTGTATATTCTTCTATTATGATTTTTAAATTGGGTGTTGGCAATTACTAAATTATACTTCGTGCAAAACTCTATAAGTTGGTCCCTTCTTTCATTCCTTTTGCCCAGCCCGTATTCACCCACTATATTTCCTTCCTTGCCTTCCAATATCCAAATATTATTAAATTTTCATCTCCTTTTACGTGTTTAATTGCTTCATCAATCTCTTCGTATACACACTCTACATCATCATCATGGGCGCTTGTAGGCATATAGACGTTAACAATCGTTGTCGGTTTAGGTTTTGATTTTATCCTTATTACAATGACTCTATCGCTATGCGTCTTGAAATACTCCACTCTCCTCCCTATCTTCTTGTTCATCACGAAACCTACTCCTGCCTGCCCATTATTTGACACTGAGTTAATTACTCTAAAGTCCCCTGTCCAAAAGTCGCCTTCCTCTTCCCACCGAACCTCACTAATTCCTACTATATGGGGGAAGCCCATTATTATTAAACAAAAATTTTTTTTAAATTTATTTAATATTACTTTATTTTATTTAACTAAATTTAATTCTATTATTTTTGTAATATTATTCATTTGACTGATTTGAATTATTTAGTTCAAACCCAGCTCACAGTTCACAGTTTATTAAAGCTTACGCTTCACCCCAGCAAATCTCCGCTATTTTATATATATATATATATATATATATATATATATATATTATATTATAAACATACAAAACGTATAGCACTCCTGGTAATATAAGGATTCCAACATTCTGTGATACTTCTAAATCGGTTCAGCCGTTCAGCTGCTATGGTGGAACAAACAAACATAAATACATTACACTCCTTTTTGAGCAATCGGGTAAAAAAATATGAAACAATCACCTGGATTTTTTTTTAGTTCACGAATTTTGTTTTTAAAACTAATATTTTTATTGCACTGTTTTATTCAAAGAAAATCAATAAAAATTGAAGATAAATGAGAAAAAATCTCTGTTATAAGATAAAAGTGATATAAAGAATAATAAAAATATAAAAAAAAAACATACCTGCTTTAAATCAATTTGACCAACTTCATTGATTCGAAAGTAGAAAAGAAGATTTGATATCAATTTAAACCAGCGCTCTTTAATACCTAAAAATAATTTTTTTTAAAATTATTAAAATTCTGTGAATTAAAAATAGTACTTAATGTAATTTTATAGGTATAAAATTTTGTCCAGACTCAAAAAAGGATAAATAGCTTACCTATGCAGTTAATCATATCCATCAGTCATAAGCCTATATCCTTCAATAACATTAACCTGGTAAATTTCAAAATACAGATATTTTTTAAACAATCCACATAGTAATGTATATCATCTAGCTTCAATGAATTTAGTAGAAAAAGGGGTCTTTTTGTTCCTACCCACAATGGTTTTTTTTTTTAGTAATAACTATTTAAACTGCTTGGTAACTTATCTACATATTGACATTAAAGATCAAACTTAACTTATGCTTGCTTCGCTTGCTAACCTTGACCAGTGAGCAAAGGTTAAGTTTGCTTAATTTTAATTATATTTATAATTTCTCAGCAAATTCATTCAAAAACCTTTATTTTCATTAATTTTAGTTTTGTGCTAATTGAGTTTTAACAATGAGTGATTCTGTTGCGACACAAAACGGAGAAAACCAATAAGTAACTCGGAAAAAAATTAATCAAAAATGTATATATAAAACCTTAAAACAAGATAACCCTGAAACTGTAGTCTGAGACACTGCTCAGAAAGCAAGTAGTACAACAGGTGTTGGCTAAAGAAAGAAATCTTTAATATAATAAAAGGACCTTTTTTGGTAAGCGGGTAGTACTATCTTTTCTTAAAAATCAGTGGGTATTTGCAGAGAAATTATAAATATAATCTAACCAAACTTAACCTACGTTTGCTTCACTCAAGGCTAGCAACCTTAGGTTAAGTTTGGTTCTTAATGTCAAAATGTAGGTAGGTTACTAAAAAATAACAATTATTTTCTTAATGCAATAGTAACTAAATAATTATTCTTAAAAAAAAAAAAAAACATTGTGGGAAAAAACAGAAAAGACTCAGAAAAAGATCTAATGTATATAAATTTACAAAAAACATTTCTCCAATAGTAAATATTATTTCAAGGGCAGTGCTCAAAAAAATAAATGAAAAAATCTCTAAAGCCACTTGTTTATTACTCATTAAAGCTTGTAAATGGACAGTAACTCTACCTGGCATGCCTAAAGTAACGTTGCCACTGCTAATATTACAGTAGGTTGGTGTACCTCAGCAGGAGATCATAGGTAGTAAGAAGTCGGATACTTTGTAGCACTCTTGTTAATAAAAGGAAACAAACATATTTCCAATTTGTGCATTCATATGTAAGCATGTGCATAAATGTATGTAAATATGTTGATATTCCTAATGCCTCTCCTATTTATTATTAATCCTGAAAATTTAATTTCCTTTTCCTTAAATAATCATGTATACTATCTGCAATACAAAATATAAGAACATCTGTGAGAGAAACTAAACAAACAAATGTAGGGTAATAGTTTTTTCTGATGGAAACACACTACTGAATTGGCACATTAGCAAGTCAAACATGTTATTTAAAAGTGTAAATGATGAAAAATCAGAATAACTATTATACATTGCCTATTTTCAACCTGCAATATATATATTTTGACGTAAATTAATATAAAGACTTTTACTTTACAATGATGGTCACTAAAATTGTGAAACCTCTGCATGGAGTCTTGTAAAAATTATTCTTTATGACCTCCATAGCATCATAAAATGCTATGGGGAAGTGATTTGTTACTGTCCTACTAAGTTGTCATTGTAATTTGTTAATGTTCTACTAAGTTATCACTTTACTATTAAAAAGAAGTTTATTTTATACATTACAGATATTGATTTAAATACTTATTTTTAGTTATCTGTAGGAAAAACTATTTAGCAAGGTGACAATTTAAGAAGCAATCAATAATGACTAATACGGGATCAAATAGTTGCTCAGTTTTTAAATTTGATGTAATCTAAAGCTGACAATGTAAATATCTAAAGCAGATTTTTTGCAGCATTTGCTAGCCAGAAACAGATTTTTTTAACATGTAATTTTTAGTTTACCATTCAATGAAAATTCAATTTTTAATTCAAGGCAGGTCATCTACTTAAACCAATCAATCTTTTTAATTGGGTGATTATGAAATTGCAGTCTTTTAGAACTGATTAACATAGTCAATAGGTTGACATATCAGATATTGTTAAATTTAGTAAAATATATGAGAAGGAAAGCAAATATATGATGAAGTTTATTTTAAATCTTTTATTACTTTTTAATTTCAGAAATTTAGAGTAGTTTTGATTGGGCAGTGGCGGCTTGTACCTACAATTAGCGAGGGTGCTGCTACAGAAAATTTTTAATTTCTTTTAAAATTGTGTAAAAGGAAACAAACATGTATAAAAATAAAATTTATTCAGAAACTTGATAAAATCCTAAAAGAACAAAATCAAACATTTTTTACTTACTTTAACCTAAATTGTTACAGTTCAAGCTTGTTCTATTAATTTAAAAATGAAATCCATTCTCGTTTTAATTTGTGCGAAAAGTTCAATAATTTTCAACTTGATCACATGCAAAAACTACCTTCCACCAGCACACCAGGGTTGGCACTGCGGGAGCGACAGTGGTCTCTCTCTCGCAGCCTCGGGTGCAACTTCCTATGTGCATAACAGCCTAACACCCTGCCACTAGAAGGTGTATACACAGATTTTTGTATCTTTTTCATAAATTGGGGGATGGCTACTCACATTAAGCTTAAGGATTATATATTGTAAAAGTATAAAGAAAAAAGAGCTCATTATATTAAATGTTATCTAATAATATCAAGTGGAAATAGGAGGTGCTGCAGTTCCACAGTGCCTATACACGAGCTGCCACTGAATTTGGGTGATAACTGTTGAAATATGTTACCTATGATTTTTAGGAGGTGATCATCCCGAGAATGTTACCAAAACATAGGAAATTTACAATGGTCTTACAGAAGGCAAATCCTTAAAAAAATGATAAAAGAAGAAAAGGTGACTACTGAATAAAGATAACTATTAATTAAGTCACGTTGTATAGTTACTGTTAAGATTTATCTATTCTTAACATTTTTGATATGAAATTATTTATTTAATAATTTTTGGCAGAATCAAATATACAATAACTATATTACAGCTGTGTAACAAACACATAGCTTGCAGTAACAGCAACTGTTTTTGATACAGGCATCATAAAAGTATTGCAACTTGTATTGTTACTTGTCTCCACTATTAATCAAGAAACATCTCAAAAATTGCAAAGTGTAAAATTAAATGTGATTGGAAGTCGTGTTTTGTACCTTTTTCAACATATCACATTATTTTGGCATCATAGTAAGAATAGTTTTACTGCTAGTGCAGATTTTGGTCAAAACTGTATATTGCTAATGTCATAATAGTCCAAATGGTGATCATGACCAACAGATAAAAGCTGATCAATATCTACTTAAATAGCTTTAAAAAATGTATGCTTCAAAAACATTTTTATGAATTTAGTTTTTCATAGTTACAATTGTACATGTAAAATGAATTGTGCATGAACAAATGCAAAAAAAAAATCAATTCATTAATTCACTAAAATGTTTCACTTTTGTTGTATTTTATTTATTATTATATAGAGAAAAAATATAAAAACTAGTGTCTTAGTCACAAAACTTAGTGTATAGTGTCGACTTGGCAGAATCGAGATCATCTGTAATTCGTCAACCAACAAAATTACGTATAAAAAAAAGAACTAAATATAATTGTCTGCAAAGCTGTAGTAGTCTAACAAACAATACCTCCACTAGTTTGAGTGATGTTACCACTGGACGACTTTTTGTAATTTAACCTTCCTTCCAATTTAGCTTCCCCTAAACTTAAATGAGCAAGTTCTTTATCATTGAATCTCATTTTATTTTTACCTTGTCATACTTGGAAATTAAAGCGACTTAAACAGATAAAAAAATAACATAACCTACGAAGTTTACTTCCTACACAACACTTTCACATCATAAAGTAACAGAAAAATAATTAAAATCAGTTAAAATAACTAAGTGAAAAAAATGAAATCTTAATTATCTCGAACTGAAGAAAAAAGAGAGAGATAATCTAAAACTAAAAATGGTAACCGGAAAATATTCGCAAAATGTTACATTCCAGCTGTTATCTACTGTGGTTACGTCACTTTATTCCCGCGTCAATGAATAAACAAACGGGAATATTTTAAACTTATAACATGAAAAAGTATTTTCCTAAAAGTGGTTATTTCATTATAATCAATTCAACTAATTAATCGCTTTCGCTAGACAAGAAAATAAACACGACACAATATTTGTTACCACGTTTATGTCAAACTAAAATTAAACTCTAACGTCACGACCTTGAAAAATTTGTGAATTGCTAGTTACCAAAAAATTACACACAAGTAACGAGCTGATGCAATTTTTTTTTTAACTTTCTTCCTTTTCTCGTCATTTGTCACTAAATTTTTTTTACAGTTTTTTAAAAAATATGTTTTTACGTAATTTTGAACAAGGAGTGCTTCAAATGTATAACCAAAACATTTTGAATTGGAGCCAACTATATTCTCAGTTAAACAACAGATAAAAATAAATACATTTTTTATAAATATTAAGGTCAAAAGAAAATGCAAAAAAACATAGAAAGACAGTAAAGTAATTCTTTTTTAGATGTAGGTTGATTTTTATACTCTTTAAATAAAATGTATCAAAATTACAATAAAAATATACAAAGTATTAAAAAAACACAAGACTTAAAACCATCTCGCATACCTTTTTCTTTTTTCTTTTTAGACTGGAAGAATACGAAATTTCCAATCAACAAAAAATTAATCTCATTGTTCAGCATTCATTACAGAATTAAGAATTAATTAATTATTAAGAAAACAAATATAGTCATTACTTCAAAGGCACTAAATTACGAGGCATGTTTTTAAAGTAAGTACCGTTTTGAAATTCCGCCGCTGCTACGCTGTGGTCGGCATTCAACAGATGCGCACTGTGTACCCGCATCTGTTGGCAAGCCACAGACACCATTATGGAAATATTCGACTGTTTTTTCGTTTGTTTGTGAGTATTTAAAATGCCTCCGCTGGTCGAGAATCCCGCCTACTGTGAAATACGTGGTGTGATTTGTTTTCTTAGTGCTAAAGGTGCGAAAGTGGCTGATCGTCATCGAAAATGTCATCGTCAGATCAGTGAAATGTATGGAGAAAACATTATGAGCGATGGAATGGTACGAAAATGGATTAGATCATTTAAAGATAGCCGCCAGAATATTCATGATGAGGAATGAAATGGACAACCTTCTGTCCCTTACTGAAGATTTGGTGCAGAAAGTTGACGAAAAAGTGAGATAGAATAGACGCTTTCTTTCTTTCTATTTCTTATTTATCTGAAGAGTTTTTCCAAGTTTCAAGAAGTATTGTCCATGAAATTGTGACCGAACGCTTAAATTATCGATGATGATTGTGTCAAAGCGACCGTGTTGCAGTGGTTGATAAGTCAGGCGGCAGACTTCTATGACGACGGTGTTCAAAAGCTGGTTGCACGATACAAGTGCCTTAATATTGATGGCAATTATGTAGAAAAGTACAGGCCCTCACGTAAAAATAAAATTGTTAAGAATAGTGTACTTGTTTTTTTTTTTAACTTCAAAATAGTACTTACATTAAAAACATGCCTCGTATTTAAAACTTGTGCATCTTTATTTTCTTTTTCCAAAAATATCTTTCTATTGAGTGATGAGTGAATGAAAAGCAATTAGTTCAAAATGACACATATTCTGCAACAAGGACTGCCCGCCGCTCAGGATCACCCTCACGTTGAAGCGATAGACAGCCTGTTTCAAGGCTGAATTCACTGGATCACCATTGAGCAAGCCTCTCTCGATCAGAACTGCGGGGAATTGATGAGTCAGTGGCGTAGTTGAAAGCCGCTGACAAACTCCTGGCCGGTCCTCTAATTACAAAGACTCCAGATCCCGATCCAATGTTCGAAGTCTGGCCGAAAGAAAGTCAATAAATTTCCTCCGGTCCGCTTGTCTGTACAGGAAAAAACCCCGGTGAACTGGAAAGTTACATCGGTAGCGCTCATTCGAACCACCAGCAATCCCATAAATAATCAATCGATGATAACTCGAGCAATCATCAACCACGTTACAGTTACAGATATTGGCAGAAATAAACCCATCAACGGTAACATCGATATTCGTTCTACGAAACGACCGACGCCCATCTACATTATCTGCGTAGGTGGGAAACTCACCAGATATATTGAATACCTGTAGACGTATTGCCTAAAAAACCCTCTATTAATTCACCGCCATCCCACAATAGTGACTTAGCGTTCACATCCGCACCAATTAGGATTGGACTGGTACCAGAGAATCGTAGGATTTTATCCCAGATCTCAAGATGACGATCAGCAGGGTCTCTATACTGAAAGTATGAACTTGGAACATACAGGTGCAAGTTCCGAACATCAACACGTGCAACAGCTTGATGATTATTAGAAAGTTGTTGTTTAATGTGTAAAACAAACTTTGATAATTTGTGGACTATATAGATAAAATAAAACAGGTACCGAGTTCAATCCTTGGGCCGATATTATGACATATATAAAACAACAAGTAAGAACGACACGCACTAATTTATTGAAGATTAACATATATAACTACAATAAAATACGGAAGACAGTCATAATAATTAACGTATAATATAATATACACTCATGTGAGTAGACTCGGCATAATATTTGATCACACGTCCATTCAATTAGAACACAACTTCGTGACTAATACATTAAAAAAACTATTACACAACAAAGAGACCAGTGATGGGAAGAATGCCCAGCAATAACCTGCCGAACCTTCCCAGAAGTGTAACGAAAGTCAACAGTGATATAATTCTAATACAAAAGCAAATTAATCACATGTAGAAAAAATGTTATACAGAAATACTAAATTCATCATTCCAAACAGCTGTCGAATGAAGATATAATCTATTTCCCTTCTGCAACAACAGCGGGCATGCTATTAGAACCACAACAGAATCGCTTCCAAGAAGAAAAACCTGGCAGTTCTCCGGACACAATTTATGGATGCTGCAATAAAAAACATCCAACCCTCTACGAAGAGCAACTTCAGTTAGCTCAATCTGAACAATGTAAGCACTCTGTGCATTTAACTGCTCGAATTTAATTATTTAACGCTAAAGATTTCAAGTACATAGTGACAATCCCATGATAAAAATCACATTCCTTGCTATTCACAGAGTGCTTGGACTCCTTCCGAACGAGATTGCAATTAACTCCAATTACTTCGGACACTCGCCACGCTTGTGACCCTCGTCACCACAATGAGCACAGATGGCGGGATGATTACATAACTTGGCTAAGTTGTGTAATCATCACAACCATGACCATACTTGCAGCATTTGAAGCACCGCTGGGAATCTAAAAACTTCTCGACTTTTCACCAAGAAAATCTACAAACATCTTTCTTTGTCAACGAAGCTGTGGAAAAGAGTAGGGATAACCTCGAAAATTCCGTGGTAGCATACAGCCTCGCGCCTACCCGATTTGAACAATAGTAGAAATTTGGACTTTAAGGTATCCTCAGTCATCTGGGTTTTTTTATCTCGGATGAGAGTCATTAACTCTTCTTCAGAAATCGTCGATCTATGTCATACACAATAACCCTTGGGCGCCTCTTATGTTTAGGGTCGACTTTCATTTCGGGACTACCAACCTTTGCGAGTCTGAGATGACCTGCACGGTCCCTTTCTCGTCAGTAATGACGATTAATCCCTTATTTGTTTCTTTTATATTTCAAATTTTCAGGCTCGACCTCTTTTGTTTAGGGACGACCTGAAACTCGTCCATCTCTTTTGTAGTTTTAGTAGCTGCCCCCTCTTTTAAGTTAACGAACAAAATTTCGAGATGTTTCCGTGACAAATTAGCCTTAACGCTTTTCTTTTAATGTAGCGGGCGGCGAATAGCTGTGCACATTGTGTGCGAGACTGATAGGACGGGATAGTCATTCCTTTACGAAAACATTTCGTGTAGCTGGGTGTATATATATAATAAAAGAAGCTAAACGAGATGTTTTCGTAAAGGAATCTAACTGTTCCACCCGTCCTATCAGTCTATCTCTCTGGCACACAATGTGCACAGCTCAACTTCTCCCGCTATACTACAGCGTATCGTTTACGTTGAGGTAATGCTGACTGCCGAACTGAAAGAGGGACGGGAACGGTCTCCCGCACAACTACCTCTCTATCCTCAGATAGCTAAGCGGCCCACCTCTAAACTGCAGCCAGGGCATCAAAAAATTGTGTTAACTCCTTCACCTTAAGAGTAAACTTACCCTGAATAGTCGAACTCTACTCTTCGGGTTATTAAGAAATTCTATTGAAGAATCAAACTTTACCTCAAACGCTCTCATTAAAGGAATCGTACCACCAACCTGTCCAACCATTTTATTAAACTCATCAATCACTTTCAACACCGGGCATTGCGATACCCCAGAAGTCACCCATGTGATCTCCTCCTTCTCCTCTGAGGACGCATAGCAGTCAACAAGTCTAGTTTTAGTAATAGCCAGTGGAGTCTTACCCCGCTTGGACCTGCTAAACCTCTACCGTTCAGTGCCTGACATTATTTTTCACTTAAAAGAAACAAAAAAAAACTTGAAAAAAAAATGAGGGAAGTATAATTAAAATTTATAATTTTGTATTGCCATACCTGTGTTAAAATGATTTTGCTGATGCTTTTCTTTTATAAATAGCCTCAGGCACATCCTGAATTAATGTCCAACAATAATCGGCTAGCATGTTAGTATTCCATTTCTCTTTATAGAAGCTTTCCATCACCGAAATATCTTGGTGGAAACGTTCACTGTGTTCGTCACTTACATCTACAAAGTTGTCTGGAAAAACATCCAGATGTGATTGGAGGAAATGTATTTTCAAAACATATTACACAGCATAGCTCTGCACGAAGTAAGAAGTTGACTAACAATATCGTGGTATTTGTCGGACTTTTTTTTGCCTAGAAAACTTTTGCAAACGTCTTTACATGAAGCCCCACCTGCACCTTCTACATTATTTAACACTGAGTTAAATTCATCATCTTTGACCAACTCTCTTATTTGAGAACAACCAAATATTCCTTATTTAATTTTTTCTTTACTTAAATTTGTAAATTTCTGCCTAATATACAGAAATCTGTGACTATCCTTCTTCATTGGCTTTTATAAAATTTTTCATTAGTCATAGCTTGCTATGGAGAGGGGGTAAAAATATTTTTTTGGGTTCAACTAAGGGCTCAAAAATAATATTTTTCCTATTTGGAATTAGTTTGTCTTGTTTCTTCCACTCTTTGGTAACATAATGTTTATTCCTAGCTTGGCTATCCCATTCGCAAAGAAAACACACATGCACTTAGTACACCCTAACTGCATGCCTAACAAAATAGCTACAACTTTCAAAGCACCACATATGTTCCAGTTATGTTTTTTATAATTTATTTTTTCAAGAACGTCTTTCATCTCATTATATGTCTCTTTCAAATTAATTCCATAAGCGACTGGTATCGAAGGATATTTGTTACCGTTGTGTAGTAGAACCACTTTTAAACTGTACTTAGACAAATCTATGAAAAGGTGCCAGTCCTCAGGTTTATAAACTTGTCCTAAGTGCAACATAAGCTCATCAATATTTGCATTTTTTAGCTGAAATTTTTATATTTTTTTGAAATAAATTCCAACCTTGCAGTCTTGATCCTAACAGTTCAGCTTGATTTTTTGATAAATTTAAATCCCTAACGAAGTCATTTAATTCACCTTGTGATATAAGAAGTGGCTTATTGAAAGATAATTCAAAATCAAAATCATTGTTGTCTTCTACAGTACGACCTGATTCTTCATCACTGCTTTCGAAACATACATTCACAGGTGGCTCAGGAACTGAAATAATTTCACTGTGAGGTACAGGCCTGATTGCAGATTCCAATAAAATTGAACAAAATTAATTCATTCCTAAATCCAGTGCTTAATACAAACAACACAGCTGTGTTTTCAGCTACATGTTTTGACCTGCATAGACATGATTAATCTTGTCCATGAAGGCTCACTCTTTAGTATTAGATATGATGTCATAATATGTGACTGTATATGATTTAATTCTTTACCTATTATTATTTATTTATAGCTTAAATAATTTGTAAGCTATAAATTATTGTAAAGCTTAACAATATTAAGTTTTTTAACAATGTTAAACAATAAAAAATGAGCTAACAAAATACAATACTGGAGCTTAAAATGCTAAAAATGAAAAAAAAATCCTGTAATTAAAATTTAACAATTTTTCAAAAATGGTGGGTGATAGAAAGATTCTGAGTTCATATTCATTGTCAGCATCAAGAAACAGATTAAAATCATGTATCGCATGCTAGGAAACAAAAATTATGTTTATCAGTGTTAGCATTAAAACTTAAAGCTTCAATTTCTTTTTCTTGGTTTCTTACTCTTCCCTTAATTTTTTTTTTCAATTCCTTTGTTACTTATACTCTAAAAAAAACTAACTTATACTCGAATATTTATAAAATATTTATTATTACTTTTCAATTTTCTGCAAAGGAAAAAAGTGGTCGCATTCTTGCATTTAAAAATTAATCATATTTTGCAAAAAAAAGTTTGTTAAATGGTTGTTAAAAACAATAAATAAACCTGGAGTTTTGGATACACTGGAACTTTTCAGGACCAAAAATTTAAGGAATAGAATTGCCTATCTATGTTTAATATCTTAAGTGTCCTGAATTGTGCTAACATGTTGATTCCAAGATGCTAAAATAAGATCCATGATAATTTGCTCTGTCTTTTCAAGGTAGGGATGCTCATTTAGACAGGTGACAATTTTTATCTAAAGTTTTTACAGGTTTCTTATTGTTAATTTTTGCAGGCCAGTTTGTGACTCAGGATTAAAGATTATTAAGGTGATTTTGTAAATTTAAGGTGTCATTATACAGAGGCAATCTGAAGAAGATGAAATATTATTTAAATAAGAGGCCATAAATGTCATGGAACAGAAGGCTACATCTTAAGTGTATGAGCAACAAAATGAAATTTGTGGTGCACCTGCAAACTATGGAAGGGAGTCATACTTAATGCTTAAGTATAAATTATTCAAGTTATGAAACTGGGAAACAATGATCGGTGAGACATTACTGAAGAATAAGATAAGGAGAGCAAAAATCTGAAGTTAAATTGTAGACCATCAACTTAAACATGATCAAAAGCTTGACAAATACCAAAGAAAAAAGCCCACTTCCTTGTGGAACTGATGAATGGTGGAGTGTTAGGATCTGAAACCAAACTATAACGTGGAAGTATTCGAGACTATCTTACAAAAGATAAGACTCTGAGAAGAATCAGTTTTAAATAGTTTGAAACATAGAGCAAGGATGCTCATTCTGCAATAAGAATCAGAATCATCTAGCGATTTACCAGGCTTTAGTACAGCCATTTTGATGTAGGGAAATTTCTAGTGAAAGGTAATTTTTGTGGTTTTTATGATGATGTTATTTTTTTAAATTTATATATAAGCGAGTAACAAAAAATACTTTTTTTTGGAAGATTGCAAATTATGCAATAAATATCATAATCTGGGGGTGGATGATTTTTGTTTATAGAGATATCTTGAGAAGGTTGTGTTAGCCTCTATAGGTATAAAGAACAGGTGATAAAGAAAGAGGAGTGTCATCAATAATGTTTCACTTGGTAACATGTGAGTTCTGCTGAGAGTTGAATTCATCCATCCTAAAATGTGTAAAAGATTTAGGGCAAAAAATTAAGCTTTGTAAGTGTTAGAATTATTCAATTATTACTTGGATAATGAAAAGGCACAGAAAAAGTGCAGTATTTTAGCAGCTACTTTTTTTTAATAGAGACTGCAATCATCAGTATTTTATGAGCATATGTGATTTTTTAATGAATTTTGCTTGAATTAAGCTGTTAATCTTTTTAATTCATAATTTAATCATTAGAAATGTTTTAACAGAGCTGTATAACAGGCAGATTTTTCTAGCTCATTCTTTTTTTACCTTAATTTCAGTGCACATAAATATATTAAGATAAGAAAGAAGAATAATAAGATGCTTGTTTTGTGCACACTAATTAACCATGCTGTTTGTTTCCCTATAGAAAGAAACTGTTCCAACATCATATTGTACATAGTAAAATTATCACAAATGCCTTTCTCCTACTGTTCTTCCTAAAATACCAATGTAGCATTGTAAAATTGCCAATTTTACTGAAAGAGTATTTAACTATTACATGATACTTTCTTTTTTATTATTAAGTCAGTAATTTTTTATATTTTTTAAATTACTGCATGTTATAATATTTAAATTTATTTTTATCAGGTCCTCTGTTCACCAATTAATTTTAGCAACTCTCTATTTGGATTATTTTTTTTCACCAGCTTTCTTCATATCAGAGACCACTAATATTATTGAAGCAATTATCTTTGAAGTGTGAGATAACAAAGATTGTTCTGTAATTGGTGCAATCCATTGTTCCCTCTTCAAATTTTACTCATGGAACATAAATACCAGAGAATCAACATAATAAAAATTATGAAATTATGATACAGAATAAAAAACACAACATATTAAATGAAGAAAAACAACACAGATGAATGTATCTGACCGTACACTAAAAGCATTTTATAAGCACTTCAAGATGGGCTTCATTTACAACACTGTCCCAGCATCTTACTGAAGGGGTTGCACAATATTCCAGAAGCACATTTTCAAGTATTTGCAAGATGAACAGATAGTTACATTTTTCCTTTTTAAATAATATTTTGTCATACTGATCAACAGATCTTTACACCCTTAAAAAAATAAATATTTAAATTTAACAAAAAAGAAACTAGTAAAACAAAATTTGATTTTTGTTTGCCAAAGATTTCTTGGAAGTTATAATAGAAGTAGAAATGCAACAGTATGTCACTAAACATTTATTATTATTATTCTTAATGTGTATGTTGCAATCTGTTCAACTAGTGAACAATAAGCAACCTCCACCCATGGCCCAATGAGATGATGTGCATGACATTTGAATGAGGTGTGGTCTTGTAAAAACAACGCTGACTATTAATTAGATGTGTGGTTAATTGAATCCCAACCATCAAAGTACACTAATACTTAATTTGCAACAATGAGTTTACCACTAGGCTAACCCTGTGAGCACACTAAACATTAAAAATATTTTTTTAGGCTTGTCCTCTATTTACAGTTTGGACTTTTAAAAAATAAAAATTATGTAATGATATGATATTTTCAAATATTTGAATGTTGTTCTTTAGCAATTTGTTAGTTTACTTTTATTTATTTAATATTAGCTTTCTTTCTTTCTTTTTTTTTCTGTTTAGCCTCTGTAAGCTATTACTTCAGAGGATGAATCTGGATGATAGTATATGTATGAATGCAAATGAATTGCAGACTTGTACAGTCTCAGGTCGACCAATCCTGAGATGGGTGGTTAATTGAAACCCAACCACCAAAAAACACAAGTATTCATGATACAGTAGTTTAACATATCAGACAGTAGATATTTAATGTAGATACATTAATGCAACTTCCATCTTTTAGCTGTAACGAATCCATAAAATTAAATAGATAACCAAGTTTATGAAATTATAATTTTATTTAAGAGCAGTTTCCTATATGTGGTTTTCATTTACAATGAGATTTTGATACAATTCTTTAATTTAGGGATAACCATTAACTTTGGTTAATCTACGGTTGTCAAATACGTCAATGTGTTAACTAAATTTTATCAGGCACTGAATTATTATAGTTTTATTATCATGACTGTATATGGTTCTAAAAGTTAAAAAGTAACTGTGATACAAGATATAACTTTAACAATAAATAAAATTAATAAAAAATTATGAAAATAATGCTTCTTAATTTTTATGCCATTCATTTTTAAAGAAAAACACAATTTCATCTGGTCTTTATGTAATAAAATTGATAAGGTAAGTGTTTTAATAAAGTCCATCTGGTTATTTAAAAAAGAGTGGTTTTGTTTAATTTTTTTAGTAATGAAATGTAAATAAGTAGGAGAAAGAAAAATCAAGACATAGCTGGTTGTTCCTGATATTTAGTTGGCTGGGTTTCTCAGAAATGGAGTAATAATTTTGTACATTACCTGTTTTGTTTACAAACTGATTATATTTTAAGTCATAATAATATACAGCCAAGGTTGTTCATCAGTCAAATAACTTCCTATATCATGGAATAATTTATTTTAAAAAGTAACATAAATCTGTTAATTTTTTATTGGATTACATTAGTTCCTATATAAAAATAATGTTCTTATTTAATTTTTACACCATGAAACTGAGCAAAATTGTGAATTGTATAAATAGAGGGTAAATTATCAACCTCGGATTCTGTTTATTTTATTTTATCATTCAACTTATACTTAGCAATTTCAGAATTTTAAAAGGTGAACAAAGTAAACATTTTCTGAAGTATTCTATAGATTTTATTCCTTTTCTTATTCAATTTCTGCTAATTTTTTAACAAATTTTATATCACTGTTTCTAGGTGGTTACTCCTGCATTAATTTACAATTCATGGCATCTAGTAGAACAGAACCTGTGTATTATATGTACGATTAGTAAAGTCTGTCTGAATATTAAAGTGAATTGAAAAACTAATCCTAATGTTACCTTAGAAGTATAAATATTTTTACATTTCTACAAACTTTGCAGTCTATTTTCTGTATTTTTGTATAATTTTAATTTTCTAGATATTGAAAGGATGTTGATTAATTATTTATACATATTGCCAAGATACCACATACATACCTTGATGAACCAAATGTCTTTTTTTATTGCATGAAAAGTTTTCTAGAATTTTTAATAAGTGTGTTCTGATGAAGCAGAAATCTTGTGAAAGTACTTAATGGAGCTAATGAGAAGGTTATAAGTGAAAAATAATTTTCAATGAATGATTAGTAAATTATTTACTAAAAAAAAAAAATATTAGCTTTCACGAACATTATACTTATTTAGAATGGATAAACAGTAATATCCTACAAATAATAATAAATTTTAACATAGTTATGATAAATTTGTTTTTTTAACTCAAACCTAATGCTTCTAATACTAATTCAATGACTGACTGGTCTGTGGGATTTTTTTGAGTGTTCCATAAACAATGTTCACAGCAGTTAAGAAAGAAACTGAACTTTGGAGCTTTTATTTAACTAAATAAAACATATCTTTTTCCTTTTCATTCTTTTGTGGGACTAGAAGATTTATATTTTCAAATGCTTGAGCTTGTTTTTTCCCCTAATACTAACAATTCCACTTGCTAATGTTAGCATTAAGAAAAATGTTACTCAGTTTTGTTGAGATGCTTCATCCATGAGTAATGCATTAACCAACACTTCCCACTGGATAAAAGCAGACATTTCTTCTTTCAGGATAATGTAGACTTCAGCATACCTCCATTACAGTCAAAACCTAACTTTGCAGACAATTTCTTTAAATATATCTATCTGGCTTCAAAGTGGCAACAAAGACAATAAAAAATTATTTTCAGAAAATTTTACACTCAATCATTTTTAAAATATTTATTTAATTAAACACACACAAAATTTTTTTGTAATCTATATTGTAAGAAATGTTTTACAAAAATTAGTACTGTAATTAGAAGTTGATCAGAAAATTATTATAATACCAATCTCAACAGTGAGTAAACGTCTGTTTAATCACAGCAAAATCTTCTCCTGTTCATTCAGTTCTTGATTCTGCTGTGACATAATCCTCAGTATCTAAAGAAAACAAATACATGCTATGCTTTGAAAACATTTATTAAAAAAATGCCAGTTTATCATAATTATTTCATTTTCTTTCATGAGACAAAGTTTAAAAAACTGGGGTTCAATTCTACTCAATCTATTGAGATTAAACCAATAAAAAATTAAATTGAAATAAATCACATAAAAATAGTATTTACAATATGTAACATATCCTTTATACTATCTAGTACCAATTTATGCTATCATACATACACAATATTAGAAATTAATAATATAAATTTATCACAATAGTAATCACAAAATTCCATAATGAATAAAAAAAAGTATTGCACCATATTTACTCAACCAATACTTAGAAATTTTGAAATACCTGGATTTCAATAGTTTTATTACTCTTGGAAAAATATTTTTATAAAAAAACTACAAAAAAGAACGTTATTATAATGTTGGTTTTAAATAAAATGTTACATATTTAAAAATAAAACTTTCTACAAAAGGCACCTGTGCACAAATTAAAAAATTAAAGCTGTCATTTACATGGGATTACATGATTAAAATAATTTATTTTAACTGTATTGAATATTATTACATCTGGTTATCAAGGTTCATCTAATGATGCCTTCACAGTCCTACAAAATTTCTGTAGTTTGCAAAGTTTCACTAATAATTAAATGTCATGAGAATATCTTTCAATGAACAAACTGAAAACTCAATGTATTACTATATTTTATCATGAGCACGTCACTGACCAACTTTATATAGTTAAGCAAATAACAATTGCCTGCTTAAATAAGAGTTAAGTTCTGACTCACATTTTGCATCATGAATGCAATTTAAATTGTATTTCAATTCCATGTAACAATAAATGAAAATTATCTTTAAAAAATGATAAACTGTTGAGTAATTATGGTTAACAATAAAAGTTAAGTACTTCTTACCTCCATTAATTATAAAATTAATACTGAATCCATCTTATAAAACACATAGTAATACCGAACAAAGCTTTACATAATATTCATGATAAAAATATATTTTTTATTTATAATTAAAAATATAACCTAATGAATAAAATAAGATGACCCCAAAAAGCATTTTTTAATTAATTTCAAATTAAATAGGAAAAAACTCAGTAAAATATTCTCACCTTGTGAAAACTATGTAGGGGGGACAGGACACTAAGAAACTTTTTCCCTTCAAGTTGGTTGCAGAATTGGCTCTAAAATATATACGAGAATAAGATTTTCTGCTAGGATAATAAAATTAACAGGAGAGAAAAATTTCAAATTTCCGTCTATATCATTTCCATAAAATAGTTAGATAGTTTTTATTAATTTCATAAACTTTTCCTTTGTTTCTTCTAAATGCTAAGAATGATAATAATGCACTACTAATTGTTACAGATTCTTCACATAATGGTTCAATGGATTGTGGAAGATAAGAAGATGTATTATATTGAAACCACTGAAAGATTATGTGAAGAATCTGTAATAATTAGTATAGGGCATTATTATCATTCTCAGCATTTAGAAGAAAAGTTCATGAAATTAATGAAAACTGTCAAACTATTTTATGAAATCATATAGACGGAAATTTGAAGAATTTACAAATGATTTTATGAAAAAAATGAAATTAAACACACACACACACACACACACACACACACACAATGCTTTGAAAACATTTTTATGTTTGTATTATCACTGAAGGTTTATAACTCCTCTAATATTACAAAAAAAAAGAAAAGAAAAAAATATTAAACAGTGCTGTTGTTTATACATTATGAATAAAAATGTATCAGTGTTACTGACTTTTATTTCTATTTAGGTAAACAAATTTATTTTAATTTTTATTAATGGATTGCGTATATACAAAGTTACTATTTGAATATAAGCAACACTAATAGAAATGATTTTTGCATTGTTCACTTACAATACCATCCACATTGTGGTGTCACTAACATCACCCATATATGGGTGTCACAATGTGATGTGATACCCATATTGAAGTGATAATAAAACTAATGCTCTTAAGTTAGATGTCTACTTAAATCTTGTATTTATATCAATAAATAAAATAACTGAGGGTTATTTAAATAGCATTCAATATTACAAGATCATAGTAAGCTGATTAGTTTAATCAGCATAATCATGAGCCAGCTTTCACATTCAAGTAAAGATCAAGCAACTTTTACTTGGATTTCAATGCTTTTATTACTGGAGTACTTTGCTTGTTGTGGTTCAATTAACAGTATGTTAAAACTGGGCAGCAAATACAAATTATCAAACTTAGTTTAAAAATAACATAATCTCAATTAACATTACACTTAATTAAAATGTCGCTAGGAAATTACATTATGCTTTAAGACTTGTAACAACTTTTGGTCTATACTGTTTACTGCTCTCATTATTAGAGCTAGCGGTGAATGCTTGAGGTACTGATATGTGCGCTTTAGCTAATACCCTCCTGCCTGCAACATCAATTGTATAAGTTGCATTACGATCCATTATATAATCTGCTGTAACAATCTGGTGTCCACCACGGCGTATATAACCAAGACAAACTAGTTTGTTTAATGTAAAACCATAACTAAAAAAAAAAAACAAAAAAAAGAACATGCTAATTATTTTTAAATACATAAAATAAATAAAAATAACGTAAATAATAAAAGTAAAACGTTTGAAAAATAATTATATATTGCTTTATTCACATTGTTTTTTCTATTATTAGCATAGAACAGTGTAAAGTGTAAGCTAACACTCTCTGAAATATGTGTTGCTTTTTTACTGCTACAACCCCATTTATGGTGCCAGCATGTCATGCTGGATTCCACCAGAATGGTATGTTCTTTGTGAACTTGTGAAACAGCTAGTACAGTACGATCTTGACTTAAAAAACACCAATTCAAGATCCAGATGGGTCAGAGAAATAAGAAAGGATCTGAAGAAAATTGGCCTTACACCAGAAGACACCACAGATAAGATAAAATTAAACAAGAAAATCAAGAACAAAAAACTTGCTTCACATTCACAAGAAAAAACTCAACACAAACATTTTCAACACTAGAAAGGGCACAAAGATTGGAATGTATGAAAAAGTATGGAAGGACCACTAGGCCCAAGCAGTTCCATCAAAGGGACTTGGACAATGGGCTGACTAAAGTGAACTGTATGGTCATAAAAAATAATAATAATTATATAGATAGATAAAGGTAATGTTCTAGGTTCAAATCCTAGTAAAGGGAGTTACTTTTATATGGATTTGAATAATAGACAGCGGATACCAGTGTTCTTTGGTGATTGGGTTTCAATTAACCACAACATCTCAGGAATATTCATTCTGAGATAGTACAAGACTACACTTCATTCATACACATCATCCTCTGAAGCAATACCATGGTCATTCCCAAAGCTAAACAGAAAAAAAGATAGAGGTAAAAGTAATGTTATTTACAATTCTAATAAAATATAAAAATAAAATGTTAAGTTTATCTGTAGCAAATTTATGTAAACTTAATTAGTTGTGAACCAAATGTGACTTAAAAGTTTTCATTTGTTCTGTTTACAATAATTTTATAAGTAAAGAATTATTCTCCTGATAGTAATCTCAAACACAAGTTTTCCTACAGAGAAGAGTAATTTTCTTTCAGTAAGTAGTTTGTATTATTTTATGTTGCAAATATGCTCTTCGTTGGTTTGATTGAAAATAACTTATTGTTATTACTTCTTAGTTATTTTAAGGATATGCTTTCTTTAAAAAAAGTAATAATAAACTCCAAGCATTACTCACCCAGCAGATGTAACTATTCCAACAAACTGATCATTACGATATATTGGTTCATATCCCCACGGCCAAATATCTTTATCAGGATCTATATCCTCTAAAACAAACATTGCCAATCTCTTTTCAACACCTTGTTCCTTTTGACGCTGCAGTGCAAATTTACCAATAAAATAACCCTTCTATAAAAAAGAGATAAACAAAATAAAACACCTAAAGCTCAATACACTATTAATACAACAAACATTTTCTTTAAACCTTAACATAATTTAAGTTGCAATTCTACAACTTTCACTGAGGCATCTTTTATAAAACTTGTAAAATATAGGAAAAAATAATAATCAAATAATTGTTTTACATAAAAAAAATCTAATTTATTTAAAAAAAAAAACTAATATATAATTAATATGCACATAATTAAAGAAGC
Organism: Lycorma delicatula; assembly: GCF_047948215.1. Lineage (NCBI taxonomy): Eukaryota > Metazoa > Arthropoda > Insecta > Hemiptera > Fulgoridae > Lycorma > Lycorma delicatula. The sequence continues at coordinate 115,163,859 of NC_134457.1, read as the reverse complement.
AAATGAAATTTTAATTATAATAATTTATTCATCATTGAACTGGATAAAATCAACACTCCTCAATAATGGGAGAAAATCAGTATACTGATATAGTAAAGTAAAAGTAAATGAGTATAAAAAAACATACATTATTATATTTTCAGAAATGAATAGTCCCAACAAATTCTTGAAATAATAGAGTAGCATGTGTGTATGTAAGTATCTGTGAGTGTGTGTGTGCGCGCATGTAAATAATCATAAATAAATATTTCTTGGTTGAATATAATAAAAATATTCAGATCATAAATAAATCACTATGTAGATGGTAAAAATAAATACTTAGATCACAAATATTCTATTTTCATAAATCTTCAGGTAAACCAACCATTATAAAATTTTACAATATTACAATTAATACATAAAACAAAAAATACAAACCAGTAACACGAATTTCACTTCAAATGTGAAACTTTATCAAGTGTAACTAAAAAATATAACCTACATATTTAGATTCAAATAAATTAATAAATTCTGAGTCTTAAATTAATTAGATGATATCAAATGAAGGTGATAGTTAAATAAACTTTAAGTAAAGTTGGTAGCAATGATACAATTAGTGAATTAATAAATTGTTTAATACCTCACTCCTCTAATCATAAAATTTTAATTAGTTTATTGTTGAAATTTTTTTTCTTCAGAGCTAGTCACAACAGGAAAAGGTCACCAAATATGATTTTATAATTTATAACAGCATTTGGAACCTCTAAATAATCTCAGTGTAAATTAAATTATTTTCCAGTAATTTTTTAATTACAATGATTCTAATAGATTGAGATAGGAAGCATAACTACAAAATAAACAGACTTAAATGCCAGATAATAATAAAATACCTGTGATCTACAAGAATTATGAATAACTTAATGTATTTGTAATTGTTGGGTGGTATACCAAATAATTTTAGACCTGACATGAGACAGGCCACTTCTGGAATGTAGCAGGAAATGTAAGTAAATTATTGTATTTACTTACATCTAATTTTACTCTGTATCCAGCTCCAGCTTCAAATGGTGTAGTAATACTATTTAAATCCTCAGCCCAAAATGGTAAAAATTTTTCAATGCGCATGAATCTTTGAGTTAAACAGCCCACATCTCTGGCTCCATAATCTTGACCAACCTAAAATAAAACCGATTTATGAACACAATCAGTTTATTAAATATACATCATTAAAAACAAGCTAAAGATTAAATAGTAACAATCTTCAGTAGAATAGAATGTTCATGAAGATGGACAAGAATTTAAACATTTTAAGTAGTCATAATGGCTATAAACAAAATAATACTTCCTTCTGTTTATATTGTTATACAGAGTGATGTTTAGAAGTCGAGCCTTCTTCAAAATCAGGTATTATGGTACTGAAAAAAAAGAAAATGGAAAAAACTGAAATTTTCTAGCCAATATAAAATGTTGTATTAAGTACAAATTATAATAATGAATGGTAAAATTGTGGGGTTTTTACTTTTTTCTACACTATGAAAATTAAACTATTTTAGTATTCATATTTACAAAAAAAGCGATTGATATTTTTACATAAATAAATAATTTTATAGATATTAGTCACGGTTTTCACATGTTTCTTTACCTAGTTTGTTAAAGGTCAGACGTATGATCACAGTGGATTGTCATTCCAGAAACATACTTGGTATTTTAGTTTCAGAAAAGTAAAAAAAACAACAGCCAAATTTAGAAAAATACCAGCAAGATACTGATATTTTTTTCATTATATGATCCTCATCTTCATTAGAAAAAAAAATTATCTCTGTAATTGGATGGATACTTGTAAAGTAAATGAATCAATAAATAAATTGCAAAAATCTTTGTATGGGATTTTAAGTTGAACCAAGATAGAGAGTAAAAAAATATATAATGTAAAAAGGGATAGGAAATTTACTTTCCTAAACACTGGTAATCATAGTTCACATCTATAACACCTGCAGAAATAATACTGTAGTAAACAGCAGCGGCAGTAGCCCTTATGTGAAGGGGAGTTCTCACTTCAACTTTTTCTGTTTGCAATAAATAAAGTTTATTTAAAAAACTGGTCTTAAACACAATCTTTTTCATTACTGCAGTATCAGTGCAAGGTTAAATCTCTAATAACTTAGTTCATAAAAATGCAATTACTGTAACTAAAAGGAAAAATTATAGAAATATACAACAAAAACCAAATTAAAGAGAGATATTTCAATGGGAGCAATGGGAGTCGCCCTGCATACATCAATGAGGTAATCCAGTTCCTGATATATTCTGCTGAGAACATCACAAGTTAATTTTGAACTTACCTCTGCAGTTTAATGGTAGATTTCACAGATAAATATAGTTTTGGTTCTATTTATTATTTCCAGGATTTTGTTTCACAAAGCCCCAGAAATAAAAAAAATCTCATGAGTAAGTTCAGGAAGTCCACAGAGGGCATTGTTTAGAGCCATTTCTTTAAATCCATTGCAAGTGAAATGACCAATTGAGAAAATCACCAGAACAATTTGTGTAAAATGGAGAAGCCCTTCTGTTACAAATGAACATTAACTTCTCATATTCTGGAAAAAGCAAACAGTTTAAAAATGTTCATTTGTAAGTCAATGAAAGCTTCACAATGATTATGTAAACAGCCATGAACACATATCAAACATTTCCTTCTAGAGAATTGAATTCCTGTTCAATGAGTTGTTACAGATGGCCCAAACTTTGATTATATCTGTGAATGAACCCCCAAAAACATGCAATGTAGCTTTGTTGCTGAAGATTCATCTCATCATTCTCATTGAGATTGTCCTGTAGTCCTTGATAATTTTCTTTAGGTCTAGCTTATAACTTAAAAAATAACCAGGGTTATATTCTGCGAGATGAAACCACATTTTTAATTCCTTTTCTTCTCAGTCACAGGCATATTTACAGACAAATTTTTCTGGGACTATCAAGATAATTTTCTCATATTTTTCAATGCTTTAATATTTCATCTCTTTTCATTTCAAAATTTAGTTTTAAATCATATTAAAAATTTAAAACTAGTGGCCAGTTTGACTATTAAACAATTATCATCAGTAGACAAAGAAAAAATAGCATATATAAGAAAATAATTAAGTAAATTAAAAAGAAAATATATTTGACAAAAAAAAAAAAAGGAAAAAGGTAGTAATTACAGAACACTATAAACTGAGGAATTTAAACAGTGGTTTTAGAATAACAATAAAAAGTAACAATAAATAGGAAAGTCATTCTAGGCAATCTAAGTTAGTATAAAAATAATTAAACCACTGAAACCTCCAACCATGACCTAAAGCAAGCCAAGAGACATATGTAAAAGAATACAAATTAGACAGATAAAAGATTATGCTACTGAAATTAATCTTTTTAAGATTCATATTATTCCTTTGTACTGTTAAATTATATTTAAATTCAATTAAATAAACGACCTAGTACAGCATATTGAAGTCCTTTCACAGGATCCCGCATCCTCAGTCGTCATTGAAATAATTCTGTTACTGCAATAACAGAATTATTTCAATTTAACGGAATTATGCAATAACAGAATTTATGTAGGATCCTGTGAAAGTAATTTCATGAAAAATTAAGGTAAGATATGTCTTTATTCTGTACTAGGTGGTTTATTTAATAGAATTTATATATAAGATAAAAAATTATCTAAAAAACAGAGTGATATCTTTAATATGAGTAACATTCAAGAGAGAGGATTCTGTTCAGTGTTTGTATGGTTGAAAACTTTCATAAAGATTTTTAATAAAATTTAAAATCCGAAGAGGAGCTACTAGATACTAGTCCCCTATTATTGTTCAGTAATGAAGTTTCTGCATCATTACTCATAAAAATAAATTTCCCAACTATTTAATCACTGTTTATTACATACATTTTTTAAACTCTCATTTCTAATATATTATTGATATGTACTAATTTTGTGTTCATTTTTCAGGTAATGCTAGGCTACAGCCAATTTCTCTGGTCTCTTATCTTTATAAGCCAAGTGCCTTTTATTATGTACTAGTTATAGGGTGTGCCTATGGCATGCCTCCACAGCTAGGCCCTCTGAGCAGGTTGTCCTGGCAGGCGGAATCTCAGAATGGGATTATTAGGTGTTCAGCCCAAAATTGATTACCTCTTGTGTAAAAATATTTTTTTTGAATGATGAAAACTAATATAACGAAAGTTAAATTGGAAATTTAAATCTAGAGATTGATACCAACAAATCAGGATTTTCTGCTACGATTGGTACATTCCAGTGCCTACTTTTTGGTCATAGTTCATTATTTTATGAAGAAAAACAATCACATAAATAATAAAAGTATGTAAAAAAAAATTTTAAAACACCACTCTTAAATTAAATACACTAAAAAGTAAAAAATTAATTTTAGGATGGTATCTCAGAATGGATTTGACAACAAGCTAATGGCCTAAAGAGTGGGATGCAAATATGCATAAGAGAAAATCTGCATAAACATCAAATTTTTAATCTGAACCTATGACTTTCACATAATCTTACATATCACCATCAAAGGTTTCTGTGAATTCCATTCTGAGATACTGACCTAAAATTATTTTTTACATTTTATGCTTTAATCTAAGAGTGGTGTTTTTTAACATTTTTTTGCATATTTTTTATTTTCTACTTTTTAGGGAATTTAAGAGTGGTTTTTAAGAGTTTTTTATACTTTTCTATTTTCTCCTTTTTAGTCTTAAAAAGTAAGTTTATACTTTACAGCTGCACTAGTGCACAGGTTTGAGCATATTTAGCAAAATATCGGATTGGAATTTTTTACAGTGGGTGAGTGCAATCAAAACATAGGGGTAAACGATTTAATTTATGGATAACCAAGATCTGGTCAATCAAGAGTGTATCTGATGCATTAAACAGTTAACGCTTGACCTGCTAATACATATGCAGTTTGACTCTTAAAAATCGGACAAGCGGTTGCCGAGATATTACAGTGGCACCCCATCGCATCCCCTCCCAATTTCTGACGGTGAAATAAAAGTAGTATCCAATGGGTACTACTGGGAGCAGATGGGGATGCCGCATGGAGGTGGGTCAAACAAATTTTTCAGAGCACTAGGATCAACCGTTTTTGAGATATTTGCGATTTCGTCCAAAAATTCGGATCCAGTTAAAAAGGAATAATTTTTCCAAAACTTCAACATATATTTCACATAGATATCGATATATAATAATAACAAGTAATATAATATATAACACCATAATATAACACCTGACCACCAGGAGACATGTACTAGCAAACCGATATTTTCCACTAGTGATTGGTACATTGCGGTGCTAAGCTAAGGGGTGGCGCACATAAAGACACACATACAAATGCCATTTAGTAGGGTAGTAAATTACACCTTCATTATTTTTTAAGAACTTATTCTGCAATCATAATTGTGGGTAACTTGTAAGTGATAATTATTCATTACCACTTATTCAACAACTAATATAATTGTTGAATAGTACATTTCATTTGTTAAGAAAGACAAAATCTATTCTACTTTCCAATGATTATTCAAATATAATTTTTTATTCTTCTTTCCATCATGGAAACAATAGAGATTTTGAAGGATTGGTTCTTATAAAATAGACAGGTACACAAGGTAAACAGGTTTTTAAATAGTTTAATGTTTTTTAGTTAAACAATTTATATAAAAAAAAAAAAGTCGAAAACCAACGGGAGGGAAACTCACTGAATAAATTCCTAACTAATCTTTTCATAACATAAAAATGAAACATAGTAAAGAATTTTAATATTTCTTATGAGTTTGATTGAAATACATGAACAATATAGATATGTTTACTTTTTTGATACTTATAAGCATATTGAAAATTTTTTAAAAAGTTAATAAAAAAAAACAATAACATAAAATTTACGTATGAAACTTAAAGTAAATGCGTTACAATTTTTGGACTTAAAATAATCTGTAAAGCTAGTTAAATCAATTTAGATAAATAAAGAAAATGTATGCACACTGATGTATACCAAAACGTTTTTTCATCATATGCAACATACTACGACAGGTTTTAATGAGACGGTTTATAGCAAATCAGGTGACACTTGGTCTTTGAGTTTATTTGCAGAAAAATGAATTTTATTAAAGATACAATGGTGTTACTACAGAAAGAATACAGAAAAAAACTGACAAAAAATTTACATAACGTGGAAAAACAACCTTAATTCAGAAAAATAGAGTAGTAAGATTGGGGAAAGCTGACACAAATCCTTATATAAGAAAGATTAGGTTGTAATGAATAATCTGAGTTGGGGGGATTTCAATAGTTTAGATTTTTAAGGAAACTTTAAGTTTTTAATTGCGGTTTTAAAAACACCCAAAGATTGTGGTTACTGCAATCGGGCGATCCCTGGGCAACGGTCTAGTACTGGCTGATTCTTCCATGAAGGTGCTGCTATATAGCAACAAGTATGCAGGAGAATTTATCTATGAATAGTCCTTTTCAGGACCAACCAAGCATGGAGCACTCATCAATCCCCATTGGTAACAACTTACGCATAGGTCACTTGAACATTGAATTGATTTCATCTGCTAATAGTCAATATCTCTCATGCCTGGTGCTGCAGAATGCTGTGGATGTTGTGGCAATGCAGACTCACACCAAGGATGACACACATCTTTATGGAAGGGGAAGATTATATGGATATGTTCTGGTTGGGGCCATAAATGATGAACAATATGGCATTGCAAAATATATCAGGTCCCATCTCACTGATTACAAAGAAACTTATCAAGACAGAACAGCAGATGTCTTTGTTTTGGCTGTGAAAATTGCAGACACCACTGTTGTAAATATTTACAAACCTCCGCAAGTTAGTTGGCCAAATACATCTGTAAGATCCTTCAGTCATCTGGTTGTGCATATTGGTGATTTCAACAGCCATAGCCATGCCTGGGATATCAGGAAGAGGACAGCAACGAAGCTATTCTAAATGAATGGATGGATATGTACAATCTCCAGGTTGTGTACAATGCTAAAGATCCAGGAACATTCTGGTCTGGTAGATGACTGAAGGATTATTGTCCTGATTTGTAAATCAAATCTAGAACTGGAAATAATGACATAACACAGTGAAAGGTCATCGGGTCTTTCCTATGCAGCCAGCATAGGCCAGTCATAATTCATTATGGTACTGAAATTCCATTAGTCACCTCTGTCCCTCAATCTCGATGGAATTTTCAGCTTGCGAACTGGGAACTGTTTCAGAGAGGACTTGATAATACTGTTCACTGAATTTCTCCAATTACATCCAATTATGAGTGATTTGTGGGTGTGATTAAAGTTAATGCCAGGAGATATATTCCACATGTTTTTTCAAGAGTACAACTCCGGATGATCTCAAGAGTGTGATGAGTTATACGCTGAGTACCAGGAGTCGCATAATGACACAACAGCTGATGGCCTCTTGAGAAATCTCAATAAGAACAGGAGAGAAAGATGGCATAAAACAACACCAGGATTCAACAACTTTACGCATTCTAGTCAGAAGGCCTGTGACCTTATAAGGAAGTTTGGTACAGATCCAAGGTTGTCAAGTACAGTCACACGTGTGAATGCCAATGATCCAGAATAATGAAGATTTCAAAAACTAAAACAGAAAAGGCACATACACAAACTACGAAAAATGAATTGTACATAAAGAAGTCCCATCTGAAACTGCAGCCAGACTACTCACATGACTTCTGAATTGAGGAGCTTGATATAGCATTGAATATGCAGAATGGAAATAAAGCTGTTGGCTTTGATGGCATATATTTGGAGTTTTTTAAGGCCATTGGACCTAAAAATAGCTTGTGGCTCATTGAACTTTTCAATGAAATTCTGAGAACTGGAAAATTGCAGAAACTTTTCAAACAGGCTAAGGTAATTGGCATCCTGAAATCAGGCAAAGATGATTCTCACTACCGATCAGTATCGCTACTCAGCATGATCTATAAGCTCGAAAGGCTTATTCTAAATTGCATTCAAGAGGCCAGTGATCAAATCATCCCCGCCGAGCAGGGTGGCTTTAGGAAGCATCAGAGCTGCTGCAATCAGGTCTGAATATTGACAACTCTAGTGGGGGCTGGATTTCAGCGAGGTCTAAAATTGGCTACAGTTTTTGTGGATCAGCAGCTTATGACACTAAGTGGAGGGAGGGACTCATGTCAAAGTTTATTGAGGTCATCCCATGTCAAAGGCTAGAGTTTCTAGTGAGCAACATGCTCTCTGACAGGTGCTTTAAGGTATTCCTGAATGAACAGGCTAGCAGATGGAAAACTCTGAATAATGACCTACCTCAGGGATCAGTTCTAGTCACAATTCTGTTTAGCCTGTATATCCATGACATACCAGACAAAATTCAGTATGCAGACGATCTAGCACTGGTCTTTCACAGTAAGAATCTTATGCACTGTGGAAGTGTGCTGACAGGTTATCTGATGAAATTGAATGATTAATTCCATAAATGGAGACTTCGGCCTAACCCAATTAAGGCTAAGGTTACTGCATTCCATCTAAATAATAAAGAAGCCCTAAGGAAGCTACATGTGACTTTTGATGGAATTGAAATGCCCCATAATCACAATTTAATATATTTGGGAATCATCCTGGATTGGTCCTTGACATTCAAACAACAGTGCATTAGGTTATCTAAGAAACTTGGCTCAAGAGTGAATCTACTTCTCAAGATTGCCAGAAGCAGTTGGGGTGGGAACACCAATACTTTATGATCTGCTGCACTTGCTCTTGTGT